>NC_054472.1:121718174-122021204 GCF_017639515.1 Carcharodon carcharias | reverse complement strand
CCACTGGTTCCCCTTTATCCACAGCACATGTTACTTCCTCAAAGAACTCCAATAAGTTGGTTAAACATGATTTCCCTTTCACAAAACTATGCTGACTTTGCCTGGTTACCTTGAACTTATCCAAGTGCCCTGCAATAGTTTATTTAATAATAGCTTCTAACATTTTCTCTATGACAGATGTTAAGCTAATTGGCCTGTAGTTTCCCATTTTCTGTCTCCATCCCTGTTTGAATAATAGAGTTACATTTACCGTCTTCCAATCTAATGAGACCTTACCTGAATCCAGGTAGCTTCAAAAAATTAAAACCAATGCATCAGCTATCTCACTAGCAACTTCCATTAAGGCCCTAGTAAGAAGCCCATCTGGACCCAGGCATTTGTCAGCCTGCAGCTCCAACAATTTACTCAGTATCACTTCTCTAGTGATTGTAATTTTCCTGAGTTCCTCCCTACTTTCTATTTCCTGATTTACAGCTGCTTTTGGGATGTCATTTGTATCCTCTGTAGTGAAGACTGATGCAAATACCCTGTTCAATTCATTCGCCATTTCCTTGTTTTCCATGATCAATCCTCCAGACTCACTTTCTGTAGGTCCAATGGTCACCTTGTTAACTCGATTCTTTACAAAATATTTATAGAAACCCTTACTATCTGTTTTTATATTTCTGGCTAGGTTTCTCTCGTACTCTAATTTTTCCCTCCTTATTAATCTTTTAGTCATCCTTTGCTGTTCCTTATATTCTGTCCAATCTTCTGGTATTCCACCTGTTTTTGCACAATTATATACTTTTTCTTTAAGTTTGATACTATCTTTAACCTTTCTAGTTAACCACACATGGATGGTGTGTCCATCTCTTGCAATTTTTCTTTTTGTTGGAAAGTATCTATTCTGAAATATCCCCTCTGGGTGTCGGGAATCCCAACAACAGCATGCTGTGTATCACAAATGAGCCCTGACACATGGAAATAAGTCAGCAGTGTGGTACATTTAAAGGGGAAGACAGAAAGAGCTCAATCCCAACAGGATTTTGGGGTTGGCCTTAAATTCCTCTAACAGCAGGAACTTGAAAGGCAAACATGTTTGGCAAGAGTGAGCAGCTGTAGAAATGCATGTGCTAGAAGACTGAGTGGTGGATACAATTCACATGCATTACACTTGGCAATTGAATCAAATCCAATTCAAACCAAAGGGATAAAAACCTCTCCTATCTGCAGAATCCTAATTTAGATGTATTTGGCATGGTATGTAGTTGTCTTCGACCTGCAACACACAATTGGGCAAGTGTGACACCAGTTGAACCTCTCTTTAAGAAAGACCAGAAAACAATTAAGCATTGCTCCAAATTGTCTTCCTTGTTCACTTTTGTTAGCATGTCATGGTTCCCTTGGCTGCATTCTCACCTCTGAGTCAAAAGGTTGTGGGTTCAAAACTGTAGTTAACACCCCAATACTTTATCGAAGGGGTGTGTACTGTCAGTGATGCCGCCTTTCAGATGAGACATTAAATTGATGCCCTTTCTCCCCTCTCAGATAGGTGTAAAAGATCCCATGTCACTATTTAAAAGAAGAGCAAGGATCTTCTCTCTGGTTTCCTGGCCAATATGTATCCCTCATTCACAAAAACAGATCGCCTGGTCATTACCACATTGCTTTTTGTTAGAGATTGCTGTGCACAAACTGGCTGTCATATTTCCTGCATTTCAACAGTGACTACACCTTAGAAGTTCTTCATTAACTGTTCTGTGATTGTGAAATGCGTTACAGAATTGCAAACCTTTCTATTTTCCTTTCACCTGCCTCTTTGGCTGCTCCCTGCCACGACCTTTTGAAAAATATAGGACTGATCTTCCATTAGGGAAGCTGTTTGTTATCATATCCCTGTAGGAATGGAGCATCCAGATCCTGAACATTTGAAGAATTTGCATGTTGATAATTCTTAACTCATCTAGGTTTGAATGTTAAGTTCAAGTTTTGAGTTACTGCAATTTTGAAACTGCCAGTCATGAATAGTTTCATATAGGATCAGGGCCCAGCCATTGATTAATCTGATCACAGATCATCACCCAGAATTTCAATCTATCATTTCTCAAATGTTAATGTTTTCAATCCATTGTAACTTCATGCATGTTCTCCTACATAGCCATTTAACATTTATTTTAAAATAACTAAAAAAAGACCAATTTACAATCCAGTTTTTTTTCCTTTATTTGCATTAAACCTTTGGATGCTTTCATATTCACAACTAGTTCTAAATTGTCTTTTTTTCCAGAGAGGAATGTAGAGCGGTTCAAGGCAATTATATCTCCAAGGGCAGCACCAATGCCATTTTGATCAGTGAAGTAGTGAATTTGTACCGGAGCTAAATTAAAAGTGTCAGGTTCTTAGATGGTGTTCCAAGATGAAGGCATCATCAATGTGTTAGGTTTCAGGGAATGTGGGAGTGATTAGGAAGCTTTCTCCCTGTGCTGAATTTTCAAATTCCACTGGTTGGTTGTGACAACACAGCTAGTAACCTCTGAATTGTTAAGTATTCTTACATTCTGAGTAGGTAAAAGCAAGGAAAGTTGAAAGCAGGTCATTGCCATTTACATGTGTGAACTTAATGCAGTTACTATAGCTATTGCAACAAGCAACATAATGGGAAAAGAATAATGTGAGTTCATAAAAGTGCCAAGTAAGGCAAGGAGTTAATTTTTGTTTCAAGCATTGAGAAAATATGCAGAAAAGTTCCCAAGAAAAATACTACAATGAATAACATTCCAATTAGGATCATGACTAGAACAAGTATAAGGTTTTTCAATCATTTCTACAGTACTAAAGTGTTGATAAGAGCAAGCGGTTCTTCGTAAACTGCACTAGAGGAATCATTTTGTTCAATAGCTGACTCATTAAGCCTATATTGAAGTTTGAATGGCATTCCCAAAAAATATAACCCAGTGGAACTAGTGACCAAACTGTATATTACTCTGGTCAGACCAGGCTTAATACTGCGTCCATTTGTGGTCACTAAGAAATGATAGACGATCAAATGCTGGTGGCCGTGCAGAGCCAGAAGACTGATCCTGTTTGGGGTCTTTTATTATATGGAAAGACTGGAGAGACATGGCTGGAAAAGAGGGGACTAAGAGGTGATCATATGAAGTTATAAAAGATAGTACAAGGTATAGAAAAGGACAATCTAGGATATTTTTTTAAATTGAACTGTGGATGCAACAAATGGTTTAACCCACAGACCAATGACATGACACTGTGTAAAATAAAAAACTGAGAGCAGACACAATTGTTCAGTGTGAGGCTTGACATAAAGAGGGAAGTTAACCTGTTCTGAAATCACCTTTAATGAAATTTTTCATTAATTTCAGTTCATAAATTGTTATAAAATGCTGTAAGAATAGTTTTCAGTATCTGCATATCACTTTTTTGGTTCACAGGAGGAATAAAACCAGAATACAGAGCTTTAGGGATAAGGACCTGTGAGTCTTCCGCAATGAGATAGACTTGAGGCAAGACCAGCTACTGGGGTCAAAGCAGATGATGGTTCTCTCCAAAATGAACCAGGTAACTTGGAGGGAAGTGGCCGGAACCCTAGGAGGCACATCAGTCATTGTATGCTCTGGCAACTGATGCCAGAAAAATGTGAAATGAACTGAGCAGGGCAGGTAAACAGCCTCTAGGCTTTCAAAGTTTTCAGAATTCAACAATTTATTAAAAGTAAAAGAAAAACAAGCAAGTATGATCTGTGTAATTTTTTAAAGGAAGATGCGCATTTATATAGTACTTTTCAAGACCACAGTATGTCACAAAGCACTTTACAGCTAATGAAGTACTTTTGAAGTGTAGTTACAGTTGTGGTGTAGGAAATGCAGCAGCCAATTTGCATTCAGCAAGCTTCCATGAATAGCGATGTAATAATGATTAGGCAATCCATTTTTTGAGATGTTGATTGAGTGATTAATGTTGGCTAGGACACCAGGATAAATCCCCCACTCTTCTTCGAAAGAGTGCCATGGGATCTTTTATATCCATTCGAACAGGTACTTGGGGCCTCAATTTAATGCTTCATCTGACAGATTACACCTCTAACAGTGCAGCACTCCCTCAGTACTAGGCTGGAATCTTAGCCTTGATTTTTGTGCTCAAGCCCTGGAGTGGCACTTGATCGCAGAACCTTGGAATTTAGAGGAGAGTGACAGCAACTGAGCTATGGCTGACACTTAAATGATACCTAAAAGAGAGAGCTGGTAAGTTGTTGACATGTTAGTAGTGATTATTTTTTATTCATTGATCAGATGTGGGTATGGCTGACAAGGCCAGCAGTTATTGCCAATCTCTGATTACCCTGAAAAAAATAGTGGTAAGTTGCCTTCTTAAACGAATATACAAACATATAAGTAGGCCATCGGGCCCCTTGAGCCTGCTCCGCCATTCAATAAGATGATGGGCTGATCTGATTGTGGCTTCAACTTCACATTCTGCCTGCCCCTTATAATCTTTGACTCCATTGTTAATCAAGAATCTGCCTTAAAAATATTTAATGATCCTGCTTCCGCCGGTCTCCGGGAAGAAAGTCCCAAAGACTCATGGCCCTCTGAGAGAAAAAAATTCTCATCTCCGTCTTAAATAGGAAGCCCCTTATTTTTAAAATATGTCCCTTAGTCCTTGCATCTCCCACAGCGGAAAACATCCTTTTAGCATCCATCCTGTCAAGAGTGATACAAAACTTGGAAACATTGTGAACTGTGAGGACAACAGTGTAGAACTTCAAAAGGACATAGACAAGCTGGTGGAATGGGCAGACACGTGACAGGTCAAGTTTAATGTTGAGAAATGTGAAGCAATTCTTTTTGGTAGGAAGAACATGGAGAGACAATATAAATTGAAGGGTATAATTCTATAGAGGGTGCAGGAGCAGAGGGATCTGGGTGTATACGTGCATAAGTCATTGAAGGCAGCAGGACAGGTTGAGAGAGTGGTTAAAAATGCATATGGTATCCCAGCCTTTAATAATAAGGGCATAGAGTACAAGAACAAGGCAGTTATGTTAAACTCTTATAAGACACTAGTTTGGCCTCAGCTGGAATATTGCAACCAGCTCTGGGTGCGGCACTTTAGGAAAGATGTGAAGGCATTGGAGAGAATGCAGAAAAGAGTTACGAGAACGGTTCCTTGGAGAAAAGAGGGCTGAGAGGAGATTTAATAGAGATATTCAAAATCATGAGGGATCTGGACGGTGTAAATGAGGAGAAACTGTTTCCAGTCATGAAATGATAGAAAATGAGAGGGCTCAGATTTAAAGTAATTTGCAAAAAAAGCGCAAGCGATATGAAAAAAAAACTTCTTCACACAGCGAGTGGCTAGGCCAGGAATGCACCACCTGAGAGTGTGGTGGAGGCAGGTTCAGTTGAGGCATTCAAAAGGGAATTAGAGTGTTATGAGAAGTAGAAGGAAGAATGTGTAGGGTTACGGGGAGCAGGCGGAGGAATGGCACTAAGTAAGTTGCCCACTAGGAGAGCCAGTAAAGACATGAGGGGTCAAATTGCCTCCTTCTGCACAGTAACAATTCAGTGATTCTGTGATTCACTTCTTACACGTCATCTCAACCCTCTGTCTCACCCTGCAGGGAAACTGGTGCATGATGAGAGAGAGCACACTCCGGCCTCAGCAAGTACACTTACCTGAATGACCTACCTGTGCACAAGAGGAAAGCCCTGCCCCTGCAGCGAGTCCATGATTCTGGTGATAAAGATAAGCCAATTTATTATCCAGAAAATGAAAATAAATTACTCAGATTGAGCAATAAAAGTATGAGCAGTGATTTGATCCAAAGTTAAATCATAACAAGCTATATTATAGCAAATCACAAAACAAATTACAACCTGCTTCATGAGTTTAATACATTTCTGTTCTTTTGTTATTTTCATGGAATTAAAGTTACCATTAAATTGCAAGATTATTGGGGACAAAATAATCCTTATTTTTTTGTCCCGGCCCTAAAGGCATGGACTCTTGTGAGTTGGGCTACAGTTCCATAGAAGCCTCAATCCCTGAGTTTCTGGCTCAGAGGCAGTATAGCAGTTTCAAAGACCAGACAATGAATTTTGGATTAAGAGACACCTAATGCAGGCATATCTGGACAAGTTATTACACAACAAAAGTTATACTTAACAAAAGAAGGCAGTCAATATTCTAGATTAAGTGGTTCTTGGCTCCCATTGAACCTAGTGGCTGCAGACGGCTCAATGTAACTTCTGTTCTTCTTTCTCTTCCTTTGTCATCTTCAAAACCTGTGCGCTGAGCCTGTTTTCACTGCCTATATTTATCTTCTGCAGCCAGTGCTCATGCTGAGTTCTAATATTGAACTTTTGTTTTGATTTTATTACGCTGTGTTTTAATATTGCTGTTGCACTTTCGATCTTACCAGTCCAATACTCTTTGACCTGTGACTTAAACTTAAAACTTAAACAACCAATTGTAAACATTTTCCTGTATAACCAATGACCAGACTCAATAACCCTCACACTCATCAATAGCCCCAAAATCCATTGATCTATACATTTCAAAGCATTACCTTTGATCACAACTTGTACATACTTTTAAACATCTATCCTACTTCCCTTTTGCCAGTCACACTATAAATTCATGTTACAGAATGACTTCGATTTGACTTAAGTCACACAGGCCAGCTGTCATTCACATACATTTAGAATGAACTTTTCATTTACCAAAAGTTCAAACAAAATACATGGAAAGAAATTCATTACTTACGCAAATTATGAAAAAGTCATATAAAAAAGATACAAAAAGTATAAAAAGGTTCATATTTCCTATAATGGGGCTACTACCAATGCACCACAAGACCTCATTTACAGGGAAGCACACACATTGGGTAGAATTTTTCGCTCGGCATGCAGGCATGCGCCTGGCCTAATCAAGCATGCAATAGCGCATGATGACGTTGGGCGAATGTCCTGACATTATTTCAGTTGGCGGGCACGTGCGAGAGTCAGCAGCGTGCCTGCCAACAATTAAGAGGCCTATTAAGGCCATTAACATAGCAATCAATGGTGACTTTTCGTTGCCTGTTCAACATTACAGTTGGTGGGCAGGCAAATTGGCCATATCCTTTGATCACAACTGGTACAAAAGGCCTTTGCCTTTTTGAGGAAACCTCATCCAAGAGCGATTGCAGGCAGTGGCCTGTTTCCCAGGCCTGCTGACCGAACTCAAAATCCTGCCTATTATGTTTCATACACCTCCAACCAACAGCACCTCTTACAATCTGCTTCTATATATTTATCAGCACAGGTGCCGTCAGCATCTTTCCTTTTGTATAAAATTATGGACATGCAGTAAATCAAATCCATTGAGGATGGGGTAGCTTCATAAGGAACCCTTTTGCTGATGAATTAAGAGACCAGCCCCTAAGAAGCAGATTCTATCACAAGTGCCGCATGTGATTTGGTTATTGGGTTTCGCTGTGGTTTGTTGTTTTCAGTGTGGTGTTTGTTTTGAAGCTGCTGTAGCCACTGATTGTTATGGTGGTGCACAAAGGAACGCACAGCTGGGTCGTCATTTTCCTTAGTCGTTAGCTAGTGTCCTGGGTGTGAGAAATGAGGTATAGGGCCTTCATGTCACACTTGCGAGCATCCTTGAAGAAGAACTTTGGATGTCCTACTGGTCGTCTGACTCCAACTACCTCGCTAACAGAAAGCCCTTACATATGTAACCATCTTGCACCCTTCCACAAAGTCACCACTGTTTGATCGGTGTCAACATACTTGAGATTTGCCCTTGAGAGGATGGCTGCATTTGTGATTTTTCCACCCATCAGATGCCCAGGATGTGCCACAGTTTTGATGAAAGCTGTTGAGCTTCCATTCTTGTAAGTCATCCATGCTTCACAGCCACATAACGAGGCACTGGGAACATGGGCATTAGAAACCCACATTGTAGTCCTAAGAGACAGTTTGATATTATCCATGCAAGTTTGTCAGTTGGCCAAAGATGGTAGCTGCTTCCCTTCTGTGTGTATCGAATTCTGCATCAAGAGATACAGGCAGCCTTGAAGAAGAGCTTTGGTTGTCTGTCACCATGACCCAAGGTAGCAGAATTTGTTAACCACTTCTAGCGGGGTATTATTTAGTGTAATGAGCACAGGTGAGTCCCCAATTAATGTCCACTACCTGAATAGAATTACACCCAACTGATATACAATTAACAATCGCAGGACAATCAGTCCTGTTCTTACCCAATGCCCAAATTCAACACTGATGATTGAACGCCAATCAGAAACAAATTCTGCATAGTCTGGGACACATGGGCCAACCACAGTACCACTGCTGTAACCCTCTACTTTCTGGTCTCCCGCCCTATCCTCCATAAACACCAACTTGTACAAACCTCTGCAAGGAATCCTGTTCAGCAATAAGTATTGCTCAACCATCAATCCTGTCCTCACTGACTTGCACTGGATCCCTATCCCTGCATAAATCTAAAACTTCTGTCCTTGTTTTTAAATCTCCTCATGACCTTGCACAACACTATCCCTGCAACTTGCTTGAATCCTACATTCCACACCCACCAACATACCCCTTTAATGCTTCATTCCTCTGACTCCAGTGTTTAGTGATCCCTCTTTCCCTTTGCTTCACCATTGGGGTAAGACATTTAGATGTTTGGATGCTGCTCTTTGAAATTCCATCCATAAAGTCTTTTCATCCCTCCCTTTAAAAACCTTGGCTGGCATTTTCTGTGCCTGCCGGGGTTGGGCATGTTCGGTGGTGTGAGCGGACAATATGGTGTGATCGGTTTCACAATGGCATGAAACCAGTTCACAATCACGTGCTCAGCCCGCTGATGGCGGGCCTCATTTTCCACCATTGGACATCAGGGACTGCATTGTAATATATTTGTGTATCATTATTAGGCCTGCCCACCAGAATCATCCGCCCCATGCCGTGGGATTGCCCACCCACATCGGCAGGAAAGCATAGCGACATATTTCACAATAGCTCATAAATGATGAGCACCTGGCGGGCTGCACTTCAAGGTTTTTTTGCCTACCTTGCTTTGGTCAACACTCGCACCACATGTGAAGCGCCAGGCTTCATAGACAGCACCATATCACTTTTAGGGGGGCTCAGGGCAGGTCTCCACCTATCAGAGCAGCCATATGTAGTTGGCTTTTCAATGGCTGCAGGGCTAGGGGTTGCTTGGCGAAGGGAGAGAAGTGGCCTCAGGCCAGGGAAGAGGCTGCAGAATGAGGGCTGTACTGGGGAAGGAAAGTATCCCAGGGTGTGTGTGGGGGCACATGTTGACCTGTGCAAGTGGCCTCAAGATGGTTAGGGCTGAGGAGGCAGTCTCCAGAGCAGATGAGGCCAGATGGACATGTAAGAGTATATGTGTGAGGAAGGGTGGTGATGTCCCTTGAGCTGGCAGTAAGTAAAATGCCAGTGAATGTGCGATCCACTTGAGTGTGAGAGTTTAGAGTGATGAGATGGATGCTTTACCCTGGCTGCAAGGATGAGATCATTCATCAACTATCTGCATTGGATGGCCAACCTCTTCTGTGCAGCATTGGCACTGATCACGACTGCCACTGCCTCCCAAGCCTGGTTTGTCATGCCGCTGCCCATCCTGCAGCCAGGTCAGGGGTAGAAGCACTGCAGCAGGCCTTCATGGCATCCAAAAGGCGTTCCAGTGACACATCACTAAACCTGAGGGCTACAGTCTTTGTGCCTTCCGTGGACATCTTCCCTGCAGTTGTCATGGGCTGGAAGCACTGAGATGTATGCGCACGGCTGGACTTTAAATATCATACCCGGCTTGATGAAGTGGCAAAGTGATGGTGCGGAAGGTGAATGAGAGCCCACCCACCATCAAAACGGCTTGCTTCCTGGGAATGCATAACTAATGCGATGGGTTTGGGACGATATGGCACGAAAAGCTGCCATTGCGACCGATGGGTAAAATGCTGTTTTACCCGCCCACTACCACACATAGTGCAAATCTGGGACAATTCCTCCCCTTTTCTAAATCATTTGATAAAGCTTTCAACCTTCTAATCACCCCTCCTAATCTCTCCTCTCAGGACTTATTATCCATTTTCCATACAGCTATCCGTGAAATGTATTGGGATTTTTTTTAATGTTATGAACAATTTTAGATAAATAAAAGTTATTATTGTTCTGCTATCTTGACATAGATAATACTGTTTAGTCCAAGGCCACTGTAGCTAAAAGAAGCAAAAGCTAAAATATATGTCTAGAAAGGGTGTTGATTGGTTGCCAAATACAGATAAACATGTTAATAAAACAACTTCAAATTTAAAACAATAAGAATAATGGTGATCACAATAGAAGTATTACATTGAATATCTACTTAATTGAAAATTTTGGGGAAAGTATCAATTAAAATAAAACTAGAAGCAAAAGTGACATGTTGATTAATTAGCTAGAAAGTGAAGTCATATTTGATTTAGCCAGCTTAGGTTTATTAAAAAAGAGCCGAAAGACATATAAAACCAAAATGAGCTAATTGATGACAATTATGCTGAAATCAACACCAATAAAAATCAAATCCAGTTAAAATGGCCAGCTGAATATAAATGACTATGCAGAATCAGAAAGAGACTTTGATAGATGTATAAACTATGCACCTACATTGAAAATATTCTACTCAGGTAGAACGTGTTCTTAAATATCCTAGAATCTGAAAAGAAGTTCTTGATCAATTAGCACATTTCCATGGAAATTGTTATAAAAAAAATAAACTATGCGGCATAATTAAATCATTGATTTCCTAGCAACGCAATTCCTGATTAAAACTTAAAACATAAAAATGCCCAATATTTAATTGTTTAATAATGAATAATAAAAATTCTGTCATGCTTAATACATTTTTTATCTCTACTCAGGATGGATCCTAACCTACCCCATGCTGTGAAAAACCGTGGAAAATGCTATTCTGGCTGAATTCTTCCATGTGTCATGTACAACTTACCTATCATGAATTTTGCTCCAAATATTATTTCTCTTCAAAAGGTAATGAAACAAATCACCAGAAGACCTGGTTAACCTTGCATTTAACAATATTCATTCTCAAATGGTTGCTCTCCTTGTGCTACTATTTTCAAGGACTCAGTAGTTCTGAAGTAATTATGTTCCCTACAACATTTGATTATCTCAATCAGCTATTTTACTTAGCTAAATAAATTAGAACACACTAATGGTACACAATATCTTAACCACTTGTCACCACCAGATTTTTTTGCTGCCTCCTATCTTCTTTTACTTCCTTTCCATACGATAGAAAATTAGATTAATGCACATCCTCTTTAGCTTCAGAAAACACCTGAGAACACAATAGATTACACAGATTTAATTAAAAAACAAAGAGGGCTGAGTAGCTCACTTCCTTTGGCATCAACCTAATTCTTCCCTGCTGGAGTGACATAGGTATCTGGGATAGAGGAAGAATACCAAGCAAAGAGCGGTTAAGTAAAATTGTGGAAAGTATGAGAGGCCTAGGCATTGGCATAAGTTGGCTTATCACAGATTGTAGTACAGTAGTTTTGACTTTGAACAATAATCAAAATGAATAAGTACAGATCTGTCACCCTTTATATGTCTCTTTTGGGTTTTCATTTGTAAAGGAAGTTAAAATAGGGAGAAATGTATACCAGAATGCTGATTTGTTATCTCTCGTTCTACACTATTTGCCAAAATCAAAATAACCCTAAAGTAAGTAACTGTAACCACACTTCAAATCAATTATTTCTTCTCAATATTCGGACCAAAAATAAATTGAAAATAATGCTGCAAACATAATTAGTACAAGAAAATGGTTATGTCTTTTTATTAAAAAACCTAACATAGCTAAATGGAACAAAATCTTACCATTACAGCTTTGCTGTTTGAGCGGAGATACATTTTAAATAAATTCATCAATATATTATCAATTACTATATTTGAAATTTTAATTTAGGAATTTATAAATGCATTGATAAAGTCAATTTTTTAAAAAATTAAACGTGCAGAGACCAAGGAAAATTTGCAAACACATCAGAACGAATTAAACCACATAATGCAAATTTAAGGTACCTTAGCAGATGGGCTATGATTTATCATGGCAACTAAATCTTAGGTTCAGGTCCAGATAGGGGGCAGAATCTTCAGCTCGGTAAGTGGGGGCAGGGCCCACTTGCCGAGGTGTAAAAAGGCGTGCGTCCCGACGTCACCATGTGTCATTCAGATTTTCAGTTTGATTGGCGCACAGCTGACTCGGTTGCGCGCCCACCGAACCGTCAAAGGCCTATTAAGGCCATTTAACCATCAATTAAATCATTGAGCTGAGCTGTCCGTCCAACCTTAAGGTTGGCGGGCAGGCGAAGAGCCCAGGTGGCTTTCACATTTTTCATGGGATCTCACCCATGGGCAGGATGAGGTTCCATGAACGTTTTTATAGTGTTGGAAAATTTTTTATTAACATTAATGGACATGTCCCAGCTCATTTGACAGTTTCACTTGAGGAGGCATGTCCTTAAAATTTTTTCTCCCTTAATTCACTGTTTTATATGTGAAACTAATCTCCCTGAGGCAGCTCTGTGGAAACCCCAACTCAGCCTACTCCCCCCCCCCCCCGCCCGCACAGGGTGCGCTCAGCGCTTCTGGGTGTGCGTTACGCTGGGCGGGCCTTAAATAGCCCGCCCATGTAAAATGTTGGCACCCAGCTGATCGACTGCCCAGCCACCCGCCCCCATCCCCACACAATCCCCCTGATGGGGAGAAATTTCTCCCCCACATTTCTTTAGGGTTTTCCCGTTACACTAAGAACATTACCACGGGCCGTATCCATTAAAACCATTCTTGTTTATTTACAGATATATATATACATATATATATATACACATCTCAGTACATGAGTTAGTACTTCTGCTTCCCACCAGATCTCAGTGTCTTAGCCTTGTGACATTGCATCACAGTTACATCAATATCAGGTGCTCCTGATGTTAACGCTTTATTCTACATCTCCCCTCCAAGTCTTTATCCCAACATACATACTCCTACATCTCTTCCCAAAGTTTCAGGCTTCACAGGTAGTCTCTGTGGTGCCCTGATCAATATTTCTGAAGTGTTCTTGATTCAATTTGAGGTTGAGGACAAACTGCACTTTCTTGTCATTTGATAGGGGTGTCTTCAATCTGTGAGGTTGTGGAGTTTCGACTTGTTTCTGGTTTGTTTTCTCTGTCCATATTTAAATTGTATGTCCAAAGTTCCATCGGTTTCCTTCCCAATAACATCAAGGCTCTTTGGTTCCTTCTGATATAGAATTGAAAGGGACCAGAGAAATAAGATATCAGCTGTGGAGCTCTTTATATTAGAATACCTTGTTTCTACTGATCCCATATCCACACTCTCTCCTTGGGCTGTAGCATCTTCAAGTCTTGTGCTCTGTGCCTGAATTCAAAATTATGAGCTTCACTGTCTTTTTGTTGCTCCTCACACTTAACTTTCTCACCGTCATCTGAGGTAATGTTCGGTTGTAGTTTTTGTTGCAGAGCTGAAAGTTGTGCTCAGAGCTATCTTCACATCAATAGTTCTGATGGCGAGAACCTGTTTTTAGGAGCGAGGTTCTGAAGGAAAGAAGGGCTAAGTTAATATCTTCATCCTTTTTCACTTCCATGATAGTTTGAACTCTTTCTGCTTCTCCATTCAACTGAGGTCAGATGCAAGAAACCACATTCCTGTGCAAAGTTACGGAGCAGCTTATTAGCAAACTGAGAACCGTTGTCCCATACCACAACGTCCAGGATGCCCTGTGTCACAAAGATTCTTCTTAGTGATGTTATGACTGCCTCCTCCGTGATGCTATGCAGTCTACTCACTTCAAACCATCCAGAGTAGTATTCAATGATAATAGGAAAACTTTGCTTTAATCTTAAATAAATCCATTCCGAGGTGCTCACAAGGCCTCATAGGAAAGAAAGTGGTGCAAGTGGTTTGCTCTGTTTCTGGCCATCACTGCACACATAAGGTAATTTGTGATTAACTCTTCATTGGAATGACTGATGCCTGTCCATCAAACTGACTGTTAGGCTCTTGCTCTGCATTTCACTATTCCCAAGTGACCTTTGATGGATTTTCTGAAGAACATTGAGTTGAAGTGTTTTAGGGTTTTATCATTAAAACTAAGAAGTCACTGATGATTGAGTGGTGCTTTCTCTTTGTGTTGTATTGACAAAGTCCTGGCTTATTTGTAAGTGTACTCTGGCCACCCTTTCTGACAAAAGCCTTTTATTTTGATGCACTCATCATCCTGCTCTTGAGCTTGCTTAATTTCTTGTAACCTGTGGCTGATAAGTGTTTCGTAATGAGTGAAGCTTCCACTTCCTCAATAAAATTTAAGCTTTCCTGTTTGACTCCTTCTACAGGTATTCTTGAAAATGCATTTACTGTTGTCTGGTTCTCCCCTTGAATGTACTCAGCAAATAAATCGTATCTCATGAATCTCAGTCTGAAATGTTGAATTCTAGGTGGCATTTTTACAATTTCCTTTAGGTTAAGAAGAGCAACCAAAGATTTATAGTTGGTTTCAATTTTAAATCTTAATCAAATAACATAGTCAGACAACTACTTGCAGGCCCATGGGGCTGCTAATGCTTCTTTCTCATTGGTTGCACACCTCTTCCCTATGTCCATAAGAGATTTTGAGGTGTAACAAGCTTTCTTTATTTGTCCATTTTTCTGAAAGTGAAACAGCACTGCACCAAAGCCTGTAGATGATGAGTCCACTGCTACAATTGTTGGAAACTCTGGAATACAGTGCACTAGAATTTCCGGTGATATTAAGAGATTTACAACCTTGTCAAAAACATCTTGCTGGTCCACATTCTAGCACCACGGTTGATCTTGTCTCAACAGCTATCATGATGGCTCATTGATTTCTACCAAGTTTGTTAGGACCTTGCATACTTGGTTGACCATCCCAAGAAATCTTTGTAATTCTATGATATTTTTAGGTTGTGAGAACTCTCTAGTGACCTCAGTTTTCTGCGGGTCGGCCATAATTCCTGAAGCTTGCATAAATTGGCCTGAGAATTTTATCATTAACTTTGCAAATTCATATTTGTTGTTCACTGTCAAAGCTGCTTCTTGTAGCACTTTGAGAACCGTTCTTACATGACGGTCATGTTCTTTTTTTGATGAACCGTGTATAAGAATGTCATTCATATAGCATATTACACGGCTTCCATGCCTTCCAGGGCCTGAGACACCTTTCTTTGGAATATTTTGCGAAGAGGGTGCTTTTTGCTAATTTAGTGAGATTTTCAACCATTGATGCCATTGGTTGGATCTCACACTCTGTTGACTTATTTAATTGAGTCAAGTCCACACAGATTCTAATTGAACCATTAAGCTTTGGTGCTCTGACCATACCAGAAGGCCACTTTGCCATTCTGGTTACTGGAGAGATGATCCCTTGTTGTAACACGTGTTTAATCTTGCCCTTGATTTTGTCTAAGAGTGGGTAGGGGACCTTCCTCACTGCGAAGAGGCATACAGGCTTAACATCCTCCTTTAGCAACCTATGTGATATTCTGTTTTCAGCTTTCCGAAGCCTGAAAATAGGGACAGAAATTCATTCCTGAATACCTCTCTGGACTGCTCATCACCAATTTCATCAACTTGTCAGTGAGCCTCAGCTGCAAACATGCTTTTCTGCTCAGTAATAATGACTGCACATTCTTTACCGTATACTGGGGTTCCACAATTTATTTATCCTTGTATTTTAGGTGGTGGCCTATTACTTTTAGTGTCATCCCATCTGGGCCTTGCAACTGGATGGAGGATGGCTGTGATGTGATATTTTTAAGCCATTTAACTTAATTGAATAATACTGAAATACTCGTGCCAGTATATGTAGCTTGGTTTCTGTGGGATGATCGCCAACTTCTTGTTATTTATTATTCAACTTATTGTTTTCTGTTTCATTAACTTCTCCGAAGGAAGTTATTTGTTTTTTCCTGTGGCTCTTCCACTTCTTGGATTTATTTTGTTTCACTGTTATTTCTTTCTTCCTATGAGCTATAGGAACTTTGAATCTGCAGACTATTTTAAAATCTAACTTCCCACAGTTGTGGGACTCAGCTCCTCCTGCAGGCCATTCTTCCTGCTTGTGTGGGCTTTTCCCACCGCACCTAGAGATGGCGGTGCTTTTTCTCAATTTTATGGGCTTTTGCTTCACTGCGCTTTCTTTTTTCTGTCCGACATATTGAATGGCTTCACTCATTCTTTTCCAAGGAACTCACTTTCCCCATGAATAACCACTTTGTTTAGCTTCTTAAGCTTAGTCTGTCACACTATTTGTGTTTAATGTAGGTGCTAATCCTTGTATTTTATGAAGGGGGACTGTAGCTGGACTCAGGAATTTGCTTAAAACTAGTTTATTCACACTATGTACAATATGTAAAGGTGGGTTACTGAGTAGGCATATCTCCTTGAATGCTGTCTTTCTGCTATACATAGTCTCCAGCACATGATTGTTGATGTCACAGGTAATTTATAGTCTACATCACTCATTAGCATATCTATTATATTAACCCATTACACTACAATTTGTACTGCCTTCATGAGAGTTAAATCTTCCCTCCTTTGCAAAAGATCTGATTGAGTCTCATCTAAGACTTCAACAACTATATGATCACGTATTAATTCATCCCTGAGGATCCCGTAGTTGCAATTGTCTGCAAGTCGATACAGCCCATTTATAGATGAGTCAATGGATTTGCCAGTTTTTGCCTCCTCTTTTTAACTTTTGCTCAATCAATGATCAAATTCATTTGAAGTATGAGTCGAATGCTTGGAGGGCTTCCTCATATGAGCTCGAAACCTCATTGATGCCCTGTCTTGCAACAACATTGTCTACTATGGCCCTTATTCCGTAGGGTAAAGTACTGACCTGATCCTTATGCAGACATGAAGCTGTCCTGTATCTGGACATTAGCTTCTGCCAATTGTTCCAGTTTTGAACTGTTGTGAGCCTTCTGGACTTCAGAATAGCAATGCAGATTCCATGCTTACCCTATGCTCCATATCTGTTGCTGCTTCAGAGACTTAGCTTGTAGATTGTGATCTGCATGTGCTGGTGCCTGGACTTCAGGTCTGTGTGTTTGCTTGCATCCACAGCACCCACAATGCTCTGTTCTCAAGTGAGTCTTCACTCTTTTTTCCTGTCCTTTTCCAAGGATTCAGAGGTCTCTCAGGTCTGAAGCCCTCTCTAGCGGCAGAATTTTTACCTCGGTGGGCGGGCGTGTGCCCGAGCCGCTTGAGTGTAAAAGGAAGCACGTTATTTCAGTCGGCAGGTGCAGTGCCGATACCTGACAATAAAAAGGCTTGTTCAGGCCATTAACAAGGTAATTGAAAGAAATTTTTTGCTGCCCATCCAACCTTATGGTTGGCAGGCAGGCAAAAATGCCAAGCGGCCTTTGCACTTTTTTGGAAACCGCATTCACTGGCGGGGTGAGGTTTCCAACGTGAAATAAAAATGAAATAGAATTTTTAAAATTTCATTTATAACATTTCCCTACTTGTGACAGAGTCACATGAGGAGATGTTTTATAACATTTTAAAAAACTTAATTATTTTATTCGAAAACTCTTCATCTCCCTAAGGCAGCTCAGTGCCTCAGAGAGATTTTCAAGCTCGTGCTCGCCCCGCTCGCCCTCCTTCCCCACAGCACAGGCAGCGCTGAGCGCTGCCGCTCACGTTTCATGCTGGGCCTTAATTGGCCTGTCAGAGTGATATTGCGGTCTGGTCCCAATCGCAGGTGGCAGTCGCCTTTCCAACCGTCCCTGCCAAGCTCGCCCAACAAGGGAAAAATTCTGCCCTAGGAGTTTTTCTAGGTCTTTATGCTCTGTCTGCTACCACTGTGTTACAGATGGTATACATAAACAGCCAAAAGAAACCACTAGCCACCAGTCCACCATGTTTTGTCATTGGTTTGGGTCTTGATGAGGTTTCTTTAGGGTTTGCCTGTTCCCCAAAGAATGCTACCATAGACCATTACCTGTGAAAACCATTCTTGTCTATTTACAGATATAGACAGATCTTAGTACTCTACACGAGGTTATGCTCTGCTTCCCACCAGATCTCAGTCTCTTAGCCATGTGACATTGAATCACAGTTACATCAGTAGTTACATCACATTCAGGTGCTCCTGATGTTAATCCTTTACTCAACACTAAATAGCACAAAAGTTCCTATTGGCCTGAATTCTTCAGGTGGCGGGGAGGCTTGGCAGGAGTGGGCGGAGCGGTCCCAGAGTCATTCCCCTCCCACGATCAGCTCCACACCGCCATTTTATGCGGGTGGGCCAATTAATGCTTGTCCAGCTTAGTGCCCAAGTAATGGTGCTCAGCGCTACCTGAGCAGGCAGGGGGAGGGAGAGTCAGCACCAGCGCTCTTTCATGCATGCATTCGAAAGAGTGCTTCAATCTCCCTGAAGCACGGAGATTGAATCGATATTGAAATAATTTAAAAACTAGTTTAAAAATTTATTTAAACATATCCCCTCATGTGACTGTGTCACATGAGATGGGACATGTTTATATATTTAGGAAAATAATTTTATTTATTTAATAACAGCTTTAGGGAACCTCATCCTGCTCATGGCAGGATATCCTAAATAATGCCAAGGCCGCCGAATGAAATATCGCAGAACTGAGTGATGACATCAGGACGTAAGCCTGACGTCATCATGCGTCATTTTATGCGTTGGCATGTCGGGCCAGCCCCAGCATGCCAACTGAAAAATCCTGCTCATTGAGTGGAAAAATAAATCAAAGCAGAGACTGCAAATTAAAGCGCTATAGTGATTATGTAGGGCAACATTTTATCTTTAACATTTTCAACAAAGACTATTAACAGGGAGTGTTGAGGTGGTCTTATTGATCTTACTGTAAAGAGGGAAATCATGGCAGACCATGCGGTGAACCTTCTCTCCACCCCTCCCCACAAATAAACTTTTAAAATTAAAAATAGAAAGCTTTAGAACTAAGTTAACCTTTATCTATATTAACAAAAGGTATAAGCAGTTCATTTGATTTCAAGGGAATGATTTCCATTTCACTGCCTGGGTGAGAATCTGGCAAAGCAAATCTCCCAGCCAATATAAAGCCCTTCAATTTCCATTCCTTTGTATGATTGTACTAGATTATATAATATTCTTGGTATTGTTAGACTAATGCAGAGTCTCCTGAGGTACCTAAAACACTAACTTTATTGAAACATCTCTTACTGAAGGCTACATCTTAGCTTGGGCTTATACAAGAGAGAGCAAGATCATGTGATGTTGCATCACTTCCTGTGATGATGTGCACAGTATCAGATTAACATACTACACAGTTAGATTTAACCCATTATACTACAGATTACTGCCCAGGAGATGAAGGTGAAGATTTGCATCATACTTCTAAATCATTTAACTTTGACATTGGAAATGATGCAGTGATTTCTATTACAAGTGCACAACTGAGTTTGTGTTGTAAAAGGTATTAAATAGAAGTGGTAATCTCTGTTCCTGTTTACTAGTCATATTGCAACAAAGTAAGATTCAATGCCTGAAATGTGGCTGGATCGATTGATGACAGATGAACTGTTGGGAGCCAGGGGCAGCCTGCAATTGGAACAACAGTGGGCTCTGCGGTGGTTCAGCCTCAGGGGCCTCTCAGGCAATATGGAGCCTATCATTCAATATATGGAACGTGGTTCGCATAGAAATCAGAGAAGCCAACAACAGCAATCCACTCAACTCCTGAGATCTGGGAAGATTGGTAGCCATTGTTTAATTTCAGGGGCTTTATGATTGGCCTGAATACTATATCACAACTGCCTTCTGCAAGGTGTGTTTACATTAAAGGAGCATGACTAAATCAGCATCATCTTAGCAGAGGTGGACCAAATGAAGCATGATTTGTCGTCTCCCGGATATCTGTATCATTGCTTATAACATTAAGACATCTGTTTAGGTCAGGAAGCACTGGTACATAGCCTCAGGAAATCAACAAAGTCACAGAATAGCAGGATATTGAAGATTGAACATCTGATCAATTATTTAAAACTCAGCTACATTCATTGGAAAATTGCAAACCAGTTTAAAATGAATCAAATGACAAGTGAGGCAATCCAAACAGTAGATGGGGACATTAAATAATCAACAAAGCAGTGAGTAACTAAATTAGCTTTGGGATGAACAGAATGGACTGTTAACATTGAAAAACAGTAAGGAAATAATTAACACAACAAAATAAAAATTGAGCTGTATTGAATTATCAGCATCCATGACAATTAAGCTTAATTGAAATCAAAATTAATATTTCTAGCAATATCGTGAGTCTTTAAAAATCTAAGTAAACTGAGGAGCATAAAATATACAAGACAAAGGTTCAAACAAAATGAATTCAAGCTAATAGCAATATAGTAACTGGCCAATCTGCAAATTAAAGAAATTGAATCAAATCATAAGGAGCGTGGGGGTAGAAACTCATGTTGGATAATGGCACAAAACAGGTGATTTCAAATTGGCCAGTTGTAAAACTGCAATGGTATTGTAGGTATACCCAAATAGCAAGCAGGTCTGGTGTAAAGATAGAAAACTTAATTTTCAGAAGCACTAAGCATACCTGGAAATGAGGTATGGTGAAAATACAGCATGGAACTACTTGCAGGATCTGCATGCTCAAGACATGGCTAACATTCTCCATAAAATGGATCAGGTAAAAGTTGCCCAGTCCTCTCACACCCAGTCATGGATCGTAGTGCACAATTGAACAACTAATGAGGGGAAGAAGCTTGATGATCATCCCTACCCTCAACAATGGTGAAGCACAGCCCTTAAGCACAAGAGACATTGCTGAAGCAGTCACAACCATCTTCAGTGAAAATTTCCAAGTGAATGATCCTTTGCAGCCTCTTCCTGAGATCCCAGCTTTCATAGGTGCCAATCTTTAGCTAACTCAATGCATTCCACAGGACATCAATAAATTGCTCAATGTCCTGGAGATAGAAAAAGTCTATGGCTCCAACATTATCCCAGTTTTAGTGCTGAAGACTAGTGTTCCATAACTAGTTGTGCCTCTAGCCAAGCTCTACAGCCACAATAAGTGGCATCTGCCTGACAATGTGGAAAATTTCCTGTC
Organism: Carcharodon carcharias; assembly: GCF_017639515.1. NCBI lineage: Eukaryota > Metazoa > Chordata > Chondrichthyes > Lamniformes > Lamnidae > Carcharodon > Carcharodon carcharias. The sequence continues at coordinate 122,000,008 of NC_054472.1, read as the reverse complement.
ACAAAAAGCAGAATACAATCTGGCCAGTAACAATCCTTTCAGTTTTACCCTCAATCATTAGCAAAGTAACGGAAGGAGTTATCAACAATGTTATCCAGTGACAGTTATTCACCAATAACCTGTTCATTGAGGCACAGTTTTGATTCTGCCAGGCCCACTCAACTGCAAACAACATTACAGTCTTAATCCAAACATGGATGAACGAGTTGAATTTGAGAGGTGAGGTGAGACTGACTTTCCTTGTATTCAAGGCAGCATTCAATCAAGTATGGCACCAAGCAGGGAGTCCAAGTTAAACTGAAGTTAATGGGGATTACTGGGAAATCTCTCAAGTAGTAGAGTCATAGTGAGCATAAAGAAAGATGATTTTTTGTTTATGGAGGCAAATCATGTCAGCCCCAGGACATCAATGTGGGAGTTCATTAAGGTTATTTCAGAGGCCTAACTGGTTCATCAGTGATTTTCCCTCTTCAAAAGCTCATAAGTGGGACTGTTCACTGATAATCACACATCTCTATTCAAAATTCCATAGGTAAGGAAGCACACATGCCCACATGCAGCAACACTTAGACAACATCCAAGACTGGGATGATAAGGGGAAAACAATAACTGTGCCACACAAAAACCCAAGCAATAACCATCTTCAACAAGAGACCATCTACCCACTTATCCTTGACATTCAATGTGATTATCATTGCTGAATTCCTCACTTTCAACATTTTGGTAGTCACCGTTGACCAGAAACTCAACTTGACCAGCCACATAAACTACATCAAATACCACAGGTTGAGAAGGGAAATAAAGAGGAAGATAAGATGGGCCAAAAGACAATATGAGAATATGATGGCAGTTAACATAAAAGGGAGCTCAAAAATCTTCTCTCAGCATGTAACTTGTAAGTGGGTAATCTTATGAAATCCAATTTCTCATGAAGTGGGGGCCGGGAACTTCAAGTCCCGATAGGCTTCGGATATTCCATGCATGTGTGGGCCGGGAGCGGAAGGCGCATGTGCAGTCCAGTGTTTTTGTAGCTCTTCAGGCTGAGGACAAGCCCATAAACCTGCACAAAAAAAGGCCCAAAAAACCCGGTCATGTGACCAAAAACCTTACTTGAAAGGAGTGCCAGGCAAGGGACAGGGGGAAGAGACATGGACAGGTCCCAAAAGAGGATTTCCAGGCAGTAGACAGGGAGAGGAGACAGGGAGGGGTCCCAAGAGAAGAGTCCCAGATAGGAGCCAAGGATATGGTTTTGCTATTACAGACACTTGGTTGAAGGGTGGACAGGATTGGCAGATAAACATTCCAGGATTTAGATGTTTCAGGCAAGATAGAGAGGAATGTAGAAGAGGTGGGGGAGTTGCACTGTTGGTTAAGGAGGATATCACAGCTGTACGCCAGGAGTACACCTCGGAGGGCTCATGCAGCGAGGCAATATGGGTAGAGCTTCGGAATAGGAAGGATGCAGTCACAATGTTGGGGGTTTACTATAGGCCTCCCAATTGCCAGCGGGAGATTGAGGAACAGTTATGTAGCCAGATTTTGGAAAGATGTAAAAGCAATTGGTTGTTGTGGTGGGTGATTTTAACTTTCCCTATATTGACTGGGAATCACTTAGTGCTAGGGGTTTGGATCGTGCAGAAATTGTAAGGTGCATCCAGGAGGGCTTCCTGAGACAATATGTAGATAGTCCAACTAGGGAAGGGGCAATACTGGACCTGGTATTAGGGAATGAACCTGGCCAGGTGGTCGAAGTTTCAGTAGGGGAGCATTTTGGGAAAAGTGACCTTAATTCAGTAAGTTTCAAGGCACTGTTGGATAAGGATAACAGGAGTCCTCAGGTTAAGGTGCTTAATTTGGGGAAGACTAATTATAACAATTATAGGCAGGAACTGAAGAATCTAGACTAGGCACAGATGTTTAAGGGCAAATCAACAACTGACATGTCGGGGGCTTTCAAACATCATTTGATAAGAATTCAGGGCCGGCATGTTCCTGCTAGGATGAAGGATAAGTACGGCAAGTTTCAGGAACCTTGGATAACGAAGGATATTGTGAGATTAGTCAAAAAGAAAAGGGAAGCATTCCTAAGGGTTAGAAGGCTGGGAACAGATGAAGCCCATGGAGAATGTAAAGAAAGTAGGAAGAAATTTAAGCAAGGAGTCAGGAGGGCTAAAAGGGGTCATGAAAAGTCATTGGCAACCAGGATTAAGGAAAATCCCAAGGCCTTTTATACATATGTAAAAAGCAAGAGGGTAGCCAGGGAAAGGGTAGGCCCACCCAGGGACAGAGGTGAGAATCTGTGTGTGGAGCCAGAAGAAATGGGAGAGATACTAAATGAATACTTCTCATCAGCATTCACCAAAGAGAAGGACTTAGCTGTCAATTTGTCTAGGGCAGAGTGCATATGTAGCCTGGATCATGTTGGGATCAAAAAAAGAGGAGGTGTTAGGCGTCTTGAAGAATATTAAGGTGGATAAGTCCCCAGGGCCAGATGGGATCTACCCCAGAGTACTGAGGGAGGCAAGGGAGGAGATTGCTGGGGCCTTGACAGAAATCTTTGTATCCTCACCGGCTATGAGTGAGGTCCCAGAGGACTGGAGAATGGCCAATGTTGTTTCATTGTTTAAGAAGGGTAGCAGGGATAATCCAGGAAATTACAGGCCAGTGAGCCTTACATCAGTGGTAGGGAAATTATTGGAGAAGATTCTTCATGACAGGATTTACTACCATTGGGAGCAAATGGGTGTATTAGTGAGAGGCAGCATGGTTTTGTGAAAGGGAGGTCATGTCTCACTAACTTGATCGAGTTTTTCAAGGAAGTGACAAAGATGATCAACGATGGAAGGGCGGTGGATGTTATCTACATGGATCTCATGGCATTGACAAGGTCCCTCATGGCAGACTGGTACAAAAGGTAAAGTCGCACGGGATCAGAGGTGAGCTGGCAAGATGGATACAGAATTGGCTTGGTCATAGAAGACAGAGGGTAGCAGTGGAATGGTGCTTTTCTGAATGGAGAGCTGTGACTAGTGATGTTCCACAGGTATCAGTGCTGGGACCTTTGCTGTTTGTAGTATATGTAAATGATTTGGAGGAGAAGGTAACTGGGCTAATTAGTAAGTTTGCAGAAGACACTAAGGTTGAAGGAGTTCAAGATAGTGAAGAGGATTGTCAAAGGATACAAGGGGATATAGATCAGTTGGAGACTTGGGCGGAGAAATGGCAGAAGGAGTTTAATCTGGACAAATGCAAGGTAATGCATTTTGGAAGGTCTAATACAGGTAGGAATTATACAGTAAATGGCAGAACCCTAAAGTGCAGACGGGCAGAGGGATCTGGGTGTACAGGTCCACAGGTCACTGAAAGTGGCAACGCAAGTGGATAAGGTAGTCAGGAAGGCATATGGCATGCTTGCCTTCATTGGCAGGGATATTGAGTATAAAAGCTGGGAAGTCATGCTGCAGCAGTATAGAACTTTGGTTAGACCACACTTGGAATATTGCATGCAATTCTGGTCGCCACATTACCAGAAGGATATGGAGGCATTGGACAGGGTGCAGAGGAGGTTTACCAGGATGCTGCCTGGTCTGGAGGTTATTAGCCATGAGGAGAGGTTGGAGAAACTTGGATTGTTCTCACTAGAGTGACAGAGATTGAGGGGCGACTTGATAGAAGTTTACAAAATTATGAGTGGCATGGACAGAATATATAGTCAGAAGCTTTTTCCCAGGGTGGAAGAGTCAATTACTAGGGGACATAGATTTAAGATGAGAGGAGAAAACTTTAGGGGAGATGTGCGGGGCAAGTTTTTTACGCAGAGGGTAGTGAGTGTCTGGAACTCGCTGCCAGAGGAGGTGGTGGAAGCAGGTACGATAGTGGTGTTTAAGAGGCAGCTTGACAAATACATGAATAGGAAGGGAATAGAGGGATATGGACCCCGGAAGTGCAAAATGTTTTAGTTTGACAGGCTATATGATCGGCATAGGCTTGGACGGCTGAAGGGCCTGTTCCTGTGCTGTACTTTTCTTTGTTCTTTGTTTTTTGATATGGGAAAGGAAGAAGTATTAGCTAAAGAGAAAGAAGAGCAGAGAAAGAGGCTCCAAGTGGGAAAAGGGCTGCAGTTGGCAGACCTTTAGTGGAAAAGGCTCAGGAGAAGACCCGGAGATTGAAAGATGCAGCAGAAGGTTGGTGACTCTGTTCTGTGGGCCGTTGTAGTGAAGATAACCTTTTGGAGCAGTGGTATTCTGCTCTGCATGGCCAAAGAACTGAAGTTGTTCTTGTGAGTTCGTGCTGGAATCAAACTCGGGAATCCAGGGGAACTGAGTCTCAGGACATAAGGTTGAAATCCTGAAAGGTGGGCCATCACAGAGGCCATCCGAGCTGGAGCATCCTTTTGGAGAGAGTTCCCAGGCAAGATCGTCGACGATGAAGACTGGAATCCCTGGTGAGAGAGATAGTGTTTCAACGTGATTAGCTGACTTACAGCATCTACTGATGTCTGGGTGGGCTGCTGAGAAATCTGTGGAATCTGTCTTGATCATATCTGCCATTTATTGTGCAGTATGGGGTGTTCAACCACAGTTTGCCACTTAATTTACACGTACCTCATATTAACCCTGAACATTAAAGTATGAGATAGATATTGTAAATTATTTTATCTTCCTGACTTTGTTTGGTATTTTTGTTTGTTCAAACTCATGGAATCTTGTAGCTTTATTCTCTTAATAAGTGTCTTGAATCTCAAAATTTGTCTCCTTTAAATGAAAAGTTATTGGTCCATAGCTGGATCTTACCAAAAACTTTTGGGTCTGATCCAGGACCGTAACAATAGTAAGAGGTAGAGTGGGTCCTATTAGGATAAATGCTTAGATATATGCTTGGCTAGAATACTTAATTAATATTTTGTAGCGGTGTTTACTAAGGAAGAGGATGCTGACAAAATATTGGTAGATGAGGAGACGGTAGAAATAAAGCATGGGGTGAAAATTGATCGGCAGGAGGGACTGGAAAGGCTAACTATGCTTAGAATGGATAAGTCACCTCATCCAGATGGTTTGCATCCCAAATTGCTAAAGAAAGTGGGGATGATTATAATGGAAAGGCTTGTCATAGCCTTTTAATCTTTCATAGATAAGAGGGAAGAGCCAGAGGATTGGAGAGTGGAAAATATGACACTCCTAATAGCTATTAGGGCAGTCCTAGTAACTATAGGCCTGTCTTTTTAACATCAATGGTGAATAAGTTTTTAGAAACAATAATTAAGGAAAAAATTAACCGAAAGTCAGAGAGGTTTGCCTTCATTAAGGAGATCCAGTGCAGATTTGTAAAAGTCCAATGAACTTGATTAATATAACTGAATCTTTTGATGAAGTAACAGAGAAGATTGATGAAGGGAATGCAATTGGCGTTAGCTATATGAATTTTAAAAAAGCATTTGACAAAGTACCCCACAAAAGGCTGGTTAACAAAACTGAGGCTCGTGGGATAGGAGGGTCATTATCCAATTGGATTTTTAAAATTGTCTCAAGGACAGAAAACAGTGAGGTATGGTAAATGGTTATTTTTCAGACTGGAGGATGGTAGACATTAGTGTTCCACAAAGGTCAGGTCTAGGGCACTGCTTTTTATGATATATATATATATATATATATATACAAATGACTTGGATATTACAATTCAGAGTAAATTTTCAAAACTTGCCAATGATATCAAACTTGGAGGCGTGGCAGGCAGTGGGGGTGATAGCAATTGATTGCAGCAGCTCATAGATAGGCTAGCAGAATGGGCAGACATGTCGCAGATGGAATTTAAATTAGAGATGATGCAGAAGGGATAGGGAGAGGCAATATAGAATTAATGGCACAGTTTTAAAGAGTACGCAAGGCTGGGGTTCATATATTGCTTTGAAGGACATATTGAGAGGGTAATAGTAAAGCAAATAGAATCTTGGGCTTCACAAATAGAATCACTGAGTCCACAGCAGGGATGTTATGCTGAACATTTGCAATGCTTTGGTTAGGTCACAACTAGAGTATTGTACCCAGTTCTGGTCACCACACTTTAGGATGCATGTGAGAACCTTTGAGAGCGTGCAGAAGAGATTTACCAGAATGGTTCCAGGTATGAGGGATTTTAGTTGCATGGTTAGGGTGTAGAAGCTAGAGTTGCTCCCCTTAGAGCAAAGGAAGTTGAGAGAAATGTACAAGATAATGAATGGTTCAGATAAGGTGCACAGAGAAAACCTGTTCCCATTTGCTGATGGTACAAGGAGTATGGGATACAGAGTTAAGATTTTGGGCAAAGCGGGATGTGAGGAAGAACCTGGAACTTGCTTTCTACCAAGGTTGTGGAAGTGGGGACAATCAATAGTTTCAAAAGGAAATTTAAAGGGCACTTGAGCAAAATAGACTTGCAAGGCCAAGGGGATAGAGTGGGGGAATGGGGCTGATTGGATATCTCCACAGAGGACCCTCATGGACTCAATGGGCAAAATGGATCCCTTCTGTGCTGTAATGACCCTACGGCTTGTGTATCTACCAGGTGATCGATTCCATAACTGTATCTTCACTTTGACATCTCACTGAAGTAGCTTATTTCCCACAGGTACAGGCAATCCATGACTGCACACATGTGGAAATCAAGGCACCCTCAGATCAACCTGGAGTATTTATCAATCGTCTTTCAATGTTCAGCAGATATGTGACCACTGGAAGGTTTTCATGCACGTCTGTGTAAGATATCCTGAAAGCTGTCAAGATTCTTTCATTTTGTGCTGGTCACATCTCCCACAGGTTTCCACATCTCTGCATAGTTTAAATGGGTGGGAGATAAGGGCTATCCTCTGAGGACCTTGTTGATGATACTAGTGAGGAACCCTACAACTGACCACAACAGAGGAAATGTACAACCAAAACTATGTGCACACAAGGGTGATCATAGAGAAAACCACTCAGTTGCTGAAGGGTTAAAGAGCATGAGGAGAGTATGGAGGCACAGGATAAAAGAGCATGAGGAGAGCGGCGGAGACACCAGATGAAAGAGTACGAATAGAGCGGAGGAGACGCAGAATAAAAGGGCATGAGGAAAGCAAAGACACAGATTAAAAAAGCGCAAGGAGAGCAGCAGAGACACTGGATAAAAGAGCGCGAGGAGAGTGGAGAGACAGGATAAAAGAGTGCAAGGAAAGTGGCAGAGACACAGGATAAAAAAGCGTGAGGAAAGCGGACCTGAGAGAGAAGGGCAATGACGGCGGGAGATAAAAACCAGCAGAGAGCCCTGTCAACCTGTTTCGACCTTTCAGAAATGAAATATGACATTGCAGGAAAACAGGTAGGTGATTTATGGGTATCTCGTTTGTGTGTGTTTTGATTGGCCAAGTGGTTTAAATCAGGAGATGTTATTAAAGCTGAAGAGTACAGTTAAGAAATTCACTTTTAAAATATTTAACACACAAATTAATTAATTAAATAGAATAGAGATGGCTGGGCAGGCGATGTGTTGCAGCTGTACTTTGTGGGTAACGGTGGACACTGGTGCGATCCATAGTAACCATATCTGCAGCAAGTGTTGGCTGCTCGAGGAACTTCTGCTCAGATTTGATGAGCTGGAGTCCGAGTTGCGGACACTATGACACAGTGAGGGGGACAGTTACCTGGACACTGTGCTTCAGGAGACAGTCGCATCCCTTAGGTTAATTCAAATTTGGTCCGTGGTCAGGGCCAGGAGGGTGTGACTGCGAGTGAGGCAGGTATGGGGATCCAGAATTTAGCTTTGAAGGAACCTCAGGTAGTGCCCTTGTCCAACAGTTTTGAGGTTCTTGCTCCAACTGTGCATGAGGGCACAGACTGCAGGGAGGATGAGTGAACTGACCACAGCACCATGATACAAAGTACCATTCAAGTCAGGGAAGAAAAGAGAAATGTAGCAGTAATAGAGGATAGCATAGTTAGGAAATAGATACTGTTCTCTGTTGCAAAGACAAAGTGTCCCGAAGACTGTTTTGCCTACTTGATGCCAAGGTTAATGATATCTCTTCTGAGCTGGAGAGGAACTTGGGGTGGGAGGGGAAGGATTCAGTTGTCATGACCCACGTAGGTACCAATGACATAGGTGGGACTAGGAAAGACATTCCGCTGAGGGACTACGAGCAGCTCAGGGCTAAATTAAAAGGCAGAGCCACAAAGGTAATAATCTCCGGATTACCACCTGAGCCATGTGCAAATTGACATAGAATAAATTAGATTAGAGCGGTAAATGTGTGGCTCAAAGATTGGTATGGAAGAAATTCATGGGGCACTGGCACCAGTACTGGGGAAGGAAAGAGCCATTCCATTGGGACGGGCTTCATTTGAACCATGGATCTGTGTCCTAGCAAATCATATAACTAGGGTTGTAGATAGGACTTTAAATTAATTAGTGAGGGGGAGGGTTCAATTGAAGGGAGATTTAAAAAATCAAAAAGAAACGAGAGAGCAGAGGTGCTGGGTAGTGAAGGAGTGAACGATAACCAACGTGTGACAGGAAGAGGCAGAAAATATAAGCAGAAGAATGCAACAGAATTAGAACCAGAATGAGTATTAATGATAAAAAGTCAAAACTTAAGGTTCTTTATCTGAATTCACACAGCATTTGCAAGAAGATAGATGAGTTGATGGCATAAATAGAAGTAAATGAATATGACTTGATAGCTATTACAGAGACATGTTTGCAGGGTGGCCAAGACTGGCAACACAATATTCAAGGGTATTTTACAATCTGGAAAAATAGATGAAAAGGAAAAGGAGGTGGGGTAGCTTTGTTAATAAAATAAGTTATCAGTGCGGTGTTGAGTAATGATAAAGGTGGAATACATCGTGATGTGGAATCTTTCTGGGTGGAAATAAGGAATAGCAAGGGAAAGAAGCCACGGGTGGAGGTTGTCTATAGGCCCCCAAAGAGTTGCCTCACTGTAAGACATGTAAGGAGGCATGTAAGAGGGCATTACAATTGTCATGGGTGATTTTAATCTGCATATTGACAGGACAAATAAATTGGCAGGGGTAACATGGAAAACAAATTTGTAGAGTCCATCAGGGATTGTTTCTAAGAGCAATATGTTGCAGAACCTACCCGGGAACAGGCTATTTTAGATCTTGTGATGTATAATCAGGTAGGATTAATAAGAGATCTCGTAGTTAAGGATCCTCTAGGGGTAGTGATCACAACATGGTCAAATTTCAAATTCAGTTTGAGGGCGAGTAACTCAGGTCTCAAACTAGTGTTCTCAACTTAAATAAGGGCAATTACAGAGGTATGAAGAAAGAGTTCTCTAAAGCGAGTGGGAAAATAAACAAAGCGGAAGGTCAGTGGATGAGCAGTGGCAGACATTTAAGCAGATATTTCATAATGCACAGCAAAAATTTATCCCAATCAAAAAGAAGGTCTCAATGAGAAGGATGAACCACCCATGGTTAACAAAGGCAGTCAAGGAAAGTATCCAGTCAAAAACTAAGGTATACAAAGTGGCTGAAAACTAGTGGTAGGCCAGAGGATTGGGAATTTTTTTAGGAACCAGCAGCCGATGACTAAAAAGTTAATAAAGAGGGAGAAAATTGATTATGAAAGTAAATTAGCAAGAAATATAAAACCAAACAGCAAGAGATTCTATGGGTATTTAAAAAGAGAGTAGCTAAAGTGAGCATAGGACCCTTGGAGGATGCGACTGGAGAATTAATAATGGCGAAGAGGGAAACGGCAGATAATTTAAACCAATATTTTGCATCAGTCTTCGCAATGGAGGACACTATAAACATCCCAAAGATATCAGATAAGCAAGGAGCTAATGGGAAGAAAGATCTTGTAACAGTCTCTATCATGAGGGACAAAGTATTTGACAAACTAATGGGACTAAAGGCAGACAAGTCACCAGGACCTGATAGCCTCAATCCAAGGATTTTAAAGGAAGTGGCTGCAGAGATAGTGGAGGCATTGATTAAAATGTTCCAGAACTCACTGGATTCCAGGAGGGTCCTACTGGATTGGAAAGCTGACATTATGATGCCCCTGTTCAAGAAGGGAGGGAGACAAAAAGTAGGAAACTATAGGTCAATCAGCCTAACATCTGTAGCTGCAAAAAATTAAAACTGAGATGCAAGGGAATTTCTTCTCTCAGGGGGTAGTGAATGTCTGGAATTCTCTACCCCAGAAAGTTGTGGAAGCTAGATCACTGAAAGTATTTAAAGAGGAGGTTGAGGGCTATGAAGACCTGGCATGAAAGAGGCGTTGAAGCCTGGGGTAGATCAGCCATGATCTTATTGAATGGCAGGGCAGGCTTGAGGGGCTGATTGGCCTACTCCTGCTCCTATTTCTTATGTTCGCATGTGATTCAGGTGCCTGGGTAGATTTTGAGGCATCCTTAAATTTGGACCTACAAGGATGTCCAGAATGTTAGTGGTCTGTTGTGCCTATGCTGCAGAGAGGACTGGAGTGCAGGAGGAGGAAGAGGAATACATGTGTCAACCTCAGAGGAGCAGGAGCAGGGGGGTTTTAATGTAGCCCAGATGCCTGCAGCCACTCATTTAGCTACCAGAGAAGCTCTTGATGGTCTCATCCAGGTATGGTTATTCTGAGTATGTGAAGCCATATGGCACAACAATGCTGTGCAGTGGAAGCCAATGCATCATTTAAATTGTATTATATTAATCACTTCTAATCATGTAATACACCTGTAAGAGAGTGTGAACCGATTGACCACATGACCGTAAGTCCCAATAACTGGTGGGTTACCATGTTAATGTTAGTCTTGAGTAGGGACTGGCTAGAGAAGCACACATCATGTTAATGCTCTGTTGTTTGTGTAAATAAATTGTATGTGCTTCATTTCATATTGGTCTCTGCGTTTGCAGTATTTTGTAATTGACCTGCCTGCCTGAAGATAAGCATGCAACTGGCTCATGAGCAAAGTGACCCCAGAGTAAAACATAGCACTGTGCTTTTATTTCTTTCATATTAATGAATGTAAGCTGGTTGTGGTGAGTGCTCTGGACAGATTGTGCTTCATGGTGGTAAGATGGAGCTACAGAGAAGAGTTTTGACTGGCGACATTGCTGAGGCTCATATTGCACTTTTAAAAAGAAAGAGTTTCAACTAAAAAGACATAGACACACAGACATATAAGGGCAGGCTCCTGAGGTGGTGGTTTACCACAGACACTTACTCTACAGAAACTACAAAAATTCGAGAATGTGTGAATGACCTTTTTCCTGCCCCAAGATACAGTAATCATGCCCATTGTTAGCATGCACCTGGAGATACTCCCCGTGCTGAAGGCACAATATGACCACATAGGGGATATCCTGATGGCAAGAGTGGGATTAATAAACCAATCGGATGATCTGTTTAAAGGTATAACCTTGTATGCCATGCCCAGGGTCAGGAAGGTGAATAAAGACACAACCCTCAAGGTCATTGTTTCTTCAGTTGGTAGAACGATTTGGTCAGCCATTCCAAAGTTGCCCTAGGAGATCTGTTGAAGGACTGACCACCTGAGACAGACCCTAGTTCATGAGATTTGTAAGCAACCAGTGTCATTGTAAGTATGTACTATTGTTTAGAGATTTAATAAAGGTGTTTCATACTTAGTGGAACAATATCCCAAGTTGTTGTGTGCCATTGATATCAAGAGTAGGGACAAGAGCTTTTAGACCAAAAATGGGGGTCTGACAGCAACATTGCTCTCTGCAGCTTCGGGTTGTGATGTTGGAGATGACAGGTCATTTGAGAGTTCAAATAAGATGCTTGATTCATTTACAATTCCACATAGATAACAATGTTTGCATTGTTATAAAAATCCAAGTAAATCCTCTCATGTCACTAAGAAATCTTACTCTTCTGCTTAATTACTCCCCATGATCACTTTAGCAGAGCTGGGAACAGACCGCTCATTTCCCTGCTCTAACAACTGAAATGGTCGTGGCAGATATCATATGGATTTTGGTGCCATGAGGGAAGACAGAATCACAGAATTGTTATGGCACAGAAGGAGGCTATTCAGTCCATTGTGTCTGCACTGGCTCTCCAAATGAGAATTATAACTTAGTGCCATTCTCCTGCCTTTTCCCCCTCACCCTGAACCTTGTTTATAATCATCCAATGCCCTTTTGAATGCCAATAATGAAGAGGGGACAGCGGTAAAGTCACTGGACTAGTAATCCAGAGACTCAGGCTAATGCTGAGGGATAGGGGTTCAAATTCCATCATGCAAACAGTGGAATTTAAATTCAATTAATGAATAAAATTTGGAATTAAAAGCCAGTCTCTGTAATAATGACCATGAAGCTGCCATTAATTGTTGTAATAAATCCATCTGGTTCATTAATACCCTTTATCTGGTCTGGCCTACATGTGACTCCAGACCCACAGCAATGTGGTTGACTCTCAACTGCCCTCTGAAATGGACTAGTAAGCCACTTAGTTGAAGGGCAATTATGGATGAGCAACAAATTCTAGCCTTGTCTGTGACACCGACATCCACAAAAGAGTAATGGGTGCAATGGTGCTGGGGGGTGGGGGTACCCATAGCTACACCTTTTATTTGGAGGAAGTGAGAGGAGTTTAAGGAGAAATTGTTCAGTGTGAGAACAAGTTCAGCCAGATGGAGGAAATTTGTGGTGGATGGGGATAGTTCCGGCCTCTGTTCGAGGAAGAAGCGGAGATCCACAAACCATCCCCGTGGAGGATGGAGGTGTAGAGGGATTGGGTGTCCATGGTGAAGAGGAGGCGGTTGGGGCGAGGGAACTGGGAATTGTTACATGCCTATCTCTTTATGGGGTATGTGGAACATTCCTTGTTCCAGTCCTATTCCGGCCCCCTTCCACAACTCTTTCTCCGGTACATCGATGATTACTTCGGTGCTGCTTCATACTCTCGTCGGGACTTGGAAAAATTTATTAATTTTGCTTCCAATCTCCACCCCTCCATCATTTTCACATGGTCCATCTCTGACACTTCCCTTCCCTTCCTTGACCTCTCTGTCTCAATCTCTGGTGATAGACTGTCCACCAATATCTATTACAAGCCTACCGACTTCCACAGCTACCTCGACTACAGCTCCTTACACCCCGCTTCCTGTAAGGATTCCATCCCATTCTCTCAGTTCCTTTGCCTCTGTCACATCTGTTCTGATGATGCTACCTTCAAAAACAGTTCCTCTGACATGTCCTCCTTCTTCCTTAATCGAGGTGTTTCACACACGGTCGTTGACAGGGCCCTCAACCGTGTCCGGCCCATCTCCCTCACACCTTCTCCTCCCTCCCAGAAACAAGATAGGGTCCGCTTTGTCGTCACTTATCACCCCAACAGCCTCCACATTCAAAGGATCATCCTCCGCCATTTCTGCCAACTCCAGCATGATGCCACCACCAAACACATCTTCCCTTCAACCCCCTGACGGCATTCCGTAGGGATCATTCCCTCCAGGACACCCTGGTCCACTCCTCCATCACCCCCTACTCCTCAACCCCCACCTATGGCACCTCCCCATGCCCACACAAAAGATGTAACACCTGCCCCCTCACTTCCTCTCTCCTCACCGTCCAAGAGCCCAAACACTCCTTTCAAGTGAAGCTGCATTTCACTTGCATTTCCCCTAACTTAGTCTACTGCATTCGTTGCTCCCAATGCGGTCTCCTCGACTTTGGAGAGACTAAATGTAAACTGGGCGACCGCTTTGCAGAACACTTGCGGTCTGTCCACAAGAATGACCCAAACCTCCCTGTCGCTTGCCATTTTAACACTCCACCCTGCTGTCTTGCCCACATGTCTGTACTTGGCTTGCTGCACTGTTCCAGTGAAGCCCAATGCAAACTGGAGGAACAGCACCTCATCTTCCGACTAGGTACTTTACAGCCTTCCGGACTGAATATTGAATTCAACAACTTTAGATCTTGAACTCCCTCCTCCATCCCCACCCCCTTTCTGTTTGTTCCCCCTTCCTTTTGTTTTTTTCAAATAATTTATATAGATATTTCCCACCTATTCCCATTATTTTTAAATCTTTTATGCCCCCCACCCCCACTAGAGCTGTACCTTGAGGGCCGTACCATCCATTCTTAATTAGCACATTCGTTTAGATAATATCATCAACTTCAACACCTCTGTGTTCTTTTGTTCTTTTGTCAGTGACATCTTTTGATTATCTGCTCCTATCACTGCTTGCTTGTCCCCACAACCACACCACCCCCCTCCACTTCTCTCCCCCCACCCAACACCCCCCCCCCACCTTAAACCAGCTTATATTTCACCCCTCTCCTTGGATTCACCCAGTTCTGTTGAAGGGTCATGAGGACTCGAAACGTCAACTCTTTTCTTCTCCACTGATGCTGCCAGACCTGCTGAGTTTTTCCAGGTTATTCTGTTTTTGTTTTGGAAATTGTTGATGTGACGTAAGGTGTCAGAGGAATCATGGATGTAGGTGGGAAGGGCTTGGACAAGGGGAGAGAGAAGGGAGTCAAGATAGCGAGAAATGAGTTCCATGGGGCAGGAACAGGCTGACATGATCGGTCTGCCAGGACAGTCGTGTTCGTGGATTTTTGGTAGGAGGTAGTAGCAGACCGTCCGAGGTTGGGCGACTATCATGTTGGAAGCTGTGGAAGGAAGATCTCCAGAGGAGATGAGGTCAGTGACAGTCCTGGAAACAATGGCTTGATGTTCAGTGGTGGGGTCATGGTCCAGGGAGAGGTTGGAGGAAGTGTCTGCGAGTTGACGCTCAGCCTCCGCAAGGTAGAGGTCAATGAGCCAGACAACAGCACCCCCTTGTCAGCGGGTTTGATGACAATGTTAGGGTTGGACCTGAGAGAACGGAGTGCAGCAAGTTCAGGGAGAGACAGGTTAGAAAGGGTGAGAGGAGCAGAGAAATTGAGACGACTAGAAGAGATGCACAAGAAGAAATGCAGTCTTCATCTACACTTGGTGTGTGCCGCATGTAGAGGACAGATCACATGATTTTGAAACACTGGTGGGGCCTGTGAGACCCGAGGGGGTCCACTGAGATATATAGTGGAGAATTGCCCCTGAAAATGAGGTCTTGGAAAAACCAACCAAGGTTGATGAACAATGATGCTCATCACATCCGAGAAAGCCTCCTGAGAGACTTGGCCTGTAAATAGTTATTGTGTAAATAGTTAATGTACTTTAAGCTTGTTAGCTGTACTTTTAAGTAAAGAGGGAGGGATGTGGTAAAGTGAGTTATTCTGTCCCTTTAAGAGAATACAAGTGTACTGATCACGTGACAGCACTGACAAATCACTGTACAGTGCGAGCAACTGGGAACTGTAAGTCTATTTCTGGAGGTTTCTGAGTGAGTAGGTATGATCTGCCCTATGTCTCAATAAACCATCACTATTTATTCTTACATCAGTATCTCCCTGTTATTGATTGCGAGCAGCAATTGATGAAAACGTAGGAAGGAATGCAGTTAGGGTTCAATAGGCCACCAAACCCATTTACCCAAGACATGAAACCATGACAGACTCAGACATGGGGCAGGAGGTAAGATGTGGGGCTAGAGTAGGGGTGGCAAGGCATGAGGATAGTGGCTTCAAAACCTTCCAGCTAGGCCTGTTTAGTTTGCATGGCTGGGCTCTTCCTTCCATCATGCATTCCTCCGGGTCCTCATCACATCTAGCATCAGCTCTAGGGAAGAGACAGAGAACTGGGGAGAGCTTTCCCGCATCTTGTATCTACCCTTCTTCCTGCCGCCTTCAAAAACAGTGTTGGATGCAGACATTTTGACCCCTGCCACAATCCCCTTTAAATAGAAATCCTTTCATTCACAGATGTGGTCGGCAAAACCAGAAGTGGGATACTAATTTTCAATTCTGTAGTCTAAGTGTAGTGGCGAGCGGGAAGGTCGGTGTGATTTCCACTGTGCGGCGGCTCGGCTGAACACACACAATCTTCCGCTTTTTAGCTCATTAATTATGCATCAGCGAGGAGCTAGGTAAATCTCTTGGCAGGGCAGGCAGGAATTCGCCCACCCTGCCATTATCTCCAGGGGTCAAATGTCCTTACATCATATTTAAATGGCACATTCACTCACTGCATGCCAGATGTTCTGTTGCACAGGGAATCCATGGTACCGAGGAGAATCAAACCATCTACATTTCAGTGAAGCCTCCCTGGGGATTCTCCTCCAGGCCATCCAGGAAAGGCAGGAGGTCCACTTTCCGAGGGATGGGAACAAGAGGTCCTACCACCTGACTAAGCCGACCTGGGAGGATATCACTGGCGAGGTTAGCGCCACAGCAACAAAAAGGATGAATAATCTGCTCCACTCTGCCAGAGTACGTGAAACATCTACTCACTGCAAACTTACTCTCATAAGGGCATCAGGCAGTCTAAGGTTTAGAGTTCACAGGGATGTTATCACCTATTAGCAGATGGGACATCAACTCTGATTGTTTGGTAGTCAATTTAGGATCACCATCTCATGTACTATCCTGCACAAACAGCATCTTAATCCCTTAATGGGGAGGTACACACAACAGGCATGCATGCTTCTAAATTACTGTTTCATCCATAGTCCTCACAGTCAATCCATCTGCCTTTATGAAGGACAAAATCTCCCATAACAAAAAGGGGGAAAGCCAAGACCGGAGGGGAACCCCAAAGTTGAGGACGCTATCACCATTCGAAGAACAGGAGGCAGAGCTGGCTGGTGAGGATAGGGATCATTCCCGCATGGAAGATAAGATTGGCCTCCTCCAACAAGCCAGTGAGGATGCATCCAGTATACATCGACAACATGTGGGCAACGACTGTGACAGATCTATAATGTATGATCCTGCCTAGTCAATTAGTAATTCTCTCTTCCCTCCATCCCAGATACCAGCAAGAAAAGGGAGAGGAAATCCTCCTCCAGATAGCTCAGGCCCAATCCCCAGGCAACGCCTGAGGAAGCAGATCTACTATCTGATGAAGAACCATTACTGTGTTCACCTGCATCCTCCACCAGTGCAGATACACGCACCTCAGTGGGACCTAATTCTACAGTGGGCAAGCTTCACCATCTGGTGATCACCTTGCAGGCACAGGTCCACAGCAGGCAGAGGCAGTGACAACCAAGGTCTCTGGCACTCAAAGGACCGCTGGAGACTGGGCTCCTGCTGAGACCGAGTCTGATGATGAGCCTCTGCGATCGGCACTGAGAGAAATGTTGGAGATACAGTGACAGTTAAGTGAACATCAGGCAGAGTTGTCAGAGGCCGTCACCAGGCTGGAATGATGGATGGAGGAATTTGTTCACATTCTCTCTGATGTCATGGCTCTGTCATACAAGCGCATTGAAGTCTCCATTGGGAGGGTGGTGCCTTGGAGATCCAGGTCCAGCAGGTTCTGCTGAATTTGTGCTTGGACCTGTACACTATCACTCTAGCAATGGCAAGGCAAGAGAGGGAAAGGACATCTCGACCTCCCTTGAAGTGCCCCTTCTCCTCAAGGAGTCAGAGAGGGGTTATTGGTCACCCAAAGGGAGGAGGAACGCAACCCAGGAAACTGGGGGAGGCATCCATCCAGGACACTCCTAGGGTGCCCTGCTGCTCCAACTCCTCTCTGTTATTGCCCCCATGAATTGCAGCAGGTCAGGCTGAGGGGGGTGCACTTGCCCCAGAGCTGGAGACACTTAGCAGGCCAGAGCCTCAAGGCCTTGGGTCACCAGAGGCTGCCCACCAAAGTCTTCTCAGTCAACAGAGCATAACAGTCAGAAGGCTGCCTCCACCTCTGCTACATATGTCTGGGCTACATCTAGACATAGCAGTAGGGTTAGAAAAATTATTAATTTCTGGATGCACACCGGTGTAAATATATTTTGGATTAATCTTTCATCAAGTCTCACAGATTCAATGGCTGGTCTATGTATTTCATGGTCCTGTGTTCATTCAAGGGTAAAAATGTACTCCCCATAATCCCCATAAAACCCCATCTGGATGTTCAGTTGCATTAATTCTCACACAATCTTACCACAGCGAGGAACCTTTATTTCTACATCTGCAACATCAGCAAAGGTACATTATGTCTGACAATGATGCCTGGGCAATATACCTGGCACCCTTAAATCACAGGCAGACATGCTTTGGGCTCAGGGGAACTATCCATCAAGGATGGTGATTATTCTGTTGCCGTTGGACTGATGCCTGTTGTTTGTGGATGGCACAACTAACTTTTTAATCGATCCTCCTTGCAAGTATACCTTGCAATTGCATTTATTTTATGAGAGTGGGGTTTCGCAAAAAGTAGTATCAAATGTCGAGCACCATAGGCTTTCATTTCTCTCTTCAGCTTGTTATCGTCTCTGCATTTGAGGCTAAACATCATTTCATGCTTAGTTCCCACTCTCCCCATACATGATGCTGAACTTGGGAGATAAGGATCAATCAGGAAAATCACAAATGTCTGCAAGAGGGATATGAATGTGTGATATCAGAGGTCTGTGTTCATCTCCTTATCTGCGAGGATCTTCCTTTGCTCCTGAATGGCTGCTTAGTGATACTTTACGTGAAAAGGCACAGCCAACAACTCAATATGGAATTCATTGCTTGACAGTACACTCAGTGACTTAGGGAATATAGGAAGGATTGTCCTTTGTGAGCTGGACAATGTTGAGGATTGTCATTCTCTGAAAGTGGTGCGTTTGCATATCTCCTAAGCCCTCGGCAGGGTGTATGAAGAGGAGAAGTTGTCATTGGCTACTGTGTCAGTCCTGACTGGCCAATGTTTTTCCAAAATGCAAAGGTCATCTAGGACAGAAATTTGACAGGCTTCCAACGATTGCATGTTCTTAAGTATTTGTAACTAATCAAACCATGGTCCTGGTGAGGTGTTTTCTGTGAGGTCAATACAAACAAACCTCACAGAATTGGGTGTGTGATATAGAGTTGCTGGTCACTGGGTCCTGATGTGTGAAGGACTATTGGTGCCCAGTAACAAGATGATGCCTCTGCACTATTCATCTATGAGAGTTGGCGATTGGAGAGATGGGGAAGAATTTTTCATCCCATGGGCAGGCGCGCGCCCAACCGAATCAGGAGTAAAATAGCACATGGTGACGTAAGGCGAGCGTCCCGACATCATTGCACACTTGCGTGATATTTCGCTCGGTGGTCACGTTCTGGTGCCAGAGCAGCACCCGCCATTAATTAACAGGCCATTTAAGGCCCTTAACAGTCCAATTGACTGTATTTTTTCCTTGCCCACGTGATTTTCCGCTCGTCGCATGGGCAAAACAGGCAGCCAGCCAGCCGACATTTTCACAAACCTCATTCAAGGGCGAGATAAAAAGGATCAGCAGTGTTGCCAGTGTGAGTAGTGAGGAGTTTTAGAGATAGTTTGCAGCTAGTTGCTTATTGGTACTTGGCAGCTTCATCTCTGTTCGGTGCTTCATTCTTAGTATTTCCAGGCCTCATTTCTTGACTCATTGCTGTCTGCCAGGCTCCCAAAGTATTTAGACCATATGGACCTTTCCAGGTATCAGATAGTCTTCCAGTACCCTGGTAATGGGGATTGTGGTCTCCGAAGGAGGAATGTCCTCTGAGAAGGAAGAGAGGAGCAGAAGGGAGAGGAGGCCAGGTGTCCCAATGCAGCTTGCAGGGGAGGAACCCATGGGAGGAGAGGTGCAGGCACAAGGGGTGCAGGGCCAGCAGGTAGCCCAAAGTGGAAGGGGCTGCAGAAGATTCCACTATCCTGCTGCCAGGGTTTACAGGCAGCGATGCAGCTACCGCAATATGTCTGAAGTGCAATGCCGAAGGAGGCTCCGCATCTCCAGGGAGACCGTGACCTCCATTTGGCAGATGATAGGGCCTGAGATCAGCTCCGACTGTGTGGGTAGACACCCCATGCCGGTGGCTCTGAACGTCACAGTGGCCCTCAACATCTATGCCTCCAGCTATTTCCAGGCCCCAGCGGGGGAATCCTTGTGGAGTCTCCCAATCAGCTATCAACAGTTGCATCAAGCCCTGTTCAGACAAGTACTGACATTTATTCTTTACCATACCGATGAGGCCATCCAGGCTGAGCAGTCAATGCATGCTCACAGCATGCCTGCTCTCGAGCTTGAGGGCATTCTTGCTTGAACCACCTATACAGCAGCAGGTTGGGCAGGCCTCTGCCTATGGGTGCCCTCTTGGCTTGGTTAAGGCTCATCTTCTCCTGAAAGAACAGAGGAGCATTGATTAGTCCACTCTCTACCTGCAGCACCATTGCAGCCTGGCCAACCCCACCTGAGGAACACCTCACAGATCACATCTGGATCGTGGCCCTCGAGCCACAAGGTACTCAGTCCAAGCGGCCTTATGGGCCAGCTCTGGCATGATTGACAGTTGGCACTCAGACTCCAGAACCCTTGAGGTCCACATGGAGGAACGGCCAGACATTAACACTTCTGCACATTGATCCATGCCAACATGGTACTTACCCTTCCTGAGCGCAACAGGTCACTGAAGCACTTCTGACACTGGAACCAGGTATGCTGCACCACGTCATGGCAGCTCGCCTGGGTTGCCACCTCCTCCTATGCCCTCTTGGTGAGGGGAGGTGGCCTGGCCTTCTCCTCCCATCTCTTGGGACAAGGGTCTCCCTCCTGGCAGCCACATCCTCCAGGAGGACAGAAAAGCACTCATCAGAAAAGTGAGGGTGAAGTGTCCACCTGACCTGCCCTCCCAACTGCTGTTTGCAGCCACACTCAAGTCCATCATTAGAATGGCAGACAGAAGTCCTTCCCTGGCAGCCTTTCTGGGGCTGCCTGGGCCATTTTTAGACCAGCCGCCAGGACGCCATTGGCTCCAGCAGCCAACAGGCCCCCGCCACCTTCCCAGCCAGCATGGAGCCACCTTACTTGGCCTGCCAGCGTGAAATTATGATCAAGGCCCAATCGTGGGTGCCGGTTGGTTTTGTGGCTGCTCCTGAGTCGCCCGCCACTCCTGCCCGTTAAGGGAAAAATCCTACCCATGGAGTTCTCTGGAGGCTGCTCCCTACTGAGAAGTCCAAGTGCAAACCATTGACGAAACTTTTTTATTCGGGCTGCCTAACTAAGCTGGTGTCATATTCACACGAGTGCATTAAAGGAATATATCTTTTTATTTCTGTTGGACTATTGTAAAAAACGTATATTTTTATTTTCTGTTGGTGGTGGGCATCACGGAGATATGGCTGCAAGGGGATCAGGACTGGGAGCTAAATATCCAAGGATATACATCCTATCAAAAAGACCCGCATGGGCCCCAGCTATGCCTGTCTCTTTATGGGGTATGTGGAACATTCCTTGTTCTAGTCCTACTCCGGCCCTCTTCCACAACTTTTTCTCCGGTACATCGATGATTACTTCAGTGCTGCTTCATGCTCTCGTCGGGACTTGGAAAAATTTATTAATTTTGCTTCCAATCTCCACCTCTCCATCATTTTCGCATGGTCCATCTCTGACACTTCCCTTCCCTTCCTTGACCTCTCTGTCTCAATCTCTGGTGATAGACTGTCCACCAATATCCATTACAAGCCTACCGACTCCCATAGCTACCTCTACTACAGCTCCTCACACCCCACTTCCTGTAAGGACTCCATCCCATTCTCTCAGTTCCTTCACCTCCGTCACATCTGTTCTGATGATGCTACCTTCAAAAACAGTTCCTCTGACATGTCCTCCTTCTTCCTTAACCAAGGTTTTCCACCCACGGTCGTTGACAGGGCCCCCAACCGTGTCCAGCCCATCTCGCGCACATCCGCCCTCACGCCTTCTCCTCCCTCCCAGAAACATGATAGGGTCCATCTTGTCCTCACTTATCACCCCAACAGCCTCTGCATTCAAAGGATCATCCTCCGCCATTTCTGCCAACTCCAGCATGATGCCACCACCAAACACATCTTCCCTTCACCCCACCGGCGGCATTCCATAGGGCTCGTTCCCTCCGGGACACCCTGGTCCACTCCTCCATCACCCCCTACTTCTCAACCCCCACCTATGGCACCTCCCCATGCCCACGCAAAAGATGTAACACCTGCCCCTTCACTTCCTCTCTCCTCACCGTCCAAGGGCCCAAACATTCCTTTCAAGTGAAGCAGCATTTCACTTGCATTTCCCCTAACTTAGTCTACTGCATTCATTGCTCCCAATGTGGTCTCCTCTACATTGGAGAGACTAAACCTAAACTGGGCGACTGCTTTGCAGAACACTTGTGGTCTGTCCACAAGAATGACCCAAACCTCCCTGTCGCTTGCCATTTTAACACTCCACCCTGCTGTCTTGTCCACATGTCTGTCCTTGGCTTGTGCATTGTTCCAGTGAAGCCCAATGCAAACTGGAGGAACAGCACCTCATCTTCCGACTTGGCACTTTACAGCCTTCCGGACTGAATATTGAATTCAACAACTTTAGATCTTGAACTCCCTCCTCCATCCCCATCCCCTTTCTGTTTCTTCCCCCTTCCTTTTGTTTTTTCCAATAATTTATATAGATTTTTCTTTTCACACCTATTTCCATTATTTTTAAATTTTTTCTGCCCCCCCCACCCCCACTAGAGCTATACCTCAAGTGCTCTACCATCCTTTCTTAATTAGCACATTCGTTTAGATAATATCATCAACTTCAACACATCTGTGTTCTTTTGTCTGTGACATCTTTTGATTATCTGCTCCTATCACTGCTTGCTTGTCCCTACAACCACACCACCCCCCTCCACTTCTCTCCCCCCACCCAACCCCCCACGCCCTCCCCCCACCTTAAACCAGCTTATATTTCACCCCTCTCCTTGGATTCACCTAGTTCTATTGAAGCATCATGAGGACTCGAAACGTCAACTCTTTTCTTCTCCGCCGATGCTGCCAGACCTGCTGACTTTTTCCAGGTAATTCTGTTTTTGTTTTGGATTTCCAGCATCCGCAGTTTTTTTTTATATCAAAAAGATAGGCAGGTTGGCAGAGGGGGTAGGCTTTCTTTGTTAGTAAGAAATGAAATTAAATCGATGGTAAGAAATGACGTAGGGTCAGATGATGCAGTATCAGTGTGGGTAGAGTTGAGGAACCGCAAAGGTAAAAAAGCCACAATGTGAGTTATGTACAGGCCTCCAAACAGTAGTCAGGATGTGGGGCACAAGATACACCAGGAGATAGAAAAGGCATGTAAGAAAGGCAAGGTTACAGTGATTATCGGAGATTTCAATATGCAGGTAAACTGGGAAAATCAGGTTGGTAGTGGATCCTAAGAAAAGGAATTTGTGGAATGTCTATGAGATGGCTTTTTGGAGCAGCTTGTGGTGGAGCCCACTAGGGAACAGGCAATTCTAGATTTAGTGATGTGTAATGAGGCAGATTTGATAAGGGAGCTTAAGGTGAAGGAACCCTTAGGAGGAATGATAGAATTTACCCTGCAATTCGAGAGGAAAAAGCTGGAATCAGATGTAACAGTATTACAGTTGAATAAAGGCAACTACACAAGCATGAGGGAGGAACTGGCCAGAATTGAATGGGAGATGAGCCTAGCAGGAAAGACAGTGGAACAGCAATGGCAGGAGTTTCTGGGTGTAATTTGGGAGACAGAGCAAAAATTCATCCCTAGGAAGAAGAAGCATAATAAAGGGAGGACGAGGCAACCATGGCTGACAAGGGAAGCCAGGGACAGCATAAGAGCTAAAGCGAAAGCATACAATGTGACGAAGAGCAGTGGGAAACCAGGGGATTGGGAAGCTTACAAAGACCAACAGAGGACAACTAAAAAAGAAATAAGGAGGGAGAAGATTAAATATGAGGGTAATCTAGCCAGTAATATAAAAGAAGATTGCAAGAGGTTTTTTTAGATATATAAAGGGTAAGAGAGAGGAAAAAGTGGACATTGGGCCGCTGGAAAATGATGCTGGAGAAGTAGTAATGGGGAACAAAGAAATGGCGGAGGAACTGAATAGGTACTTTGCATCAGTCTTCATGGTGGAAGACAGAAGTAACATCCCCAAAGTTCAACAGAGCCGGGGGGCAGAGGTGAGTATGGTGGCCATTACCAAGGAGAAGGTGCTAGGAAAACTGAAAGGTCTGAAGGTGAATAAACCACCTGAACCAGATGGATTACACCCCAGAGTTCTGAAAGAGATAGCTGAAGAGATAGTGGAGGCATTAGCAGTGATCTTTCAGGAATCACTGGAGTCAGGGAGGGTCCCAGGGGACTGGAAAATCGCTAATGTCACCCCCCTGTTTAAGAAGGGAGTGAGGCAAAAGACGGGAAATTACAGGCCGATTAGCCTGACCTCGGTCGTTGGTAA
Source organism: Carcharodon carcharias (assembly GCF_017639515.1). Taxonomy (NCBI): domain Eukaryota; kingdom Metazoa; phylum Chordata; class Chondrichthyes; order Lamniformes; family Lamnidae; genus Carcharodon; species Carcharodon carcharias. The sequence goes on along the minus strand of NC_054472.1, from coordinate 121,975,739 downwards.
GATTTTAGAGTCCATTATTAATGATGAGATTTCAGAATACTTGGAAGTGCATGGTAAAATAGGGCAAAGTCAGCATGATTTCATCAAGGGGAGGTCATGCCTAACAAATCTGTTAGAATTCTTTGAGGAGGTTACGAGTAGGTTAGACTAAGGAGAGCCAATGGATGTTATCTACTTGGACTTCCAGAAGGCCTTTGACAAGGTGCCACACAGGAGGCTGCTCAGTAAGATAAGAGCCCATGGTGTTAGAGGCAAGGTACTAGCATGGATAGAAGATCGGCTGTCTAGCAGGAGGCAGAGAGTGGGGATAAGGGGGTCCTTCTCAGGATGGCGGCTGGAGACTAGTGGAGTTCCGCGGGCGTCAGTGTTGGGACAACAACTTTTCACTTTATACATTAATGATCTAGATGAAGGAACTGAGGGCATCCTGGCTAAGTTTGCAGATGATACAAAGATAGGTGGAGGGACAGCTAGTATTGAGGAGGTGGAGAGGCTGCAGAGGATTTGGACAGGTTAGGAGAATGGGCAAAGAAGTGGCAGATGGAATACAATGTGGGGAAGTGTGAGGTCATGCACTTTGGTAGGGAGAATAGAGGCATAGACTATTTTCTAAATGGGGAGAGAATTCAGAAGTCTCGAGTGCAAAGGGACTTGGGAGTCCTAGTCCAGGATTCTCTTAAGGTTAACTTGCAGGTTGAGTCAGTAGTTAGGAAGGCAAATGCAATGTTGGCATTTATTTTGAGAGGACTAGAATATAAAAGCAGGGATGTGCTGCTGAGGCTTTATAAGGCTCTGGTCAGACCACATTTAGAATATTGTGAGCAATTTTGGGCCCCGTATCTCAGGAAGGATGTGCTGGCCCTGAGGAGGGTCCAGAGGAGGTTCACGAGAACGATCCCAGGAATGAAAGGCTTAACATATGAGAAACATTTGAGGACTCTGGGTCTATACTCGATGGAGTTTAGAAGGATGAGGGGGGATCTGATTGAAACTTACAGAATACTGAAAGGCCTGGATAGATTGGACGTGGGGAAGATCTTTCCATTAGTCGGAGAGACTAGGACCCAAGGGCACAGCCTCAGATTAAAGGGAAGACCTTTTAGAACAGAGATGAGGAGAAACTTCTTTAGCCAGAGAGTGGTGAATCTATGGAATTCATTGCCACAGAAGGCTGTGGAGGCCAGGTCATTGAGTTTATTTAAGACCGAGTTAGATAGGTTCTTGATTGGTAAGGGGATCAAAGTTTACAGGGAGAAGGCGGGAGAATGGGGTTGAGAAACTTATCAGCCATGATTGAATGGTGGAACAGACTCGATGGGCCGATTGGCCTAATTTCTGCTCCTCTGTCTTATGTCTTATGGACCGTGGACTAAAATTACAATAGCTGCAGTGAAAGACATGTCCACTGTAACTGGATGAGAGATATACACAATGTTGCAGCCCTGTGTTCCATGAAAGACAGAATGGTGCCAGGAAGGAGTCCTGGACCAAGGGAGCTGCCTGACAACAGCATTTAATTGGGTCCTGACAGGTGACCAGGGTTTGTGTGAAGAGCAAGGTAGCTCCCTGTGTGTGAATAGCTCCTAGCCTGAAAGGAACAAGACTTAAAACCTCTTTCTCCTGTGTGTGGAAGATTCCAATAATTCCACAATAATAGCTTGCTTGCTTTTCTTCTAATACCTCTATAACTTGCTCCCTCTCTCTCTCTCTCTTTCTGAAAACCCCTGTCAAGAGGCAAAGGAGAAAATCACTATCAGAGACATTGAAAGGCAGGTGCTCAGCCAGTGAACTAAATATTTAAAGTGCTAGAAGTCTACCTCATGTCATCAACAAGAACTGAAAAGAATTTTGAAGACATTGATCAAAATCAACCCATTGAATCCTGTACTCTGGAACTGATGCTCTTGAACTGTTTTTCCCACCCTTAAACTCCATGTTTTGTGTGTCTTATGTGTCGTGTATGTGTGTGTGTGTAGGGGTTTAAGAAGGGGATAGAGTTTAAGTTATAGTGTTAAAAGTTAGCAGTTCATATTTCTTTCTTTTGCCACTGGTTAACAACAGTTTGTTCAATAAACAGTTATTTATTTATTAAGTTTACAAACCTGGCGCTCGTATTCTGTTAACCTAAATTAAACAGTTAGCTATAATTCAAGCAATCTGGTGGTTTGATCAAACTTTTCATATTTGTCATGGCTCGGGGAACAGTGGGGCTTGATATTACAGTGCACTATCCCCAGTGGATCGCGATAGCACTCATGTGTGAATTAGTTTTTCAGCTGCTATAAAGCTGCCATGCACAATGACTTGCTGATGCCATGGTTAAAGGGACAGCACTATGTGGAGTTGCTTAAGGAAGTGCTCTAATGGAGTGCTCATCACTTCCCACAGTGGCTATATATTCCCAAGATTGCTGCGCCTCCCAGGATGACCTCATTGTGAGAGCAGAAGGTGACTAATGCTTCCTCAGTGATCATTATGAGGTTTCTGACTTATCCTGAGATGTTCATGCTGAGAATGAAGATATTGTTGGGTCCCCAGCTTTGAAGGCTGAAGAGAACTTCGAGTGTGAAAATTAATCCTCACCTTATTCCTCCTGGAATCTTGTAGCTATGAAACACATCATGCCTGTACATTGCCGTCCTCATGTAGCTCATCTGAATCCTCGTCCTCTTCAGAGTCATCCCTTTTCGCATCCTCCTTGCCTGAGGAGAAGTCTAGCTGCTCAATGTCTCCGTCCAACAATACATTCTTCCTTCGTAGCACTAGGTTGTGCAGGGTACATCAAACAATGATGATGTGGGATACTGTGGTGAGTATTGGAGAGCTTTGCCTGACTGGTTCAACATCAGAAACACATTTTCAAAAGGTTAATAGTTTGCTCTATTAAGGACCTTGTGGTGGAATGTACAGCATTGTATCTCTCCTCAGATAAGCTATGTGACCGACGAACAGGCGTCATTAACCGTGTCTTCTCAGGGTACCCCTTGTTACCAAGGAGCCAACCCTCTGTGCACCAAGGTCCCTCAAGTATCTGCAGCACCTGCAAATGACTCAAAATGTAAGAGTTATGAGAGGTCTCTGGGTACTTAGCACAAACATGCTGGGTCTGTTTTCTGTGTTCACAAATTAGCTGACCGTTCAGAGATTGAAATCTTTTTCTATTAGTGAATCTCACAAGCTGCTGCCAGGAACCTCTCAAGGCCACATGTGTGCAGTTGATGGCACCCTGTAGTTTCAGGAAACCTGAGAGTGCAGCAAATCCCACAGCTCTGGCAACCTAGCTTGCTTCATCCACGGAGAACTGCACATAATGGTGAGCTTTATTGAAAAGGAAATCTGTCACCTGCACTATGTATTTGTGTGTTGTTGATTATGAGATTCCATAATGGAGCCCTGGAAGAATCCGCAGGCAAAAAAGTTTAATGCGGTGATAACCTTCAAAGCAACTAACATGGGATATTTTCCAAGTCCTTGCGGCATTAGTTCCTCATGGAGAAGATGGCAAATGTGAGCTAACACAGCCCTAGACAAGTGAAGGTGCCCGTGGTATTGTATTTTGCTCTTGTCCATGTATAAGCTCCATCTTCTCTAGACCCTTGGTCGCAAAAAAAGGCTTTGTGCATTTTGCCCCTTCCCAGGGCTTTCTGGGGTCCTGCTGGCTCTTGTTTCTCAGGGCGATGGTCTTCCCCGAGTTGTGCTAATTGGCAACAGGCCCTTATTCTCCTCATTCTAATCATAGCTATCAACTAGGCAGCATTGCCTGCAGCCTGCATTCTCCACTCCTCCTTTGTATTTACGAATGGATAAATTGAGCAATCTATGGTAATTCCCCTTAAATGGTCTCATTCCATATCCAAGGCAGGAGTCCAGTCTCTATCACTTGACCTGCCCTCAATCTGTCCATGGCATCCCCAGGCCATCCCTTGAAGGATGATTGCATCCTGGAGGTCAACCTATGGCTGAGCATGCCCCTCAGCTGTGACTGCACATTCACAACAAGGGACTTCGGAGTCATCCCTTTTCATGTCCTCCTTGTCTGAGGGGGAAGTCTAGCTCCTCAATGTCTCCCTCCGACAATACATCCCCCCATCATAATGCTAGGTTGTGCAGGGTACATTTGCCTAATGGATTCTCGCCTAAATGTGCACCATTAGTAAAGGAGCAAAACGTATTCATTGTGCATTAGACCCTCGAGTCCAGCACTCAGCTGAGCCATGCTTTCCATGGTTTGACCAGGAAATTAATAGGGTGCCCCTTCAATTGATCCAAAATTGTGGTGCTCAACTCCTCCCTCACACCTCTCCCCTGTCGATATTTTCAAGTTTTTTTTTCCAACTGCATCATTCATTAGTGATTGTGAACATGGTGCTCATCACTTTTTTGGTGGGCACAGCTTCCAACCTTCCCCTTATCACCCACCAAGTTCCTCCCATCTTCCTCCAAATTCATTGCCTCTAATTCTCATTCTTCCTGTCACTATCCAGCCTTCCCCTGTTACCCTTGTGTGGAGGAATAAAAAACATGTATAATGAAATTACTACAGAGTGTCCTTGAGCTGTCATGCAGGCTGCACATGAACTAATAGATGAGTCGTGCTATCAGCTACCTTCCCAGACTAGTGGGTACCAGATGTCAGATACGGTCATAAACTAAGTAAGAGCTATTGTATGCATGTCAAAGATATCCTGTTTTACCCTGATAATAATTAATTGGGTTAAGCAACCATTGAAACTGCCTAATCGCTAGACATTGAAACTGCCTAACCTTGTTACGTACTTTTGCTATAACTATGTGCGTACTCCAATGCTTCTCAGAGTGCCAGATCGCTCCATTGCATGCGACTGGGCTCTCCGTGCTATCACGATTTAATAAAGACTTCCGAGACAAACCTCCTGGGTCCAAGTGTTCACTCCGTTTTCCACCACACCTTGACCCCATTATTGTACATGTGGATATTCCTGTTCTCCCCCCTGAACCCTTCAATGCTGATGTTCCAATGCCATCTGTCGACCTGACCCCACCTGTTCTTGAGGCCACATGCACACTTACTGTTCGGGCCACTCCAACACCCCACCATGGGATCACCATCCAATACCACCCCCATGACTATTCAGCTATTGACATTCCCTGAACATTACCATGCTCTCTGTCTCCCAATACCATGACTCAAACCCAGAGGGCCAAATGCCTTAGGCGAGACCCTGTACACCATTCTATGTGTGAACATCACTGTGCAGAGCAACCTCCCCCCACCAGCCCCCACCTAAGACTGGGATCAAGACATGTGTGCCATGCAGAACCCCTTAACATGGCCTGCATAGCCCCAGGGAAATCTCTGAAATATGCCCCCATCAATGTGTCCTCAGCCCTAGGATAATCTCTGAAACTTCCTGGTCAGTCTTTTAACTGTTGCCCCTGGACAGTCTTTCACTCTTCCATTTTGTCCCTTGACCACCCCTCTCCTCTCATGTTCTCCCCCCCACCCCACAGTCCTGTCTCAGTCTCACCCCTCCCCTTTTGTGCTCCTCCTCAGTCCTGCTACTGTCTCACCTTCCTCCCTCATGCCGCGCACCCCCCAGTCTGTTCTCCATCTCACCTCTTCCCTCTCATGATCCCCCGTCCCGTCCCATCTCTGTCTCACCTCCCCCACTCGTGTTCCCACCCATCACCCCGGCCTGATCCTGCCCCTGTCTCACCCCTCCCCGCTGGTCATGTCTCCCGTGTCCAGCCTTGGTGCAGCTTGTGCTATAAGCACCTGATATGTAGCAGTTACGATGTGAAAGGAAGGTGATAGCAGCATCTACAGGCCTCCAAGTCGTGAATGAAGTGAAGCTCGACAGGTGTGCGCCACTTATATACAGTAAATCAGACCATTCCAATAATCCACTGGCAGGCCTCTAATTTGGAGGGGGAATGTAATTCTGGCGAGTTGGCCTTTTAATGAGCATTCATGAGATCCAAGTGAATGCACATTCGGTTCCTGACATAACTCAGCAGGAAACTTGACCTACCTTTAACCCACCATCAAAGTCGAGAGAACAAAATTCCAAACCACTTTTCCACCAGCAGGAAACTGGCTTTTTCATTCACGCCAAATGTAGTGCCCCTGCCTGCCACTGGTGGGAATAGGAAAATTCTGCCCGTGGTAGCTGAATTAAACAACCATGGCAAAACTTGCTGCTAAAACGATCGAGTTCCAGACCCGCTGCCACTCCCCCACTGCGAGCGGGTCAGCTCCATTAAAATTCTGCCCATCAACTCTGTTTCTCTCTCCACAGAAGCTGCCAACACTGCCAAGTGTTTCTAGCATTTTCTGCTTCTCTCAGATTACCAGCATCTGCACTATTTTGCTCTTCCCTTGTTTTAGCACTTATATTAAGTAATATGTTGTAAGTCAGAATGTTCAATATTCCTGGTTAACTAGTTGAAATGCTTTAATGAACAGCAGTCCAGACATGACTCCCTAAACCTTCTGAAAAGTTAATGTGTACAGATCCATTCTAGTGAGTGATAGCTAGAAATCAATTCTGTCCCTAACTGTTTATTGCTAAAGCAATATGTTCATATATTGCATCCGGAAAAGTCTACAGACAGGTAATTTTCTAAGTGCCAATCATCTTGTGACAAAGTTCTATCCACAGATTCAGGCAATATTGTCTGACCATAAGTATACTTTGGAGATACACACTTTTAAAGCACACTGTGATTCACATTCAGGGGAATAACCAAGTAAAACTGCTTTCATTAGTCACTTAATACTCAGTTGTGCGGGGCAGTTGCTGAATGTAGATTGCTAATTTTTCAGGGGCACTTGTCGATGATACAACCTCTTGGGAGTTTTTCTGAATCAATTCTATATATCACAGTATAACTCTGTGGAGAACCAAAGCTTTTGAAATAGATAACACCGTTGACGTAATGATGCAGTATTATGTAGGTAATACAGTTGGAAACATTAGTTTCATTTACTTCTCGATAACCCCTTCTCCTGCATTCATCTCCATTCTTGCTTTGATCTTCTCTGGCATTTTATCATTCCTAGCTTGTACGTCTGAAGTTGTCATTACCTTTCTATTCCTGCTAGAGCTGAATACATATTTTTCTTCAGGGAATATGGTTTCAGATTTGGATTTAAATCTCATCCACTTCAAAAATGAAATATTTTTGTTCTACCAAATCTGAACACCAGCCTGCAAAATTATTTATCAATAGGAAGTGTATACTGAAGCCTACTAATTTTAGAGTAATTACTTCCCAAAGAATTGCAAACTTAGAGATGAGCTCACTTGGTACAATTGGGAGAATTTTATTATCTTCTATAACCAAAGAACATTGACAGCGATGTTCCTTCAACTATCTATTCATGATGCCAGACACTGAATTAAGTTACTTTAGCGAGAAGGCACAATGCTGCCTGCCAGTTCCTTTTAGTACCCTGTTTTGTAAAGGTTGAGCATTAAAGTATATCTTAAAAGTGATTGTTTTTGATAATAACTTACAAAGGGCATTTCTTTATGTCCTATTTTAAATTAGCTTTAATCACTTCGGAATATTAGGAACATCGGAACATAGGACAGAAGTAGGTCATTCAGTCCTTTGAGCCTGTTTCTGCATTCAATGGGATCATGGCTGATCTGTGACCTAAGTCCATTTGCCAGTCTTTGTCCCATATCCCTTAATATCTTTGGTGAACAAAAATCAATCATTCTCAGATTTAAAATTAACAATTAATCTAGCACCAATTGCTATTTGTGGAATTAGAGAGTTCCAAACTTCTTTCACCCTTTGTTGAAGAGAAGATTTGATCGAGGCGTTCAATATAATGAAAGGTCTGGAAAGAGTAGCTGGGGACAAACTATTCCTGAGAACCGGAGGACGCTGATTGAATGGTAAAAAAACCAAAGGTGACATGAGGAAATATTTTTTTTATGCAGCAAGTGTTTAAGGACTACCTGACAATGTGGTGAGGAATTCAAAATAATCACCTGAAGAGAAGAATTTCCAGTGCAAGGTGGGAGAGTGAGACCAGCTGAGGTGTTCTTGCAGATATTGGCACAACGGGCCTAATGGCCTCCTTCTGTGCTGTAACCATTCTATGACTGTAAGGGCTGAATTTTACTGGACCTCGGGTGGGAATGGAAGCGGTGGGGGTGGGTAGGGGTGGGGGGGGTGGGGTGGGTGGCAGGGGTGCATGAGAAAGCTGGTAAAATAGTAGGGATAGTAGGGAGTTGCATCAGGACATTTTTTTAAAATTTATTCTTTCATGGGATATGGGTGTCAATGGCAAGGCCAGCATTTGATGTGTATCCCTAACTCTCTGAAACTGAGTGGCTTGCTAGGCCTTTTCAGGGGGCAGTTAATATTCAAACACATTGCTGTGGGTCTGCAATCACATGTAGGCCAGGCGAGGCAAGGATGGTGGATTTCCTTCTCATTTTTATGATAATCGATGAAAGTTTCATGGTCACTATTACTATGATTAGCTTTCAATTACAAAATTATTAATTGAATTCAAATTCTGCCAATGGCCATGGTGGGATTTCAACCTATGTCCCCAGAGCATTAGCCTGGTCCTCTGGGTTACTAGTGCAGCGACATAAATACTATGCCACCGCCTCCCTGATACTACCTCTCTGCCAGGTAAGTTTCACAGTGGCAAACAGGAGGCAGGCTCTGAGGTGATTTGGCTGTCTGCTCTATGGAGGTGTGTAGCCAATTTATATAATTAAAGGCCCAAGTAGGGGCCATTTTTCATGGTTATCGGCATTTGCCAATGGTAGAGTGGGTGCTGCTACATGGGTAGGTCACCAGCTTCATGGAGGTGGCCTCCTTTCAACAGTGTTGATAGCCAGTAGAGCCAGAGGCTCCACACCCTAAGGAGACAGCCATGGGAGGGAAAAGCAAGTCCCATGGCCTCATTGATTCCACTGGAGGGGTTTGCCCTGCGATCAATGTGGCCTACCACTTCCAGTCATCCTGAATTTTAATTTTTACTTACCTGCTTGAGGGCACTTCCATTTCAAAGTGGCCATTACTTACATAAAAGCAAAAAACTCCGGATGCTGAAAGTCCAAAATTCAATTCTGTTGAAGAGTCATACAGACTCGAAACGTTAACTTGTGTTCCTCTCCGCAGATGCTGCCAGACCTGCTGAGTTTTTCCAGGTATTTTTGTTTTTGTTTTGGCCATTACTTACCTTCCTCAATCCTGCGCCTTCGGTCACTGTCATTCCAGAGGAAACCTCTGATTGGCTGGCAGCTCTTCATGGGCCTCACGAGGTTCTCATGCTGTGGAAGGCCCACTGATGGCTTCTCTGCTGCCTGATTGTCTTATGATTCAGCAGGTAGTAATGCATATGCTTGTGGTTGCGTAAGATATATCTTTCTCTACTATATAAAATAAAATTTATCTTTTCATTTCTATTTTTATTTTTGTTTTCTGTGCTGTAGTGTTCTATGGTTCTATAGGTCTGGAGGGTTATGGACTAGGTGCAGGTCAATGGGGCTAGCGGAATAATATTTCGGATCAGACTAGAAGGGCCGAATGGCCTGTTTTCTGTGCTGTAGTGTTTTATGGTTCTATGGTTCTATTTAAGTATCATTTGCCTGGTAAGGCATGTTTAATTTGCATTGGTTCTGAATTGGTTAGGCCGCAGCTGGAATTTTGTGTACAGTTCATCACATTACAGGAGAGATCTAATTGCTCTGGAGAGAGATCAGAGGGGACTTATAAGAATATTGCCAGGACTTGAAAATTGCAGCTATGAGGAGAGATTGGATAGGCTAGGGTTGTTTTCATCAGTACAGAGGAGGCTAAGGAGTGACCTAATTGAGGTGTACAAAATTATGAGGGGCCTAGATAGGGTAGGCAGGAAAGATTTGTTTCCTCTAGCTAAGAGGTCAATCACCAGGAGGCATAGATTTAAGGTGATTGGTAGAAGGATTAGAGGGGGCATGAGGAAAAACTTTTTCACCCAGAGAGTGGTGGGGTGTCTGGAATTCATTGCCTAAGTTGGTGGTTAAGGCTGAAATTCTCAACTCATTTAAAAGGTAAAAACAAAAAAACTGCGGATGCTGGAAATCCAAAACAAAAACAGAATTACCTGGAAAAACTCAGCAGGTCTGGCAGCATCGGCGGAGAAGAAAAGAGTTGACGTTTCGAGTCCTCATGACCCTTCGACAGAACTTGAGTTCGAGTCATATTTCAGCTCTTTCCTGGACTCGAACTCAAGTTCTGTCGAAGGGTCATGAGGACTCGAAACGTCAACTCTTTTCTTCTCCGCCGATGCTGCCAGACCTGCTGAGTTTTTCCAGGTAATTCTGTTTTTGTTTTTTCATTTAAAAGGTACCTGGACCTGTATCTGAAGTGCTGTAACCTGCAAGGCTACAGACCAGGTGATGGAAAGTGGGATTAAAATGAATGGTTAGTTTCTATTTTCTCTTTTTGGTAGGTGCAGACATGATTGGCAGAATGGCTTCTGCAACTTTTCAATGGTTCTATAATTTGTGTTAAAGTGAAAGCTACAAAAAGTAGAACCTTGTTGGTAACTTCTTTGTGGGTGATTTGGTAAATTTGGTTATTTTGGGTTACCCACGGGGATCACAACATCAACAATGTCACGTCTTACTTGCTTGATCACTACTTTGATCACAAAGTTTCACTGCTGATAAGCAAAACCTTTTTGATTCCAAGAGGTTAAATTTGTTTTTAAATTCATCAAAGTTTGAGCATTTATGAAGTTTACATTAACTTAATTGGTTAAATTAACCTCCCAAATCCAAGCCCACTTTGCCCTGAACTCCATATTTGAATCCCTCCAATCAGGTTTCTGACCTTGCCACAGTAATAGAATGGCTCTTATTAAAGTCACAAATGACATCTTATGTGTCTGTAACAAAGTTAAACTTTCCATCCTCGAGCTATCTGCAGCCCTTGACATGATTGACCACACAATCCTCCTACAATAGCACACAATACTCAAGCTGAAGTCTAACTAGTGCCTTACGTAAATTCAGCATAATCTCCCTGCTCTTGTACTTTATGCCCCTATTAATGAAGGCTAGAATACTGTATGCTTTAGAAACAGCTTCCTCTACCTGTCCTGCCACCTTTAATGACTTATGTACATATACACCCAGGTCTCTCTGCTCCTGCACACCCTTTAGAATAATATATTTTATTTTATACTGTCACTCCATGTTTTTTGTACCAAAGTGCATCACCTCACACTTCTCAGCATTGAACTTCATTTGCCACCTGTCAGGAAGATATAATAATTTTTATAATGTTATTGAAATTTATTGTAAAGTAGGGTAATAGGGCTGTGTTTATGTGTCTATGTGTGTGTGACTTAATTGAATTAAAGGCAGCTGGTTTGAAGGCTTTGAATTAACAGAAGACAAGCTAGATTTGAAATGTTAATTAGGTAAACATAGGTGTAAAGGGGACATTTGCAATTTTAAATAAACCAGACTAGTTTGACTTCAAAGGAGGGGTGAAATGTGTCACCTGGTCAGGAGAAGTTAAGGTACAGTGTGTTTATTTTTCTCAAAGATTACTGGTAAAATTAGTACTATGAGAGATTTTTATTATTAGAAAGGTAAAGTCCAAAGATGTAGTGAAACAACGGGAGTTTGCATTTAAAGGAGAAAATATGGATAAAGGAGAGAAGGCTGTGTGCAAGGGGAGGCATTCTAAGAAAATGTGAAACGTCTCCAGCACCTAACCCTCAAACTGCTGTCTACAAAGAACTGAAGTTAAGAAAACTCACTTTGAATTGGATTGTTCAGGGTATCGTCTTTTAAAATCTTTGTGATTTATTGTTGCCTTAACAAAAGTGTAACTGGGGTTTAGATTAACTAGGGGATTTAGAAGTTATCATAGCAGTAATTTGTAGGTTTATGGATGTACATAAAATCATTTCTTCTGTTAATAAAGGTTTAATTTAGTTTTGTAAGAAATCTGTAAGAATTCAAGGCACACGTCTCAAAATTTATACAAATAGCGAAACAGTTGTGACCATTGTTTCAAGTTTCCCTTTGGGATTTGAGCAGCTCAGCATGTGCCATCGGCTGTGCCATAACACACCAATTTGCTCACTCCATCAATGTGTCAATGTCCTTTTGAAGTTCTACACTGTCCTTCTCACAGTTTACAACTTTCCCAAGTTTTGTGTCATCTGCAAAATTTGAAACTGTCCCCTGCACACCAAGATCTAGATCATTTACATATATCAGGAAAAGCAAGGGTCCCAATACCAACCCCGGAAAACTCCACTACCAGCCTCTTCCAGCCCAAAAATTACTCCTTAACCATTACTCTCTATTTCCTACCCCTCAGCCAATTTTGTATCCACGTTGCTACTGTCCTTTTTATTCCATGACCTAAAACTTTCCTTACAAGTCTGTTGTGTGGCACTGTAATCAGTTCAATAAAGCCTCTCACAAAGACAGACACTGAAGTAGACTTATGTTCTTATTCATTGAAACAAGGGGGAGAATTTTTTCCTTGTCGGGCGGGCGTTTTGGGACAGGGTGCAGGCAGGTGCGCAGCTGATCACCACCTGTAATCGGCTGCATGCCGCCATTTTGCATGGGTGGGCCAATTAAGACCCGCCTAGCGTGACGCGCACTCGGAAGCACTTAGCGCTACCTGTGTGAGTGGGGGCAGGAGGGAGAGTTGGGGCAGAGCTACCTCAGGGAGATTATTTGATTATGAAAAGTTGAATAAAAGAATTTTTTTAAAATTCAGACATGTATCCTCATGTGACAGTGTCACATGAGCTGGGACATGTCAATGAATTTTAATAAAAAATTTTATTAAACTTAATAACCCTTCATGAAACTTCATCCCGCCTGTGGATGAGGGTCCACGAAAAATGCAAAGGCTGCTGGGCAGCCCAGACAAGTACCTCAATTAGTTTAATAATGGCCTTGATAGGCCTTTGACAGTTTAGCGGTTGCGCAGCTGACTCTAGTGCATGCCCGCCGAACTGAAGATCGGAACGACGTGCGGTGACTCTGGGACACACGCCGAATGGAAGATTCAGGCCATGGTGCAAAGGAGTGAAAAAAAATGTTTGTACCCTGGAAATTATGCAGAGAAGACAAGCCAGGAACAAAGAGAAGTTAAAAGCTGCTGAAAAAAAAGGACAAAAAGGCTGCAAGTGAAATATTGGCTGCAGAGAGAAGACACAGCTAAGAAAGGCACGCAGAAAATTTCTAATCGGCAGCCAACAACTGCAAAAAGAATGTAAACAAAGGCTGCAAGAAAATTACTAGCGAGTAAAAATGGCGACAGTAAATTTTCCAATCCCATCTCCAGTAACATTAGACTGTGATACATGGCAAAACTGGCAGATTTTCCATTTACAAACCCAATACTATGAGTTTGCAATAAACTTAATTAACATACCTGAACTGCTTTGAGTAGCCACACTTTTAACACTGCTGGGGAGGGACTGCTACGAAGCATATACCACTCTAAATCTAACTATTGAGCAAAGCAAATAGACGGCAGAGAGTTTGGATACCTCAATCGCACATTTTGAACCCTGAATGAATGTTACATATGCATGACATCTGTTCAACACTTAAGTTCAGGGTGAAAATGAAACCATTGATCAGTACATGACTGCAATAACGCAGCTGGCATAATCATGCAAATTCGGACAGCTGAAAGATGGTCTGATTAAGGATAGATTAGTTTTAGGTGCAAGAGGCCCCTCAGTGAGAGCAAGTAGAATAAAATATGAGAAACTGACGCTAAAGAAAGTGATAGATGTGTGTCGAAATGCAGGAGTTGTGAAACGCTAGTTAGAACATATGTGTGGCAAAGCAGACCAGGAGATATATTATGCTGAGAGACAGTCCCAGCCGAAACAAAGGAGCAATCACAGACAAATGGCAGGATGCAAATACTGTGGAAGACAACATTTACAGGGAAAGAAGGATTGTCCAGCATGGGGCAAATAGCGTTTTAACTTCAATCATTTCACACACAAGTTTTTGGCTTGAAAGAAGCAAACCATAAGACCATAAGATGTAGGAGCAGAAGTAGGCCATTCAGTCCAACGGGTCTGCTCTGCCTTTCAGTAAGATCATGGCTGATCTGATAATCCTCAACTCTGCTTTCCTGCCTTTTCCCCATAACCCTTTGATTCCCTCATTGATTAAAAGTCTGTCTATCTCAGCCTTGAATATACTCATCGACCCAGCCTTGACAGCCCTCGGTGGTAAAGAATTCCACAGATTGACTTCCCTCTGAGAGAAGAAATTCCTCCTCATCTCTTGCTCTGCGATTATGCCCTCTGGTCCTAGGCTCTCCTACATGGGAAAACAACTTTGCAGCATCTACCCTGTCAAGCCCCTGATGAATCTTATATATTTCAATAAGGTTGCCTCTCATTCTTAAAAATTCCAATGAGTACAGGCCCAACCTATTCAACCTCTCCTCATAAGAAAATCCCTCCATACCCGGGATCAACCTAATGAACCTTCTCTGGACTGACTCTAATGCCATTATATCTTTCCATAGATAAGGGGACCAAAACTGTTCACTAACTAGTGCATTGTATAGATTTAGCAAGACTTCCCTATTTTCATACTCCATTCCCTTTGAAATAAATACCAACATTCCATTTGCCTTACCTATTATCTGCTGAACTTGTAAACTAGCTGTTTGAGATTCATGCACGAGGACCCCCAAATCCCTCTGTGCTGCAGCTTTCTCCAGCCTTCTTCCATTTAAATAATATTCAGCTCCTCTATTCTTCCTGCCAAAGTGCATAACCTCACATTTTCTCACATTATATTCCATCTGCCACATTTTTGCCCAGTCACTTAACCTGTCTATATCCCTCTGTAGACTCTTTGTGTCATCCTCAACACTTGTCTTCCCACCTATTTTTATGTCATCCATAAACTTGGCAATAGTACATTCATTTCCCTCATCCAAGTCATTAATATATATTGTAAATAATTGTGGTCCCAGCAATGATCCCACTGCCATCCTGAAAATGCCTCCCGTATCCCAACTCTCTTTCTTTCAGTAATTAGCCCTTGATTGGTCCACAAAACACAACCCCAGTGACACCCCTGTTGGGATCATCCATATTATCCATATTCTGTCAAAATCTCATCTGCCGGGTTAAAGGTTAGTCCTTCCCACCGAACAAAGCTGTGCAATGCAGAACAGATCATCACGTTCATTGCCACTTTGAAAAATGAGTACGATGAAGTTCCTCCTAACCTCTCCAGGCACTAGAAACATGAATTCAGTACACTGATTGTTCTCTTTACCACTTCATTTGTGCACACAATTCCACTGTTGGATCTTTCCTGTGTTTTACTATTGGTCCTGTGGTAGGTCTTCTGGTATGATGTCATTAGCTCTGGTTTCAGCAGGTGGCCATTGTCACCTAACATCCAGCCAAATCCTTGATATAATCCTTTTTTAAATTCATTCATGGGATGTGGACATCGCTGGCTAGGCCAGCATTTATTGCCCATCCCTAATTGAGCATGAGAGGGTGGTGATGAGCTGCCTTCTTGGACTGGTGCAGTCCGTGTGGTGCAGGCACACCCACAGTGCTGTTAGGAAGGGAGCTCCAGGATTTGACCCAGCAACAGTGAAGGAACTGCGATTATAGTCCCAAGTTAGGATGGTGTGTAACTTGGATGGGAATTTGCAGGTTGTGGTGTTCCCATGCATCTGCAGCATTTGCCCTTCTAAGTGGTAGATGTTGCAAGTTTGGAAGGTGCTGTTGAAGGAGCCTTGGACTCTACTAAGGATGTTATATAAGCCTGACTGCTGGCGGATAAAGGCATCATGAGAATTCCCGGTTATCCGCATTGACATCCAGGTCTGCAATTGGGAATCACAAAGTGTCACACATTTAATGAATGAAATCCTTCCATCTTTCTGTATGTAACAGATGTACAATCATTTGGTATCCACAATGCATTGTGCATTCTATTGATGGCCCAAAGCACCATTGGGAAGCTAGTAATCCAATGGAATGCAATATGTCTCTTCCTTTGTTGCACAGGGGGAATTTCAAAGTTGATGACCTCAGAAGCCCAATGGCAATGGCATCCGTGACCTGGTCTGTGGGCTCCTGCAGTGCTTGGGTGATGTTGTACATCATCCACCCCTGATTAAAATGACACACATGCATAACTTTTCAGTGCAGTATTTAACTTTATGGCTATTGACAAGGCAGTGTAAGACGTACAGAGATTGGCTGAAGGTCAATTAACTCTTTACAGAAGAACAGAGTGGAATCATACCAGATCTGCACAAAGTGTAGTGGTGGGCAGGTATTGTCCCAAACACCGTAACATCCCAAACCCGCTGCTTTAATTATGCATTCCTGGGAAACACACCCGTTTCCATAGTGGGCGGGCTCTCATTCAACCGCCATGCCATCACCTCGCCTCTTCATCATGCTGTGTACAATTTTTAAAGTGCAGACATGCACACACCTCTCAGTGCTTCCAGCCCATCACTGCTGCACTGAAGATATGGCTCTGAAAGGGAAAAAGACTGCAGCCCCCAGGTTCAATGACACGTCCCTTAGGCATCTTTTGGACGCAGTGGAGGCCCACTCTGATTTGCCCGCAGGATGGGCAGCAACATCACCAATAAGACTTGGGAGGCAGTGGCAGTGGTGGTCAGCACCAACGCTCTGCAAAAGAGGACAGCTAACGAGTGCCACAAGAGGATGAGTGATCTCCTCCATTCTGCCTGGGTAAGTCACTCTTCTCATCACTCTCAACTTACACAATCACAAACCCATCACACATCCACAGGGCCCTCTCTCACTGCCAGTTCAAGGGACATCACCATTCACTCTCTCACACACACTTTCATTCTGCTCATCCTGTCCAGAGGACCACTCACCACCCACACATGCCAGGCATACAGATAAGGCATCCTGTTTACGCTCTCACCATCTGTCTTCATACAGGACAAGCTGGCACACTACAAAAGGGAAAATTCGCAGGCATGTGGAGGAATGCCTGAAATCAAGGTCCTCATGGACTTTGAAAACTGAGCCCTCCAGCTGGCTTTTGGGAATCTGGACCATTCCTGTGCTGCTGGTGAGATCGGTGGTGCTCTATCAAGTGAGGATCCTGCAGTGCAACATCCATCAGACAACCATGCTGTGAGTGATGTGCCGTCTTTCACAGACCACTGTCAAGCACTAATTATCTCTCTTTGCTTTCACGGGCACATCTGGGAAACAGCCAAGAGAGTCCACAACCCAGGGCTTCCAATCGAACCCCAAAGGAAAACAAAAACAGAATTACCTGGAAAAACTCAGCAGGTCTGGCAGCATTGGTGGAGAAGAAAAGAGTTGACGTTTCAAGTCCTCATGACCCCTCAACAGAACTGAGTGAATATTAGGAGAGGGGTGAAATATAAGCTGATTTAAGGTGGTGGTGGGGGGTGGGGGTAGGGGGAGAGGAGTGGGGGGTGGTGGTTGTAGGGACAAGCAAGCAGTCATAGGAGCAGTTAATCAAAAGATGTCACAGACAGAAGAACAAAGAGGTGTTGAAGGTGGTGATATTATCTAAAAGAATGTGCTAATTAAGAATGGATGGCAGGACATGCAAGGTACAGCTCTAGTAGGGGTGGGGTGGAAAGGCTAACAGGGCACAAAAGATATAGATTTAAAAATAATGGAAATAGGTGGGAAGAGAAAAATGTATATAAATTATTGGAAAAAACGAAAGGAAGGGGGAAGAAATGAAAAGGTGGGTGGGGATGGAGGAGGGAGTTCAAGATCTAAAGTTGTTGAATTCAATATTCAGTCTGGAAGGCTGTAAAGTGCCTAGTTGGAAGATGAGGTGCTGTTCCTCCAGTTTGCGTTGGGCTTCACTGGAACAATGCAGCAAGCCAAGGACAGACATGTGGGCAAGAAAGCAGGATGGAGTGTTAAAATGGCAAGCGACAGGGAGGTTTGGGTCATTCTTGTGGACAGACAACAGGTTTCTGCAAAGCAGTCGCCTAGTTTACGTTTGGTCTCTCCAATGTAAAGGAGACCGCATTAGGAGCAATGAATGCAGTAGACTAAGTTAGGGGAAATGCAAGTGAAATGCTGCTTCACTTGAAAGGAATGTTTGGGCCCTTGGACGGTGAGGAGAGAGGAAGTGAAGGGACAGGTGTTGCATCTTTTGTGTGGACATGGGGAGGTGCCATAGGTGGGGGTTGAGGAGTAGGGGATGATGGAGGAGTGGACCAGGGTGTCCCGGAGGGAACAATCCCTATGGAATGCCGACAGTGGGGTTGAAGGGAAGATGTGTTTGGTGGTGGCATCATGCTGGAGTTGGCAGAAATGGCGGAGGATGATCCTTTGAATGCGGAGGCTGGTGGGGTGATAAATGAGGACAAGGGGGACCCTATCTTGTTTCTGGGAGCGAGGAGATGGCATGAGGGCGGATGCGCGGGAGATGGGCCGGACACGGTTGAGGGCCCTGTCAACGACCGTGGGTGGAAAACCTCGATTAAGGAAGAAGGAGGACATGTCAGAGGAACTATTTTTGAAGGTAGCATCATCAGAAGAGATGCGACAGAGGTGAAGGAACTTAGAGAATGGGATAGAGTCCTTACAGGAAGCGGGGTGTGAGGAGCTGTAGTCGAGGTAGCTATGGGAGTTGGTAGGCTTGTAATGGATATTGGTGGACAGTCTATCACCAGAAATTGAGACAGAGAGATCAAGGAAGGGAAGGGAAGTGTCAGAGATGGACCATGTGAAAATGATGGAGGGGTGGAGATTGGAAGCAAAATAATAATTTTTTCCAAGTCCCGACGAGAGCATAAAGCAGCACTGAACTAATCATCGATGTACCGGAGAAAGAGTTGTGGGAGGAGACCAGAGTAAGACTGGAACAAGGAATGTTCCACATACCCCATAAAGAGACAGGCATAGCTGCGGCCCACGTGGGTACCCATAGCCACACGTTTTATTTGGAGGAAGTGAGAGGAGTTAAAGGAAAAATTGTTCAGTGTGAGAACAGGTTCAGCCAGACGTCATGCCATGGACGTCCAATCCCTCTACACCACCATCCCCCACCAGGATGGTCTGACGGCCCTTAGCTTCTTCCTCGAACAGAGGCCTGAAGAATCCCCATCCACCACTACTCTCCTCCACTGAACCAGCGTTTATTTCACCCCTCTCCTAATATTCACTCAGTTCTGTTGAAGGGTCATGAGGACTCGAAACGTCAACTCTTTTCTTCTCCACCGATGCTGCCAGACCTGCTGAGTTTTTCAAGGTAATTCTGTTTTTGTTTTGGATTTCCAGCATCTGCAGTTTTTTGTTTTTATCTCTTCTGAGCCCCTAGGGAAGTTCAGAACAGTGATCCACTGAATCCCTCCCTGAAGTCCCGTCACAGCACTCATGACCACCTTCCACCAGCACAGAGGCACACACCTCGGTGGGACCTAGTTTTAGAGTAGCCTCAGTGTCACAATCTGGTGAGCACATCGCACTGTCTGATCCACAGCAGGCAGAGGCAGGGATTTCCCACCTGTCTGGCACTCAGAGGACTGTTGGAGGCCAGAAATTTGATGAGTCTGAATCAGATGTCGAGCCTCTGGACTCGGTCATGTCACAGTTGCTGGAGCTGCAAAGGAAAGTTCAGAAACATCAGGAAGGGGTGTCCGCTGCACTCCTTAGATTGCAAAGTACAATGGAGGAATCCATCCATCTTCAGGCTGAGGTGATAGTTCCAGCATTGCAATGCACCGAGGTCAACAA
This sequence comes from Carcharodon carcharias, assembly GCF_017639515.1. NCBI lineage: Eukaryota > Metazoa > Chordata > Chondrichthyes > Lamniformes > Lamnidae > Carcharodon > Carcharodon carcharias. Next base: position 121,955,974 of record NC_054472.1, on the reverse strand, counting down.
TGGCAGGACGGCAGCCACCATGTAGACCTTGGCCCAGGACGTCACTCCTACACAGCTGCACAGGTTGCACTCCATCACCGATGTCATTGTTGACCTCCAACAGTGTATACATGAGAGGAGTTCCAGGCAAGTCAATCTCATTCCAGTCACCCCATCCCCTCAAAGAGTCAGTCAGGTGCCCTTGACCACCCATAGGGAGGAGGATAAGCTGGTATACCTCCTGGGGTCATCTATTCCGATGATCCTGGGAATGTCCGGCACATTCAAAACTCCTCTTCCTGTGACCTCAGCAACTCTATCTCCATAGGCTGAGGAGGGTGCCTTCCATGCAGCAAGACCCTAAAGGCAGGCCAGGGCCCTCCATGTCTCATCCTCCAGAGGACCCCTGCCAAGGCCATCACAGACAGCAAGGCATAGAAGTCAGCAGGCTGCCTCCACCTCTGCTGTGGATGTCCAGGGAGCACCAAGATGTAGTGGCAGGGTTAGGAAAATTAAGAAGATGCAGTTGCACAGCCTGGGCATGGGTGTTAATCACTTGTACATAATGTTCACTTTGTAAATAAACGCCCAAGAATCTCTCCCTGTCTTTGGCTCCTTGTTCTAATAAGCATTGTTTGTGTCACTCAGATGTGAAACCTTTCTGCACAAGATAAAGGCAGTTGTCTCAGTCCAATGCCTGTTTCCTGTGCAGCCTTTAAACCAAAGAGATGTTCTGGCCTCACACTCCCTGGACCTGAGCTCAACTGTGCTTGTCATTGCTGCCAGAATGTAGTGGGCAGGCATCCCAGAATACTGTCATTCTCTCTGTGTGCTCTCAGCACCCTTAAGGTGGGGCTGGCCCCCATCTCTTCATTATCCGTGACCGGTGATGTTGTGCTCCTGAAGGGGTCAGGTGCTGAAGGTGGACAAAGGATCAGATGCTCTTAAAGTTTCATGGCTGTGTCTCCATGATATGACTCTGATCACAGAGCGCAAGCGAGCTGCCCTCGGCTGTACAGGAGTCAGACATTCTCAGAGGCTTTGTGAAGGTCTATGAAGAGTGTCCTCACTGCATATTGTCATCATCCTCCTGGAATCGAGTGACTATTAGGGGCGTCCACTGCATCACAATGATGGGAGCATTATCAGAGAGGATATGAGCGCTGCCATAAGCCAGATGGAAGTCAAACACTCATAGATGCAATGTGAGGATCTATGGTGTCTTCTCACTACATGTCGTCATCATCCTCCACAAATAAAGCAGCAATGAGGACCTCCTGAGCAGGCCTGCCTCATCTGGCCGGTGCAAAGGCCTCATTGCTGTCATCATCACCTTCAAGGGCCACCTCATCCTCATCACCATTGGTGCCCTCCTCATCGGAGGAGAACTCCAGCTTCATTATCTCCTCCTCAGCCAGCTCCTCTCCTCATTGCAGCACCAGATTATAAAGGGCGCAGCAGGTGACGACGATGCGTGACACCCTCCGTGGACTATATTGCAGGGCTCCACCAGACTGGTCCGGGCACTGGGACCTCATCTTCAGCATCCCAATGGTCTGCTCCGTCAAGTTGCGAGTTGCAGCATAAGCCTTATTATACCGTCGTTCTGCTGCAGTCTGAGGCCGCCACACGGGTGTCATCAGCCACATCCTCTTTGGGTAGCCCTTGTCCCCAAGGAGCCATCCCTGCAGTTTCTGTGGATCCTGGAAGACGTGAGGGATCTGTGATCGACTGAGGATGTAGGAGTCTTGGACACTCCTTGGAAACCATATTCAGACCTGCAGGATGTGTTTGTGGTGGTCGCACACCAGCTGCACATTCAGCGAATGGAAGCCCTTGCAGTTGACATAGTTGACCCCTTGTTGTGATGGAGATTTGAGTGCCACATGAGTGCAGTCAATCTCATCCTGCTCCTGTGGAAACCTGAGATCTGGGTAAATCCAATTGCTCTTGCATCCTGGCTGTCTTGGTCCTGGATGAAATGCACAAAGTTGTGTGCCCTCACAAAGATGGCATCTGTGACTTAATGGATGCCTTTGTGGGTGGAGGCTTGTGAAATCCCACAGAGGTCACCTGTGGAGCCTTGAAAGGAGCCATTGGCGTAAAAAGTGAGCGCTGTGGTCACTTTCACAGCCACTGGCAGTGGATGCCCTCCATGCCCCCGTGGTGCCAAATCCAACAGCAGTTGGCAGATGTGACCAATTAGTTTCCTAGACATGCGCAGTCTTTGGTGACACTGGCTCTCTGTCATCTGCAGGATTGAAAGGTGGCCTCTATAGACCCTGGGTCGCGCTAGGCGCCAACCAACAACAGCTCGTTATGGCTCTTCGGCGGTGTGTGTGGGAGCCCCAGCCGCCCCTTCTCCCTCTGCCCAGCCAGGCACCTCAGTCGCTTTCTTCTCTGTCATCTCCGCTCTCTGTATGCCATGAGGCATATAACTAGTTCACCAGGCTCCATGGTCCTGATGTAGTCCTCCTGCAGGATGAAAGAAAGAGATGCATGGGTTAGTATGGATGTACTAAGGCCTCTCTTGGTTAAGTCTGAAGGTCCTTTAATGCATCCCAGAGAATGCTGGCCACAACTTGGATGGTCAGAGTTTACTGCCCTGCATGGCTGCCCTACAGGCCAACCATCTCCGCCCCTCTCCACCTGACCGATTGGCAGCTGCTTCTCCCATTGGACTGCAGGCTGTGCTCTGAGCTCAGACACAGGCATTCTCCTAAACCGCATTGCAAGGCTGCACTGTTAGCTTGAACCATGGGGGAGATGGTCCAAACCAGGATGATGACATTGCAAGGGGCTGTGAGCACCTCCACCAGTGACTGCTCTATGGCCAGCTTTAGCAAGGAGATTGTACAACTTGCCCAGTCGTCCAACTGTTCTGCAGTCCACTAAAATGCTCATTAGTTTGCAGTCTGTGCTCAAGGGTTGAAAAGCTCTGGAGCATTTGATGACGCTCTCATGCATTGCTTGAGTGGGCAGATAAGGTAGAGGCCCAACTCCACGCATGCCAACGTGACTGCATCTAAACTGTCTCAGCTGCAGATGAATGGTCACTTTATACAACCACAGGGCAGACCTTGCACCACCCCCCAACCCCAACACATCTCAACCGCAGGGTGGCCCTGGCCCCACCCCCAATTCGCCTCAACTGCAGGGCAGCCCTTGCTCCCCACCCACACCCCCAACATGCCTCAACCTTAACGTCCAACAAGCAACCCGGGTGAGCGCTGCGCAATGTTACTGTGCGCTCACCTCCGAGTTCCCCTCAAAGTGCAGCCTACCAAGTGTGTGCCCTATATATGCTGTTGTGAAACATGTTGGCATGCAATCACACTGACGTGGGCAGACGATCCAGCTGGAGGGGGGTGGGGGGATGATTCTGATGGCCTGCCCTTACAACGAATTGCTGATGTATTACAATGAAGTTCCCAGTGTTTAATGGTGGGAAACGCAGCCTGTCACCGATGGGCCGAGGGGATAATCGCAAACTGGTTTCACGGCATCGTGAAACCATTTTTTGGCCTTCTTGCCATATTATCCACTCACGCAGCCAAGCACACCCGATGCCAGCGGGCACGGAAGATTCCGCCCATAGTGTTCAAGATTAAGGAAGGTGCTAATATTTGCGTAAAATTCAGATAGCAGAATGTGTTATCAGCAGACCAAGGTTCAGCGGTCTTTTAAATCACAACATAAGAACAACCCAGAAGGATAAAAACAGTAAAAACTTGGAAATAAGAATACTAGTCCGAACTGATCTTGCATCTTAAAATTGAACCCCTGTAAAAACTATGAAATAAGAGTACTGGTCCAAACTGGCTTTTCCCTCTGGGTTAAGGTACAGACTGTCCTTGTGGAGGGAAGGGGTTTCGAAAAAAGATTTATAAAAAATGATCAAAACGATGGACAGAGTTCATGGTCTAAAGTTGTTGAACAGAAGGCTGTAAAGTGCCTTTTCGGAAGATGAGATTCTTTTCCTCCAGTTTCTGAGCAGCTCGTCTACACTGGGGAGACGCAGACTGGGTGATCGCTTTGCGGAACACCTTCGCTCCATCCGCAAACATGACCCTGAACTTCCTGTCACTTGACATCTCAATTCACCATCTTGCTCTCATGCCCACATTTCTGTCCTTGGCCTACAGCAATGTCCCAGTGAAGTCCAATGCAACCCTCTTTGCAGCACTTTTTCTTTGTATTTAAGATTGCCAGCACCCACAGTTTTTTGCCTTTATTGAAAAATCTGATACCTGGATTTCAGTCACCTTTCAGAACATTTTTCTGTATAAAAATCTCCTCTCAATTTAGTCCTGGCATCATTAAATATAAACCAAAGGCAAATAGGCACCATCCCCTCCACATACAAACTCTAAATTTTCCTCATGATTTTAAATCATTACAAGTGAGGAGTTGGCCCAATTCCACCATTACTTCAATCTTTCTGGTATTTTCACTATGGGTAACTTCAACAGCATAGGAGCAGGGAATCCAGGGTGACCAACTCTTATTAAATATCAGGGGAACTCAGATGGGGTTGAAGGCAGGAGTGGTGGTGGCCAGAAGAGCAGGGAGGAGGAGCCTTAGGATGTTTCAGAATTTTGAAAAATTATTTGCATTGTTTGTAAGTTGTTGCAACGTCACATTTAATGAACAAATGCAAACTAACTTTAAACATATTTTAAATTCCTTAAGTCTAGTTGGGTTCGAAGCTGCCATCTTCAATTTCAACTGCCCTCCAGGAGCTCCACCACCACCTCACGGCTGACAGCAGGCACACAGTGACAAAGAGACATAGGGAGCTGCAAGATGAGACAGTAGGCAGTCTGCCAGATTGCTGGTCAACTAAAGCTTTAGAAACTTGGAACAAAAGCCATCCAAGGAAGAAAAACATGGGACATGGGACAACCAGCAAAGTTATGGGACAATCCCATAAAAAAATGGGATGGTTGGTCACTGAGGAAATCACTGACACCAATTTCTGGAATTCCATGTGCGTGCATGGATGTCAGAAGTTGTTGTCAGCTTCACACGGTAATGGCAGCAATGCTGGAATTGTATTTACATTACAACTACAAAATGTGGGCCAATGTGTTTATTTGGTATATTATGAATGGGTGAAAAGAGGACCCAGAGGCAATAACCACCAGCTAGAAGACCAGGCAAAAGGAGGACCTGGGGGAAATCAGTAACACCAAGAAGAGCTATCCTATCCAATCCAGTCCAATCTGTGGCTCCAGAGCAAAGAAGCTATGGTCTTAGGGAAATCAAAGTGTGAAATCACAAGAAAACAGACAAATGATTGGTTGATGAATATTTTACTCATTTATCTTAAAAACCCATGCAACTTATTAGTAATTCTAAGGTTTTTTTCGTCGTAGTAGGATTTGCTAGTAGTAGTAAAGGTTATTGTGAGTAGCAGTGTTTATTAATTATAAATTAATCAAGAATAATTAACAAGTAGCAAAGATAGCTGAATAGGTGATCTATTGTGACTACAGAACGTGGGTGTTCCTGGGTGCTGGGGTGATCCATGGCAAACACGTTGGTAGTAAATGTCTGCAGCTTGAGGAGCTTCGGCTCTGAGTCATTGAGCCGGAGGCTGAGCTGCAGACACTGCGATGCATCAGCGAGGGGAAAGTTACCTGGGCACTTTGCACTAGGAAGCAGTCACACCCCTTAGGATAGGGTCTTCTGATTTAATCAGTGGTCAGGGACAGGAGAGTGTGACTGTGAGTGAGGCTGCTATGGGGACCCAAAAGATAGAAGTGGCAGAGCCTCACTCTTTGCAATTGTCTAACAGGTTTGAGGTTCTTGTAGCTTGTACTGATGAAAGCAGTGGCTGCAGGGTAATGAGAAACCTGACCATGGTACAGGAAGCCATTCAAGCAGTGGGAGTGGGTCGAGTGTGATGTGGGGGATTGCAGCAGTTAATAGGAATGTAGTGATAGTTGGGGACAGAATAGTCAGGGGGATAGATACAGTTCTTTGTAGCCGAGATTAGAGTCCAGATGGTTGTGTTGCCTGGCAAGTGCCAGGGCTCTGGACATATGCTGTGGGCTGGAGAGGAACTTGCAGTGGGAGAGGGTCATGGTCCCACAGATGAATCGGCAGCACAAATAGAAATAAATATGCATGATCTGATCTGATAGCCATTACAAAGACATGGCTGCAAGATGACAAAGACTGGGACCTGAATATTGAAGGATACATGGCACTTAGGGAGGACAGGAAGCTAGGAAAAGGTGGAGGGGTGGCTCTGTTAATTAAGGGTGACATTGGTACAATAAAGAAATATGACATTAATACTGGAGATCAAGGTGTAAAATCAGTTTGGATAAAGATGACAAACCATAAAAGTAAGAAGCCACTTGTGGGAGTTGTTTAAGGGCCCCCTAACAGTAACCACACTGTAGGATGGGGTATATAGGAAGAAATAATGGGGGTTTCTGAGAAAGGTACGGCAATAATTGGAATACAAGAGAAAGCTAACTAGGAATATAAAAACAGATAGTAAGAATTTCTACAGGTATTAAGAAGGAAAAGAATAAGTAAATTGAGTGTTGGTTCTCTAGAGAGTGAAAATGGGAATCAATAATCGAAAATAAAGAAAGGGCAGATGAATTGAACAGATATTTTGCATCTGTCTTCACTGTAGAGGATACAAATAACATCTGTGAAATGATTGTGAACCAGGAGGTAAAAGGGAGGGAGGAACTGAAAAAATTACAATCACCAGAGACAGGGTACTGAAAAAAATACTAGAACCAAAAGCTGATAAGTCTCCAGTCCCTGATGGACTTCATCCTAGGGTTTTAAAAGAAAACAGAGTGCATCTGAGGAAACTGAGTGCAGAGTTGGAGTTTGGTGACAGGGGAATTTAAAGTGTTAATTTTGTACTTAAATTTTGCTTTTAAAACCTAATCTAGTCTGTAATTAGCAGTAACTGCAAATTACTGTGTAAGCAGGCTAATTTATTTTTCTCATGTAACTTACACAGGGTAAATTCTCTCTCTGTTGTAAGAGCTGAGTAGTTAATTAGTTGAATTTGGTTACTCTAGCTCTCCTATTCAGTTGGCTATAAATACATGCCTTTTTTGAACAGCTAAGTCAAACAGAGTGCAGCTGAGGAAACTGAGTGCAGACTTGGAGTTTGGTGAGAGGGGGAGTTTGGGGAAGAAGGTGTTCATTTCCTTTTTCTATCTTTCTCGCCCTGTAGTAATTTGTTCTTGCTCTACTACAGGAAAAGGAGCTGGCTGTTTGGTGAGTATCTGGTGAGTAATTAAGATCTATCCTATTTCTAAGATTTAAAATAGTAAACCTTTAACCTATTTATTGATGTCAGCATTCAGTATTATCTGGATAGGGAGCTCTTCAACCTTGGTTGCTCCCGGGCAAAAACAAATTTCGCCATCATGGACATTCACAACATTCAGTTTGTGGATGACTGCTGCATGATGTCTCATTCTTTACAGGACATTCAAAGGATGCTTTACCTCTTCAACACCTTGTATAAGAGGCTTGGCCTGTCCTTAAACATCGCCAAGTTGAAGGTCTTTTAGCAATCTTCCCCGAGCCAGTTGAGCATCCCCCATGGCATCCACATAGATGGGATGGTTCTGGAGTATTTACAGCACTTCTATTCTCTACAGCCACCTCTCCCTAGGGATTACCATCGATGAGGAAGTCCAACACCGAGTCAACTGTGCCAGCACTGCCTTCTTCAAGCTGCTCCAATGTGTCTTTGACAACAGTGACCTTGAAAGTCAACAAAGTTTATAAGGCCTATGTGTTGACCTCCCTCCCCTACTGCATTGAAACATGGATGCTATATTAAGGTCCTTGAGAGCTTCCATTGGCGGTGTTTGAGGTGAATCCTGGGATTAAATAGGAGGACTACCAGATTAACATGAGCATCTACCAGCAATGAAGCTCTGCTCCTGTGGAACCAACTCTGATGGACAGGCCATTGCACCCAGATGCCTGAAAACTGCCTCCCTCGGCAGGTTCTTTCCCCACAGCTCTCCGATGGCCAAAGCTCAAAGGGAGATCAAAGGAAAAGGTATAAGGATATGCTCAAGGTCGCCTTAAAGCATGGAGGCATTAGCACCATTGACTGGGAGGAGAATGCTGCCAATTGCTCAGCATGGCACCATCCTCCATCAAGGCACAAGCTACTTTGAGAATCAGCAACTTGACAGTGAGGCGGAATGGCGAAGAGGAAGGAGAAGGAAGCCAATCCGGTGCAGTTTCCACTCCCCTGCACAACAACATGCCCCCACTGGGAAAGAACATGGGCATCCAGAGTTGGGCTCCTCAGTCATCTGAAGCATCACCAAGCCTGACCAACATCATCCTCAATTCCGAAGGACCACCGACAATTCCTAGGACATAATTTTTCATTCAGCGTGTGGGTGCGCACCTGACCTGCTCAAGTGTGAAATAGTGCACGATGATGTTGGGCAAGTGTCCTGAAGACATCACACACTTGCACGATATTTTGGTCGGCAGGCACACAAGAGTCGGCAGTGCGCCTGCTGACAATTAAGAGGCCTATTAAGGCCATTAACATTGTAATTGACCGAGATCTTTCATTGCCCGCCCGATGTTACAGTTGGTGGTTGGGCAAATCGGCCAGGTAGTCTTTTCCTTTTTGAGGGCGAGATGACATTTCCGATATTAATTTATAAAAGTTAAAAATGTTTGGACAGAATTTTCATCACCCAAGTGTGCAGGTGACTGATTCTGATGTATGGACATTTTATTCGGCATTTCAAAATCTTTATTTATAGCTTTCCCTGAGGCAGCTCTCTGCCTTTAAGGAGCTTTCATTCCACTCTCCTCCATGCCTGCCCTGACTTCAGTGCTCGCCCTCCTCCCACCCTGACCCCGGCAGTGCTGAGCACTTCAGCGCACCTTTCACGCTGGTTGGCCGTTAATTGGCCAGCCAGCGTGAAATCGCAGTTGGGGGCAGGTCACAGTCGGTGGCCTGTTCCCTGGCCGCTCCGGGACCCGCCGATTGCAGACACCCATCGAACTAAAAGTCCTGCCCCTAATGTTTAAAATAGTATACAAGCTGTGGTAAAGTTAATAAAATACATAAAGTAACAAAAATAGCTGAATAATATAACTAAGTAATTATTTAAACCACATTAATCATAGTAGGCCAGGTGATGTGTCAAGGCTGCAACTTGTGGGAACTCCATAATGAGATCCAGGGCAAACACATCTGCAGTAAGTGTTTGCAGGTTGAGGAACTTCGGCTCAGAGTCTTTGAGCTGGAGGCTGAGCTGCAGACTCTGCGACACATCAGGGAGGGGGAATGTTACCTGGATGCTTTGTATCAGGAGGCAGTCACACCACTTAGGATGGGGTCTTCTGATTTGGTCAGTGCTCAGGGACAGGAGGGTGTGACTGCAAGTGAGATAGGTAAGGGGACCCAGAGGGCAGGAGTGCAGGAGTGTGAGCCTCTGCAATTATCCAATAAGTTTGAGGTTCTCTCAATTTGTTTCAATGAGAATGGGGAGTGCTGCATGGCGGATGAGGAAATTTGGTTCAGAAAGCCCTTCAAGTGGGGGAAATAAAAAGGAATGTAGTGGTAGTAGGGAACAATATAGTCAGGGGGATTGACAACGTTCTCTGCAGCAAAGAGCAAGCGTCCAGATAGCTGTGTTGCTTACGGGTGCCAGGGTTTGGGACATCTGCTTAGGGTTGGAGAGGAACTTGCAGTGGGAGAGAGAGGATCCAGTCGTTGTGGTCCGTGTAGGTACCAATGACATAGGTAAAACTAGGAAAGAGGTTCTGATCAGAGGGTATGAGGAGTTAGGTCCTAAATTGAAAAGCAGAACCTCAAAGGTTATAATCTTTGAATTATTACCTGAGCCGCATGCAAATTGACATAGGATATATAAAATTAGAGGGATGAACACATGGCTCAAAGACTGGTGTGGGAAAAATAGGTTCTAGTTTGTGGGTTACTGCACCAGTACTGGAGAAAATGGGGCAGTACCATTGGGTCTACATCTGAACCATGCTGGAACCAGTGTACTTGCAAATAACTAGGGAAGTGGAGAGGGTTCTATACTAAATATTGGGCAAGGGATCAAATGTGGAAAGATGTGGTTTATCAAAGAGTAGAGATAAGGTAAGAAGAAAATAGTAACATGGGAAATGAGGGTTGGAGGATGGCAGGAAGGGATAGAGAGAAAAAACTTAAGAATGCACCAAAAATCAAGACCAGATATTAGAAAAATAACAGAAAGACAAAACTAAAAGCTTTGTGTCTGAATGCACGTAGCATTCATAACAAAGTAAAGAAATTGATATCACACTTTGAAGTAAATAAATATAACCTAATAGCCATTATGGAGATGTGGCTGCAGGATGACGAAAATTGAGTCCTGAATATTGATGGGTATATGACCTTCAAGAAGAATAGGAAGCCAAGTAAAGGTGGAGGGGTAGCATTCTTAATCAAGCATGGCATTTGTGCAATAGTTAGAGATGACCTTCTTTCTGGAGACATGGATGTAGAATTGATTTGGATGGATATTAGGAATAGTAAGGCAAAGAAGTTACTAGTGGGAATGGTCACCAGGCCCCCTAACAGTAACCACAATAGAGGACAAAGTATACAAGAAGAAATATTGGGTGCTTGTGATAAAAGGACAGCATAAAGGGTGACTTTAACCTACATATAAATTGGAAAAATCAGATTGGCACTAGTAGCCTGGATGAGGAGTTCATTTATTGCTTTCGAGATAGTTTCATATAGTAGCACGTTCCGAAATCAACCAGAGAGCAGGTTATGCTAGACTTGGTGTTGTGTAGTATGACAGTATTAATTACTGATCTCAGAGTGATGGCACCCCTAGGTAGCAGCAACCATATATGATTGAATTTTACATGCAGGGTGAAAGGGGGAAGAGTGGGTCTAATACTAGCATTTTAAACTTAAATAAGGACAACTATGTGGACATGAGAGCTGAGCTAGCTGAAGTTAACTGGGATACTTGTCTCAGGGATAGATCAATAGCAAAGCAGTGGCAGACATTTAAGGGGATTTTTCAGAATACTCAGAATAATTATATTCCTACTATAATGAAAAATTCTAAAGGGAGGACCCACCATCCATGGTTAACTAAAGAAATTAGGGAAAGTATCAAACTTAAAGAGAAAGCACATAACTGCACAAGGTTGAATGGCAGGTCAGATGACTAGTCAGAAGATAAAAAATAGCAGAGAATGACTGAAAGATTAATCAAGAGAAATAAATGAGAGTATGCGAGGAAGCTCGCTAGAAATGTAAAAACAGATAGCAAGAGTTTCTACAGGTATTTAAAAAGGAAAAGAGTAGATTAAGTGAGTGTTGGTCCTCGGAGAGTGAGAATGGGGGGTTAATGGTGGATAATAAGGAAATGGCAGATGAAATGAACAAATATTTTACTTCTGACTTCACTATAAAGGATACCGCAAACAAAGAAGTAATGGCTATAAATCAGGAGATGGAGGAGAGAGAGGAACTTAGGCTGACAAGTCCCCAGGTCATATGGACTTCATCTTAGGGTCATAAAAGAGGTGGCTAATGAGGTAGTGGATGCGTTGGTGTTAATTTTCCAAAATTACCTAGATTCTGGAAAGGATGCATCAGACTGGAAAGTCGCAAATATAACCCCTCTATTCAAGAAGGGAGGGAGGCAGAAAATAGGAAACTTTGGCTTGCCATTTGTCTTGGGGAAGATGTTACAGTTGATCATTAAAGCGGTTATAGCTGGGCACTTTGAAAAACACAAGATAATCGGAAGAGTCAGCACGGTTTTGTGAAAGGGAAATCATGTTTAACCAATTTATTAGAGTTCTTTGAAAGAGTAACGTGCTGTGGATGAAGGGGAACCTGTAGGCAGGCTGCAATTGGATTTCCATTTGGATTTGATAAGGTGCCACATCAAAGGTTATTGCAGAAAGGAAAAGCTGATGGTGTAGGGGGTAACATACTAGCCTGGATAGAGGCTGACAGAAAACAGAGTATGCATAAATGGGTCTTTGTCTGATTGGCAGGATGTGGCGAGTGGAGTCTCACAGGGCTCTGTGTCTGTTCTGCCTCAGCTTTTCACAATTTACATCAATGGCTTAAATGAGGACAGCGAAGGCATGGTAGCTAAATTTGCAGATGACACAAAGATAGGTAGGAAAGTATATTGTGAAGAAGGCATAAGGAGTTTGCAGTCGGGTATAGATATGTTGAGTGGACAAAAATCTAGCAGATGGTTTATAATGTAGGAAATTGTGAGGTTGCTCACATTGGAGGAAGAATAAAAAATCAGTATTACTTAAACAGAGAATGACAGCAGGATTCAGAGGTGTAGAGGAATCTAGGTGTTCTTGTGCTTGAGTCACAAAAAGTTAGTATGCAGGTACAACATGGAATCAAGAAGGCTAATGGAATGTTATCATTTATTATGAGAGGGATTGAACATAAAAGTAAGGATGTTATGCTTCAGTTATACAGGGCATTAGTGAGACTGCATCTTGAATACTGTGTGAAGTTTTGGTTTCATTATTTAAAGAAGGATGTAAATGCATTGGAGGAGATTCAGAGGAGGTTTACTAGGTTGATACCTGGAATGAGTGGGTTGTCTTATGAGAATAGGTTGGACAGACTGGGCTTGTTTCCATTGAAGTTTAGAAGAGTGAGCGGTGATTTGATTGAAATATATAAGATCTGAATGGTCCTGACAAGGTAGGTGTAGAAAAGATGTTTCCTTTTGTAGGTGAGTCCAGAAGTAGGGGACCCTGTTTTAAAATTAGTGGTTTTAAAATTGGATAGAGATGAGGAGAAATTTTTCCTCTCAGAGGTTTGTGTGACTTTGGAACTCTCTGCCTCAAAAGGCAGTGGAAGCGGGGTCACTGAATATTTTGAAGGTAGAAGTAGCTAGATTCTTATTAGGCAAAGGATATCAGGGATAGGCAGAATGTGGAGTTGAGGCCACAATCAGATCGGCCATGATCTTATTGAATGGCGGAGCAGGAACGAGGGGCTGAATGATCTAGTTCTGCTCCTAATTTGTGTGTTTGTATGTTATCTATATTATGTAATCAGTTTTTCTTCTCTTCGTGTTTAAGTGAATTTGTGTTGATGTGTTTTTAATTGTGCATTCAGCATTAAAATGTTTCTTGCAAGCTCTGGGATTCCAGTGAGTTTGAATTTTTGCTGACTTTCTTGCCCTTGATATGTTTTAGTTGTTGGGTGTTGGACTTTTATATCCAGATATAAATTTTGCCATTTATCAAACAATTTATATTGAGATATTGGCCTCAATTTGACATCCAGCTGAGAGTGTAGCAAACTGAGTGGCATGCCTATCCAGGGATGGTGGTGGCTGGTTCAGGTGATTTTAAAAACCAGGCCTTATTATTTTACCATACGATGACTTCTCAATAGGTTGCAGCTATCCAGTCATTAAAATTTTGCTAGTCGGAAGAGGCTACCAGGGACTAGAGGAACTGTCACCTGCAATAAGGTAATGGGATAGTTGAGGAACAATCTCATACAGTAGGGTTATTCTGGAGCAGGGGAGGCCCAAGATTTATTCATGGGGTTGGAGGAGCATTCCTGCTCCTAATAGCTTGCAAGGAAACCAAAGCAAAAGTAAGTGACTTTGCTTAAAATTAAGAAATAAATAATTCCATTTATATAGCACCTTTCATGTCTTTAGGATGCCCTAAAACCATGGCCAATGAAGTACTTATGAAGTGTAGTCACTGTTGTAATGTTGGCAAAATAGCAGGCATTTACAAACAGCAACATCCCACCAACAGCAATGTGATAACAACCAAATATCTGTGTTTTAGCAATGTTGATTGAGGGATAAATATTGGCCAAGACCGGGGAAAACTCTGCTGCTCTTCCCTGAACTAGGAGCATGGGGCCTTTATATTCACCTGAGAGGGAAGTCTGTAGTGGTGGAGGTATCAGCTGTTGCTGACTACCTCTAGCAGGTTGAAGTGATGACTCATACCTTGGCTCTCAGATCTGGAATCTCCCACTGATTGTCGAGTTTATAAGCTATTATGGCAGTGCACAAAATCTTAAAATCATTCTAAAGTTTGCCCTGGATGTTTATGTCCTTTGTTATTGAGGTGATGCTAAAATTAATGTCTAAGATGTTGTCCTCTTGAATTTCCAAAGGGAGGCATTAGATTGCTGAGTTCCTGTTTTGATATTTTTTCTTATCCAATAGATGCTTGGAATGACAGGTGGTTTTCTGACCATAGGCCCAGTGCTCTGAATCCTAGAACTTAATGTTGAGGGTCCGTCATCCGCAAAGCATTCAATCATCAGCAGTGTCACTATCATCCGCAAGGCTGACATAATTTGTCCTGACAAAGAAAGCAACATTGTGGCAGAAGAAGTTACTCACTGATATGACCAGGATGGGAAGAGTGTGCAGGTTACCTAGCCCCACTACTCCACAGGTCACAACAATAGTTTAAAAGGTTAATTCACTCACCAAAATGGCTAATTATCTATCTTCACTACTGTCACAGAATAAGAGACTTTAACCAAGCTTCTTTCAATAAACTCAGAATGATTGATTTATTATAAAACAAAACTTCTTTTTAAAACAAGTTACAAGAACTGATTAACACACAATTGTAATCTGGAAGTATAACTATCTATTCCTTTTAAAAATTCCCCAGCACACACACACAAAGTACAAATAAATGGGGGTCTCTGCAGAGATGGGCGGTTGAAGAGTAGACTTTGTTAAAAAAAGGATCTGGAATTCCCTCGTGTATAGACAGATCGCTCGTCCCAGTAGGGGCCCGAATGTTCTCACCAATAGAGTTTCAGTGTGGAGGAAAATAGAGCCAGACCAATCCTTCTCCTCCAAGCCTCTTGGGGTTTCCAAAGACTGGCAAGTTTAACTGAGATGAGTATTCCTAGCTGGATTTTGATAACCACTCTATTTTAGGCAAGGCAAGGAAATTGTGAGCTGGGCAGCTTTTTACTTTCTCAATTCAGTCCCAAGTAAATTCAAAAACAAATTCAAAAGCTAAAGCTCATCTCTGTCATGTGATTTCCAGTAAATCACTAGCCTTTGCCTTTAAACCAGTTTTTTCCCATCAATTAAAATAATTGCAGTGCAAACAAATAAACAGCTCTCCCCTATCAACTACCATGCTGGCCAGGTGATTTATTGGAAAAGGCATGTATGCTCCCAGTCAAAAGGTGAACTTATGACCTTTTTGTAAAAAAAAAATCCAAATGTCCAAATAATGCAATGACCTTCCAAATTTTAAGGTAAAATATAGTTCATGAAGATATGGTTTTCCTAACATCACTCATGGATCAATCTGGTGTGTCATGCACTACATGCAAAGCCTGGCCAGGCTACCTGTGTCTCTAAAATCTTAGGTCCAAGTCAAGTCTTATCCACAAGTCATTGTAACACTATATGGTTGGTAGTTTCAAGATTGAGAATATTTGTAAGCCATCATGTGAAACCTGGGCAAACTCAATCTCTCTGTCACCCCAGCTACCTTCATAGTGGGTTTAATAGGCTCTATAAAGACTCACACTCCAATGAAGACTGAGATCTGTTACAAAGTTTGACAGTTACTAATGTCCTCGCTTTGATCCATGAACTTAAACAGCATGGAAGCTGCTGCTTAGAGTCTCCCTGATATCTGTTGGGGCACATCAATCAACCGTCACCCACAACCAGATAATATCCTAACTGCTGCCTCCGGCAGTGTTCACCCAATTCCAACTCGCTGGCATGACTTCAGTGATGCCAGGTTCTTGTGGGAGTCAGGCTAGTTATATTTCATTGAGGCCTGGGAGTTAAAATGCCCTGGGCCTCATGCTAAGCTTTCGACCTGCTCTGCATTAAAATTGGTGATTTTGCTGCCTGAAGTTGAAGGAGAAGCTAATCCAGCTATGCTTTGATGGTGCAGATGTCAACCAATTGCTGACCACCTCTGGCAGGTTGAAGTGATGATTCATGCCTTGGCTCTCAGATCTAGAATCTTCCACCAATCGCCTGGTTTATCAGCTATGATGGTTGACTGGGAGAATAGCAGAGGCAATTTCCAGAAAAAAGCATAATTTCAGGAAAAATTCAGTAGACTTACAATGCAAATAATCACCTGAGAAAATAAAGTTACTCATAATTTGATGTCAGACCAAGAAACAAAAGCTACTTAGACTTTAAGGCATTTGTATCATGTAGCAGTTTTCAACTTGTATTATTGGATCGAAATGCTGCTCTGGTTTTCTGATTACTATTTTCCTGCTATTGAGCTAATGATGCCATAAAGGGCAGTTTGTTAGGAAAGCTATTTATGTCTTGAATGACAGGATTAAATTTCTTTCTTATCCCCTGCCAATGCCCATTTCTGGTCTTAAATACTTCATGTGGATTCTAATGGGTTTTCCATCCCTGCCCTTAATTTTTCCAAATCTTTAATGTTGTCCTGGCTAGCTATAATTTTGGCATTACAAATACTTATCTAAGCACAATTCTCATTTCAGTAGTTATTTTAAGTCTGATTCTCAACAGCCAAAAAAGGTACGATATCACTATATTTTACAAATCTTTGTCCAGATTTCAACAGAAATGAAACTTTTTCAAAGATTTTGCCATTTCTGGTGAACTCCATCTTCCACTGAACAAAAAAAATTCTGTAACTGGGAAAGTTTTACTGCTGGAATAATCAAGACATCTAATAAAACGACAGTAATGACAATTAACTTTTAAAGTAAGTTGATAATGAGGTAAAAGCAAAATACTGCAGACGCTGGAAATCTGAAACAAAAATAGAAAATGCTGGAAAAACTCAGCATGCCTAACAGCATCTGTGGAGAGAAAAACAGAGTTAATGTTTCGAGTCCATATGACTCTTCTTCATTGATAATGAGATACTTAGCCAACAATGTGCTTGAAGTTTTCAAGATGGGAGTTGTGTTTCTGATGGAGGAGATGAGGCAATTGATGATTGTGGCAATTAACACTGGGTTTTTTTTATCTCTTTTGATTTTATTGAGCTAACCATGCTCTGAGCATCCTTCGCTTGTTTATTTTAAGTTGTATGTACAAAATCCTATATATTTCCCTCTTCCCCACATTTTCAGTGTTGAGGTACAACATATTAGTCTTATCTAACTTGATCTTATCTGGACTTCAAGGCTGTGGGGTTCTTTGTTGGCTGTTGCAAAGTTAAGGACATTAGTGAACCAAATGGATTCTTATGACAATCCAGTAATTTCATGGTCATCATTACTGATGCTAGCTTGGTATTCCAGATTTATTTAATTTTAATTAGATTATTAAATTTGAATACCCCAGCTACCATGATGGAACTTGCATTTGTGACTCTAGATCGGTGGGGACAATTATTAGTGCTGAAAGGCCACTTTAACAAGTTTTGGTAAGCTGCTGGGGGCTGAACGGATAAGATTATTACAGAATCTTAACGGCACAGAAGGAGGCTATTCGGCCCATCATGTCTGCACTGGCTCTCCAAATGAGCATTATGACCTAATGTCATTGCCCTGCCTTTTCCCTGTACTCTTGCATATTGTTTCTATTCAAATAATCATCTAATGTACCCTTGAATGCCTCGATTGAACAATGGATTTGTGTGATATGCCATTAATGATTGATTCACGGGTATTGAAAAGCTGGATAAATGTCTGATCAGCAACAGGATTAGAGGTTAGAATAGTAAGTATGGATAGATATAATCTGATGTATGGAACACCAGCGGTTGACTCAATGTCAGGCCAAGGGCGGGAGTAGCACAGGGCCCAATAATATAAAGTTAAGGGTTACTGAATCGACCTTTTCAGTTGGGAAGTATTTATACAGAAATTTCCCTCAAGATAGTATGAGTGGGTAGAGGGTACTTGAGCTGGGGGAGCTGTCTGTTGTACCTACACCACAGGGACTGCGGCAGTTCAAGAAGGCATTTCACCACCACCACCTCAAAGGCAACTAAGGATGGGCAATATATACTGGTCCAGCCAGTGAAGCCCACATCCGATGAATGAAGTTTTAAAAAACTATCTTTGCTCACAGAAACAAGATAAATTCACAATAATTTATCATTAAATCATGGATGGGGAGGAGGTAAAAAGAGAGAACATTCAATACTGAAAATGCATATTTTGCTACTTTATTTTATTTGTAGGTAATGGTTACATCTTTATAGTTGATGCATTCCTGGTTACCTGAATACAGTTACCTGATACATCTCTACTGTGGTATGGAACTAAGTCAACTCATTGGTAAATAACCTACCTACGATATACTCACAGGCACTTTAAAACTGTTCATTTTAATCTGTTCCAGTGCTCAACACAAAGTCAGCAGGAATCTGGAGGCAATCAGAGACTTACTGACATTGTAAATCTTTGTGCTGTTCTCAGTGTTTCTCCATGTGCCCTGTCACATGGGTTATGATCTTGGAACAGACCCCCAAGATCCGGTTAGGGATCAATAACAGAGCTAAAAACAAAAAACTGCGGATGCTGGAAATCCAAAACAAAAACAGAATTACCTGGAAAAACTCAGCAGGTCTGGCAGCATCGGTGGAGAAGAAAAGAGTCGATGTTTCGAGTCCTCATGATCCTTCGACAGAACTAGGTGAATCCCAGGAAGGGGTGAAATATAAGCTGGTTTAAGGTGTTGGGGGGTGGGGAGGCGGGGGTGGTTGGGTGGGGGGAGAGAAGTGGAGGGGGGTGGTGTGGTTGTAGGCAAAAGCAGTGATAGAAGCAGATCATGATGCTTTTATCACTGCTTTTGCCTACAACCACACCACCCCCCTCCACTTCTCTCCCCCCACCCAACCACCCCCCCCCCCCCGACCCCCCAACACCTTAAACCAGCTTATATTTCACCCCTTCCTGAGATTCACCTAGTTCTGTCGAAAGGTCATGAGGACTCGAAACGTCAACTCTTCTCTTCTCCACCGATGCTGCCAGACCTGCTGAGCTTTTCCAGGTAATTCTGTTTTTGTTAGGGTTCAATAACGTTTTGTTTAAAGTAGACATAGTTTGAGATTCAAGACACTTGCTCAGTGAAGAATGCCACAAGATTCCATAGGGTTTAAAAAGACAGAAATAAACTTTAGAAAGATAAAAACAATATATAATATCTATCTTATACTTTAACATTCAGGTACATATGAATTAATAGGCAAACAGTGGTCAAACAAAAAATGCTGCACAACAAATGCCAAATGCGCCCAAAACAGATTCCAGCAACCCACCCATATGTCATTAACACTGAGTCAACCAATCTCATTGAAACTCCATCTTTCTCACAGGGGATTCCAACCATTACATTTGAAGATAGAGTCATAGAGCCATAGAGTCATAGAGGACTACAACACAGGAAAAGGCCCTTCGGCCCACCGAGTCTGCACCGGTCAGACAAGTACCTAATTATTCTGGTTCAATTTTCCAGCACCAGGCCCATAGCCTTGTAAGCCATGGCATTGCAAGTGCACATCCAAATATTTCTTAAATGTTAGGAGGGTTTCTGCCTCTACCACCCTTTCAGGCAGTGAGTTCCAGATTCCCACCACCCTCTGGGTGAAAAAATTCTTCCTCACATCCCCTCTAAACCTTCTGTCCCTTACCTTAAATCTATGCCCCCTGGTTACTAATCCCACCATCAAAAGGAATAGTTCCTTCCTGTCTCCCTATCTATGCCCCTCATAATTTTATTCACCTCAATCATATCCTCCCCCTCAATCTCCTCTGCTCCAAGGAAAATAACCCCAGTCTATCCAATCTCTTCTCATGAGTAGAACTCTCCAGCCCAGGCAATATCCTGTAAATCTCCTCTGCACTGTCTCTGGTGCAATCACTTCCTTCCTATAATGTGGATTCCAGAAATGCATGCAATACTCTAGCTATGGCCTAACCAGCATTTTATACACTTCCAGCATAACCTCCCTGCTCTTATATTCTATGCCTCGGCTATTAAAGGCAAGTATCCCATATGCCTTCTTAACTATTTTATCTACCTGTCCCACTATCTTAAGGGACCAGTGGACATGCACACCAAGGTCCCTCTGATCCTCGTTATTTCCCAGTGTCCTCCAATTTACCATGTATTCCCGTGCCTTGTTTGTCCTGCCCAAGTGCAACACCTCACATTTATCCGGATTAAACTCCATTTTCCACTGATCAGCCCATCTATATCCTTCTGTAATCTAAGGCTATCCTGCTCACTATTTACCACCCCACCAATTTTCATGTCATCCACGGACTTACTGATCAACCCTCGTACATTCAAGTCTAAATCGTTTATATATACCACAAACAGCAAGGGACCCAATACAGATTCCTGTGAAACCCCACCGGATACAGGCATTCAGTCACAAAAACACTTCTCGACCATCACCCTCTGCTTCCTGCCACTCAGCCAATTCTGGATCCAATGTGCCAAATTGCCTTAGATCCCATGGGCTCTTACCTTCGTTATCAGTCACCCATGCTGGACCTTATCAAAAGGCTTGCTGATGTCCAAGTAGACTATGACAAATGCATTGCCCTCATCTACACACCTTGTCACCTCTTTGAAAAATTCAATCAAATTGGTCAGACATGACCTCCCCTCAACAAAACCATGCTGACTGTCCTTGATTAATCCCTGCCTCTCCAAGTTAGATTCTGTCCCTCAGAGTTGCTTCCAATAGTTTCCCCGCCACTGAGGTTAGACTGACTGGCCTGTAGTTCCCTGGTTTAACCCTTCCTCCCTTCTTGAAATACAGCACCACATTGGCTGTCCTCCAGTCCTCTGGCACCTCTCCTGTGGCCAGAGAGGTATTGAAAATTATTGCCAGCACCCCTGCTATCTCCTCCCTTGCCTCACTCAACAGCCTGGGATACATTTCATCCAGGCCCGGAGATTTATCTGCTTTTAAGCCTGCCAAAAAACTTAGAACCTCCTCCCTTTCTATGCTAATTTCTTTAATTATATAGCAGTCCTGCCTGATTTCCATACCCACGTCATCCCTCTCACCTTGGAATTCTCTCCAAAAGTTGCTCCAACTCAGACGGCGTCAACGATGGCCCACCTGGCAGGGTTTCAAGCTTGTCTCTTGAGATTCCAATCCCCTGGATCCCTGTATGCACTCAAGTACCAACTCACAAGCACAATTTCTTTGGCCACAATGAGCAGAACAATACTGGTCAAAAGGGGTATCTATGCCCCAACGGCCTGCAGCATGGATTCACCAACCTTCAGCTGCGTTCTTCATTCTGCCTTCTGCTCCCCACAGCCCTTTTCCTGTTTGAAGCCTGAATTTCTACTGCTCTCTTTTTAACTGAGCTGGGACCTTTCCCTGCCTATATCCCCTCTCTGGGACTCTTCCTTTGGAATCTCCCCCTGTCCCCACTCCTTTTGGGATTTCTCCATGTCCTCTGCCTGGGACACTAGTCTTCCATGGCGCTCCACTCCTAGTCACCTGACTCCGGTTTTTGCACCATTTTTCTTCTCTCCGTTGGTGCGCTGGGTCTGTTCTCAGCCCAAGGAACTTACACTACTATACTGCTCACTCCCGCTCCACACATGTGCAGGATGTCTGAAGTTTGTTGGGAGTTGAAGTACCCCACCTCCGCTCTGAGCATTATGGTAGGTTTGACTTTCTAACACATGGCAGTTCCACTCCATTTCTAGCTGGCCAAAAGCTGGCCTTGCTGAAAGTACAAAAGCCGCTCATTAGCTTACCTTGGACCATTTCCCATGGGCGTTTATTAAAGATCATGCGACTCTAAAAGCAGATAATCGGTTCCCTTCTCCTCTGAAAGTGTCTGATCCTCAGCGCAAGTACTTAAATAATTATTAAAATGCAATGCAGCTGGAAGGCTGGCTAAAAAGCTCCCATGAGTTGGATGGAGCCCATGGTCATCCACCCTTGTTCTAGTTCATTATTTCAGGCCTCTGGATTAACAGTCCTGTAAAATCACCACTATTCCACCATACCCTAATCGGGAAGGTGATTGTGTTGTTGTTGGAGGTTTTTTGAGGCCAATCATCTCAGCCCCAGGACATCACTATACAAGAGTTTTTCAGACTAGCTGCTCATCAATAAACTTACCACCATCATGAGATCAGAAGCATGGAAGTTCTCGAATGATCACACAATGTTCAGTTGTATTCACAATTCCTCAGATAAAGAAGTATTCTGAGCCTGGGTGTAGCAAATCTGGACAACGTGCAAGTTTGGGCTGATAATTGTCAGGTAACATTCATGCCACACAAGTGCCAGGCAATGACTATCTCCAGCAGGCCACCTCCCCTTGACATTCAAAAACATTACATTCACTGGACCCTCATCATCAACAGACTTACAATTGACCAGAAACATAACTGGATCAGCTACCTGAATAATATGGGTGGAGGAGCAGGTCAGAAGCTCAGACTCTGCAATGCCTAATTCACCTCCTGACTACCCAAACCCTTGTTACCTTCCACAATGCGCAAGTTAGGAGTGTGATAAAATATGGTCCACTTACTCAGATGAGTGCAGACCCAATAACACTCAAGAAGCTCGACACCATCCAGCACAAAGTAGCCACTCGATGTGCATCCCATTCACCACCTTAAACATTTGGTCCCTCCATGCCAGGTACACTATGACTGTGCTGTGTATCATCTATGAGATGCACTGCAGAAACTCACCAAGACATTTTCAGCCAGATCTTCCAAACTCAGGAGCCTACAAGAACAAAGACAGCAAGCCCATGGGAATACCACCACCTGCAAGTTCTCCCCATGTCACACACCATCCTGACTTGGAAAAATATTGCTGTTTCTTCACTATCGCTGGGGAAAAGTCCTAGAGCTCATCCTTAACAGCACTGCAGGTGCACCATTGCCACACAGGCTGCAGTGGTTCAAGAAGGTGGCTCAATTTCTCAAGAGCAGTTAGATATAGGGAATGAATGCTAACTTTGCCAGTGACACTCACGTCCCATGAGTGAATGAATAAGATACATTCACTACTTTAATTTGTCTTGTCTTCTGCCCTTTTCAACCAAGCTAATGCCCTTTGCCTATTTGGAAGAAAATAGAAAAATCCAAAGGTCAGAGATTGCAGCATTCTGAAAGATATACTTTTGATCTGAATTGGGGGCTAAATTGCAGAAAGGACATTATGTGGGGCCAACATGGAGGCTGCTGCACAATCCTCTTTGACATCATTTGGTGAGTGAAATGGTGTCAGTTTTGAGGCAAAGGCTGGGGTATCTAAGGGACAGAATGCAGATAAGGCTTGTCAAAATCTTACCAGAGATTAGAGGAGGCATATAGAGTGGCTTCTTACAGCTGTATGGAAAAATCTATTCATATGAAAACTGTGCCTGAACAAATGTTGGGAAGTCAGAATGACTCACTGGTACCAAATGATTTATCTTTGGTGGCATTCAGGTCAAGTGTCATCAGGACCCTTTGAACTCTGCAGCACTGTAACTCAGCCTTTATTCAGCAAGACCAGTCAAATTCTGCAGCATGAGAACTAGAGATTCAGCAGGAAATCTATCCATGGTTTGGGAACATTGCAATATAACAAACAGTTTTAAATTAATGTTTAGGATTAGTGCATTTTGAAAACAGGTTAGTCCATAAGTCCCCTTGAACTGCTTCAAGGGCTGCAACAGTGGCTGCCATTTCACATCAAACTGTCTAACTAGACCAGTATTGCTGTCACATGGAAGCTCAAATATAGAACATTAAAGGAACCTGTTTGGCCCATTCAGTCTTTATCAGATCTTTGCATGGACAATTCAAACCTTGGACTGGAATTTGCTGCTCAGACCCAAGGGTGCAACCATTTCCCCAATAATGCTGGTGATTCAAATTAAACCCAAATTTTCTGTGCATTCCAGGACTTAAAAAAGTACGGTGTATCAATAAATCGAGACCAAAACCCTGTTGTACTATTACGAGTCCCAGATTTGCACTAGGTGCGGTAGCGGGCAGGAAGAAGAATGTGTTACCCGGCGGCCGCAATGGCAGCTTTTCACACTGTATCATCCCATTCCCGCCTCATGCATTCCCTGGAAACAAGCTGTTTCACTGGCAGGCATCCTTCGAGTTGACTGCTACGCTGTCCCCTTGCTGTTTCCTGATGCCCAGCACCATATTTAAATTGTAGCTGCACGCACACTTCTCAGTGCTTCCAGCCAGGACTGCTGCACAGAGGACATGGCCCCGAAAGGCAAGAGGACTGGAGCTCCCGTTTCAGTGACACGTCTCTGGAATGCCTTTTGGACGTAGTGGAAACCCGCTGCAGGAGGGGCAACAACATCATCAATCTGGCTTAGGCGGGTGCGGTGGCAGTGGTGGTCAGCACTAATACCTTACAAAAGTGGACAGCCAACCAGTGCCGAAAGAGGATGAATGATCTCCTCTGTTCCACCAGGGTAAGCCACTCTTCTCATCACTCTCAATTCATGCACTCACAAACCCGTCACAAATCCATAGGGACCTTGCCCACTGCCAGTATAAGGGACATCACCATTCACCCTCTCACACACACCTTCATTGTCCTCATGCTATCCATTGTATCCACTCACCACCTACACATGCCTGGCATACTTATCATCTGGCCTGGCAGGTATCCTGCTTACACTCTCGCCATCTGTCTTCATGCAGGAAAAGCTGGTACACAACAAAGGGGAAAGGCTGCAGACTTGTAGAGGAACGTCTGAAATCAAGGCCCTCATAGACTTTGAAAATAGAGTAATCTGGCTGGCGAGGATCTGGACCGTTCCTGTGCTGACGGTGAGGTCGGCTCTGCTCAACCAAATGAGGATCCAACAGTGCAAAGTCCATCAGGCAACCGTGCTGTGAGTGATGTGTCCTGTTTCAGGCCACTGCCATGCACTAGTTATCTCTCCTTGCTTTCACAGGCACATCTGGAAAGCAGCTGAGGGAATCCACAACCCAGGTCCTCGACTAAAGACCTGAAAACACTTCTGAAGAGGAAACTGCTGAAACTGTCATTGAAGTCCCATCACAGTGCTCACCCACACCCTCCACACTCCTCGGTGGGACCACACTTTAACGTAGCCTCGGGGTCAGAATCTGGTGAGCACCTTGCACTGTCTGATCCACAGCAGACAGCGGCAGGGATTTCCCAAGTTTCTGGCAGTCGGTGGATTGTTGGAGGTCAGAAATCTGCTGGGTCCGCGACAGATAACGAGCCTCTGGCCTCGGCCATATCTCAGTTACTGGAACTGCAAAGGCAAGCTTGGGAACATCAGGAAGGGATGTCCATTCTGTCCACTGCACTCCTCAGATTGCAAAGCATGATGGAGGAGTCCATCTGTGTTCAGTCTGAGGTAATAGCGCCGGCATGCCAATGCACCAAGGTCAACATTGGTAGGATGGCAGCTGCCATGGAGACACTGCTCCAGGGCATCGCTCATGCACTGCTGTGTGGGCTGAAATCCATCACTGATGCCATTGTTGGCCTCTAACCGTGTCAATGAGAGAGGGATGCGGGCCAGCTTGATCTCACTCCAGCTATCCTTTCTCCACAAGGAGTCAGGCAGGGGCCCTTGGATACCCATAGGGAGGAGGATCAGCAGATGCACACCCTGGGGCAATTCACCCCAGTGACTCCAGGAGTGTCTGACCCATCGGAGTGGCAATCTGAGGTGCAAGACACCGTTAGGGAAATGTGAACAAATTGACCACATGATTCTATTACCCAATGGCTGTGTAGCACGAGCTACAATGTTAATCAGTTTAGAATAGGGTCTGGCTGGAGGAGCACACTTGTGTTAGTGCTCTCTTACTTGTGTTAACAAACAGAACGTGCTTCACCGTATATTGGTCTCTGCATCTGCTGTATCTTGTTTACAACTCACTCACCAGTAGATGGCGTGCAACTGTGTTTGCTGAGCAATGTGACCCAACAGAAGGAACATAACAATCATAATCCCTCTCACTGTGACCCCAACAAATCATGCTCCACAGGCCGAAGAGTGTGCCACTCTGTAGGACCCCAAAAGCAGGCCGGAGCCCTCCAGCTCTCAACCCTCCAGAGGAGGACCGTCAAGGTTTTCATAGGCAGGGCAAAGCAGTCAGCAGGCTGCCTCCACCTCCACTGTGGATGTCGGAGGAGTACCAAGACGTAGTGGAAGGGTTAGGAAGGTTAAGAATATGCAATTGTGCAGCTTGGCCACAGGTGTCTATCACTTGTATATAATGTTGACTATTATAAATAAACTCCCAAGAATGTTTCCTTGCCTGTTGTCCTTGTTCTGATAAGCAGTGTTTGCATTGCTCAGGTGTGAAACCTTGGCATAAAAACAGAAAATGCTGGAAAAGTTCAGCAGGTCTAGCAGCATCTGTGGAGAGAAAAATAGAGTTAACGTTTCGAGTCCATATCACCCTTCTTCAGAGCTGAAGAGAAGTGGAAACGTGATGAAATTTATACAGTTTAAGGGAGGTGTGGGGCAGGCAGAGCTGGATAGAAGGCCAACGATAGATGGGGAGAAAGGAGGGATTGACAAAGATGTCATGAACTAAAGGGCAAAGGGAGTGTTAATGGTAGTGGGTAGTGCTAAAAAAGGTGCTGATAGTGGCGTAAAGGTAAGAAAGCAGAATGTGATAATAACAGAACAAGGGTAGCATTGTGCGAAAGAACAACATGGAACAAGTGACAGATAGCCCTGTAGGGGATGGGATGGGGAAAAAAAGGATAGAAAATGGGATGTGAAACCTTGGTCCCTGAACAAGATAAAGGCAGGGGTCTCAGTCCAGGGTCTCTTCCTTGTGCTATGTGCAACCTTCCCAGCACACTGACCGTATGCTTTCACTGTTACTGGTCAGATTGGCCAGGCCTGCACCTCGATGGTGCTTATCATTGCTACCAAAATGTGCTGGGCTGGTGGCACAGAGTTCTGTCATTCTTTCTGTGTGTCCCCAGCTCCTTTGTGGTGAGGCTGGCCACCCCCCATCTCATCTATCTATGGGCAGGATTTTTACCTTGTTGGCGGGCGTGGTAGGTGGGTCCCGGAACGGCTGCGAAGCTGACCGCCATCCACGACCAGGCCCTGACATCGATTTCATGCTGGCCGGCCAACTAACAGCCAGACAGTGCGAAAAACGTACTGCCAGGATGGGGGCAGGGGAAGAGCGAACTTGGACGACAGCACATGCACGCGGGTGCGCACAATGAAAGCTCCCTGAGGCCTTAGGGAGCTGATGATTTAAAAATCCAAAAGTAAAATGTTTCCACTGTTAAAAACATGTCCCCTCATGTGACTTTGTCATTTGAGAACCTTCTCCTTCCTCCTAGCCTTCGAGAGCCTCCTCACCCTGATGCCCATCGACATCCTCCTCATTTGAGGAGATGTACAGCTCCTCCATCTCCTCCTCAGCCAGATCCACCCCCCATTGCAGCACCAGGTTGTGAAGGGCACAGCAGGCGACGATGATGTGTGACATCCTCTGTGGACTGTATTGCAGGCCTCCACCAGACTGGCCTATGCACCAGAACCTCATTTTCAACATTCCGATGGTTTGCTCCATCAAGCTGAGTTGTAGAAAAAAAAAACCTTCTCTCTGCTGCAGACTGAGGCCTCCACACCGATGTCACCAGCCACACCCTCTGCGGGTAGCCATTGTCTCCAAGGAATCAACACTGCAGCCTTTCTGGACCCTGGATGACAACTGGGATCTGAAGCCTGCTGAGAGTGTCAGAGTACTGGACTCTCCCTGGGAACTATGCACGGAACTGTGTCATGCATTTGTGGTGGTTGCACATTAACTGAACATTCAAGGATTGGAAGCCCTTGCTGTTGACATTGTTGACCATTTGTTTCCATGGAGCTCTGAGCACCATGTGACTGCAGTTGGTGGTACCCTGCATCTGTGGGAAACCTGAGACCTGGGCAAATCCAATCGCTCTTGCTTCTTGGCTTTCTTGATCTAGGGCGAAATGCAAAAAGATGTGTGCCTTTGCTAAGATGCATCCGTGACCTCATGAATGAATTTGTGGGTGGAGGCTTGCGATATCCCACAGAGGTCACCTGCGGAGTCCTGAGAGGAGGCACCGGCATCGAAATTGAGCCCCACTGTCACTTTCAAGGCCAGTGGAAGTGAATGCCCTCCATGTTCCTGTGGTGCCAAATCCTGCAGTAGCTGGCAGATGTGACCGACCAGTTCCTTGGACATGCACGGTCTTCGGTGACACTGGTTCCCAGTCACCTGCAGGAATGACAAGCACCATCGATAGACTCTCAGTCTAGTCAGGTGCCAACCAGCGACGGCTCGCTGTGGCTCTTCAGCGGCTTGCGCGGGAGTCCAAGCTGCCCCTCCTTCCTGAGGGTGCTGCTCCTCCCTCTACGCAGCCAGGTTTGTCCATCGCTCTTTTCTCTTTCATCCCTGCTCTCTGTACGCCACGAGGCATACAGCTAAGTCATCATTTTCCATGCTCCTAATGAAAAAGAGAGATGCATGGGTTAGCTTTGGCATACTGAGAACCTCTCTTGGTTAAGTCTGAAGGTCTCTTAACACATCCCAGAGAGTGCTGACCACACTTGGATGACCAGAGTTTAATATTCTGTATGACTTCCTGAAACCCCACCCACCTCTGCCCCATTCAACCTGACCAACTGGAGACAGCTTTGCCCATTGGACTGCATGCTGTGCTCTAAGCTCAGGCGCAGGCATTCTCCTAACCAATGCTGCAAGGCTGCACTGTTAGCTTGGACCATTGGGGAGATTGGTCCAAATCTGAATGAAGACATTGCAAGGAGCTGTGAGCATCTCCACCAGTGACTGCTCCATGGCCAGCTTCCACAAAAACATTGTACAAAGTGTCCAGTCATCCAATTCTTCAGCAGTCCATTAAAATGCTCATTAATTTGCAGTCTATGCCCAAGGTGTGAAAAGCGGTGGAGCATTTGGTGGCACTTTCAGGCCTCTGCATTGCTTGAGTGGGCTGATAAGCTAGAAGCCTGACTCTAAGCATGTCAATGTGGCTGCGCCTGACCTGTCTCAACTGCGGAGGAGGGGGTCCCTTTATACAAGTTTTCCCTAATGTCTGGCACCACCATCAACCACAATGCAGCCCTTGCCCCGCCCCCCAACTCACCTCAACTGCAGTGCAGCCCTTACCCCAGAATTGCACTATCAGTCAGTTGGGAAAATGCCACTTGCCTGTGCCCTCGCCTGAAAGCGCGACATCTCAACCTTGAGGTCCAACGGGTGACCCTGGCGAGTGCTCCGCAACGTTACTGAGAACTCAGCTCCAAGTTCCCCTCAAAGTGCAAGTCACCGGGTGCACACCTTACAAATACTGTTGTGAAACACATTGGCAAGCAGTCGAGCCAATGTGCCCAGATGATCCAGCGTGGGGGGTTGATTCCAGCAAGCAGGGCTTATAATGATATGCAGATATATTAAAATTATGTTCCCAATGTGCGGCAACGGGAAACGCAGCCTGCCATTGATGGGCGGAGGGATCAATCCCAATCTGGTTTCATGACATTGTGAAAATGATTTTTGGCTTTCCTACCATATTGTTCACTCATGCCCACCATGACACCCAATGCCAACGGGCACTGAAAATTACACCCTATGTGTCTGTCTCTTTGTTTGAAATCACAATAAACAAAAGCGTTAAAATCATATGATCCAGGAGAGGGCACAATCGTGCTATTAAACTGGTGTGGCACAAGCTTGTAATTTGGGGTAGAACCAGGAAATTCCAGGTTTCCACCTGATAACAAATTGTAACAAATTGCACTCTGTAAATGACTTGACAAAGTAACCCTGTGTTCTTTGTCAAACTGGTGCCATGCCATAAAGAAAACCAATTCTTCTTATAAAACATTTTGTACTAGTATATCATAAGAGGTTACACTAATGCTTGGTCTATGATGATATGAGTCTCCAGATTTATGCCTCCAAATGACTGTGCTGACTAGAAATCTCTGCACTCCTGTTCCTTCTCAATATTTGAATTTGGATTTGAAATGCTTGGTGCCTGCAGCTGTGCAACAATCCCTAAATAGATTCCAAAGACCAATGAAAACAGTAATTATATTCTCTAGAACAGTGAATAGCAAGTACCATGAATGATAAAGCAGTTACTTTGTATCTGACAGTGATTGTCAAAGATACTTCAACAGCAGGACACAATGTAGTAGAGTAAGACATGTTATTTTTTGATGAAAGAGACCTCGCTGATGAATTGGCCTTGATGGTTAACACTGCCGAAAATCACAAAATCATGGAATCATGCAATGGTTTCAGATCAGTGGTTCAAGAAGGCAGCTCACCACCACCTTCTCAAAGTAATTAGGGATGGGCAGTAAATGCGGGCCTAGCCAGTGACGTCCACATCCCATGAATGAATTTTTAAAAATCAGGAGACAATTCAGCCTGTCAAGTCCATTCCAACTCTCTGCAAGAGCAATTTAGCTAAAGCCATCCCCCTGCACTTTCCCCTCAGTTCTGCAATTCCTTTCTCTTTAACAGCTTATCCAATTCCTTTTTGAAAGCCACAATTTAATCTGCCTCCACCACATTCTTGGGTAGTGCATTCCAGATTCTAACCACTTGCTGCATAAAAAGTTTTTCCTCATGTTACCTATGATTCTTTTGCCATTCGCCTTAAATCCAATTCCTCTGGTTCTCAATCCTTTCACAATGGGAGCTATTTCCCCCCATCCACTCTGCCTAGACCCCTCTTGATTTTGGGCATCTTTATCAAATCTCTTCTCAACCCTCTCTTCTCAAAGGAAGACGACACCAGCTTCTCCATTTTAACTTGCTAATTTAAATGAACTATTTTATCCCTGAAACTATTCTCCCCTTCTCTAATGCTTTCTTATAATGTAGTGCCCAGAATTGGACACAATGGGTTGGATTTACACTACCCTGCCAGTGGGTTTAAAGATGCAGGGTATGTAAGATCCAAGAAGTGGTATTGCCACTTAAGGACCTCATCCCCACCCCTATTCAGTATTTTATCCAAGGTCCATATCTGGCGGCTTTAGCTGTGCAGGCTGCTGTTGGTCAAGATGGGATGTCTCCTTTATGCGTCCCTGGCGCCATCAGAGGCACCCTCACCTTAAGGTCATCATCACTTTAGCCCTAGCCCTACCTTAGCATCTTGAACCCGATATCAGCCCCTCACTCCCTCTCGCTGGTCTTACCTGGGCTCCTCTGAGTGGTGGGACTACCTTTAGTGTCAGCAGTGGCCACGGTTCCCATTCCAGATGGCGCTGCCGAGACTACAGAACTACCAGCTATCTGTTTGGCTGGCATCTCTCTGAGGCAGGACTTCCTTCTGAGAAAGGGGTGGAAGTCTCGCCTTAAAGCAATGAACACTGCTCCCATCATTAAATTGCTGCAGGGCAGCCGTTGGGATTGTATGTGGGCTCTCCCCTCTCAACTTTATACCCAGGGGGACGGGGACCCTGGTGGCCTGTAAAATTTGGCCCAAACTGAACTAGAATTTTATAAATGTTCATCATAACTTGCTTGCTTTTGTACATCAAGCATCTATGAAGTCCTTGAGCCTGTATGAGTTATCAAATGCTTTTACAACCTATTCTGCCACCCTCAGTAGTTTGTGCACACATTACTCCAAAAAGAGTGAAAAACATGGGACCCTCTGTGACTGACCTGAAATGTTAACTCTGTTTTTCTCTCCACAAATGCTGCCAGACCTGCTGAGTATTTCTATCATTTTCTGTTTTTATTTCAGATTTCCAGCATCCACAGTATTTTCCTTTTGTTTAAGTGAGATGATGACCTTTGAATGAAACATCCTTCTTCTCACTGTGGAATAGACTAGAAAAACTGACTGTCCAGGCTTACACATTTAGAACATCAAGCCATTTGTGTGAGGCTCCAAGTGCTGTCACAACTCATGGAACTGTACATCTGTAATACTCCAGAGAAATAGGATGTTGTTAGGAAAGAAAAGGAGTGTAAGTAATGTTGTACTATGAGACTTATATATTTAAACATGAGCCCTTTATTGTTAACCTTTAACTATTTACACATCCCAGGTTACTGTCACGCATGGTGCTGTTGCCTCCATGCAGCCTGTTTGCAGTGTTCTGTCTGGACTGTTCTCTCAGTATATTACCATGTGACTCTATACATCATACTGTGGGCAGTGGTCTTCTCCAGTCCCACATTAACTCTTGCTCTGCTGAGTACCTTTACATTACAGTGGCATGCAGGCAAATGCAACATTATACAACAAGTAATGCAATTCATGTTCGGCCATGGCTATTGCATGCAGAGTCTCAAATTATGATAGTAATCTCACAACTATTAATACAGTTTCCAATTTTCTAATGTGTGTTATACATTGATTTACATAAAATAATTCATTTGAAGACCAACCATAATATTAAAACTCACATCCCGCTTACTGTGTGCTTCAAAATGACAAGGCTCTGCTTGCAAATCAGGGTGAAGTACATCAAAAAATTTGCAAAGCAACATCACATGAGTTACATATGCTGAAGTCTCTTTACTCCTGTATAGTGAAATGATGTGTTTAACATGCAGGTTTTTGTTCCATTCCAATAGTGATTATTTGGAATTCTAGTTCATTATTTAGGATAACTAGCTAAATAGATATAAAAAGCACATGGATAAATTACTCTAGATTATTGGTTTGGAACATAAATTCTGACTTTCAAACCTGAAAATGACTCTGGCTTTTAAGTGTATCAGAGTCATGAATGTGTAATCTCATGTATAGTACTGAAGTCTGATTTAAAAAAAAGCTGCTACCCTAGCCTACCAGCTCTGTTGATTCATGATGAATTGCATAAAAGTCTTGGAAGCAAAGAACAAGGTATTTGTAATACATGTATACAGAAAACAGTCTGACATTAAATATATATATCACTGAGTTTTGTCAGGAACAACTCTGATGCATTAAAATTCAATGCTATAGTGATTTACAGAAACACAAACTCTACCGCCTGATGTTTCTGGTCATTCTAATGTTTAACAAGGAGCAAATCTGACTCACAAATATTGGTTTACAATCAGATATCAAAACCTGTATGTGCTTAAACATGAAGGAGTGGGGAGGAGGTGAGGGGCTTTGAAATATACAGCAGGGTCAAGGACCAAAATAAGGGCCAGGATGCACCATGCCAAAGACTGTAGAATCAATGCATGCCCATGTGAACAGAAAGCATTTGCCCCATAAGGGTTGCATCTACCAGGACTGCCTACTCCCATAGGCCAGAGTTGTAGTGTGCAGTACAATTTGTGGTTCAATGAGAGATGCCTCATTCCTCAAAAGAGAGAAACAAACTTAGATGTTTCCATTACAGCCCACTTTTGATTATTTGTCTTCTTTTTTATGTCCTTTGAAGTGAGCTAAACAAAGGGAATTCCACCAAGCTGAACAATAGAGCACAACAGTATGGCTGGTTGTGTCAAAGGGAAAGGCAGAAAAGAAGGAAAGACTTGCCTTTATAGAGTACCTTTTGCAACCTTAGGACAGCCAAACAACTTTCCAACCATTGAAGAGCTGGCATCATTGTAATGTAAGAAATACGGCAGACAATTTGTGCACAGTAAGCTCCCACAAACAGACATGTGATAAAGACCAGATAAAGGACTGAATTTTCCCAGAATTGCATTAAGTGCTGACAGATAAAATGGAGTCCTACCCGCCGATGAAAATAGTGGGTTTCCATGCAATATCTTCCCGGGCCCACATCATTAAAAATTCACTCACACGAAGCACGCAGTTTACATACTGGGTGGCCTCTCACTTGCCCGCTCGCCATCACCCCGCTGTTGTATCACGCCAGCTGCCATCTTTAAAAGGCAGCCACCAGCAAAACGCACATTGTCACCAATTCACTGTCACTGCCTGGGAGACATGGCCTTCAAATGCAAAAAGACTGCAGCTCCCTGCTTGAATGACAGGTCTTTCTAGTGACTGCTGGATGCCGTGGAGGCCTGTCAGGATGTGCTCTACCCCAGCTCCGGCCATAGGATAGGCAGCAATGTCACCAACCTGGCTTGAGAGGCAGTGGTGGACAGCACCAACACCCTTCAGAATAGAACAGCCACCCAATGCTGCAAAAGGATGAATGATCTCTTCCGTTCCACCAGGGTAAGTCACTATTTTCATCACACCAACTCACACACTCACAAACCTACAAGGCCCTACTCACCATTGCAAGCGACATCACCATTCACTCTCTCACGTACACCATCATTGTCCTCATCCTGTCCATGGGACCACTCACCACCCACACAGGCCAGGCATTCTTATCATCCGGCCCAGCAGGCGTCCTGATACACTCTCCTCATCTCTATCCATGTAGGAGAAAGTGGCACACAACAGGAGGGAAAAATTGCAGGCTGGTGGAGCGATGCCAGAATTCAAAACTCACAGAATTTGAAAACAGAGCCATCCAGCTGGCCGATGATGACCGGGAACAGTCCTGTGCTGACACTGAGATTGGCACTGCTCTACCAAGTGGGGATCCGACAGTGCAACATCCATCAGATAACAATGCTGTGAGGGAAGTGTCCTCCGTCACAGGCCACTGCCATGCACTAATTACCTCCCCTTGCTTTCACAGGCCCATCTGGGAAGCAACCAACAGAGCCCATGACCCAGAGCCTCCAAGCAAGCTCTGATGAAACCTCTGAAGAGGAATCTGAAAGCACTGTCCCTGAAGTCCTGTCACAGCGCTCACCCACACTCTCCACCAGCACAGAGTGACACACCTCGGTGGGACCTAGCTTTAGAGTAGCTTTGGGACCACAATCTGGTGAGCACATTGCACTTTCTGATCACAGCAGGTGGGGGCAGGGACTTTCCAGGTCCCTGGCACTCAGAGGACTGCTGGAGGCCAGACATTGCTGAGCCCGAGTCAGATGACAAGCCTCTGGACTCAGTCATGTCACAGTTGTTGGAGCTACAAAGGCAAGATTGGGAACATCAGGAAGGGATGTCAGCTGCGCTCCTCAGATTGCTAGGCACGATGGAGGAGTCCATCCATTTTCAGGATTAAATGATACCACTGGCATTGCAATGCACCTAGGTCAACAATGGCAGGATGTCGGCCGCCATGGATACCTTGGTCCAGGACATCACTCCTGCACAGCTGTGTGGGCTTAACTCCATCGTTGATGCCATAGTTGGCCTCCAACAATGTGTACACAAGAGGGATGCTGGGCAGCTCACTCCAGCTGTCATCATCCTCCACAGATCTGGCAGCTATGCGGGCCTCCCAAGTACGGCTGTCTCATCTACACGGTGCGAGAGCCCCTGCCCTGTCATTGTAGCCACTGAGGACCCTGTCACCCTCATCTACATCAGCATCCTCTGCATCAAAGGAGACATGCAGCTTCTCCACCTCTTCCTCAGCCAGCTCCTCACCCCGTTGCAGCACCAGGTTGTAAAGGGCACAGCAGACGATGACAATGCGTGACAGCCTCTCCGGACTGTATTGCAGGGCTCCACCAGACCAGTGCAGGCACTGAATCCGCATCTTCAGCATCCCGATGGTCTGTTCCACCAAGTTGTGAGCTGCTGCATGAGCCTCAGTATAGTGTCGCTCTGCTGCAGTCTGAGGCCGCCGCAAGGTTATCATCAGCCACGCTCTCTGCGGGTAGCCCTTGTCCCCAAGGAGCCAACCCTGTAGCCTCTGTGGACCCTGGAAGACCGCAAGGATCTGCGAGCGACTCAGGATGTAGGCGTCGTGCACCATCCCTGGAAACTATGCGTATACCTGCAGGATGCGTTTCTGGTGGTTGCACACCAGCTGCACCTTCATTGAATGGAAGCCCTTGCTGTTGATGAAATCCACTGAGTGTAGGGATGGAGACCTCAGCACCACATGAGTGAAGTCAATTACACCCTGTACCTATGGGAATCCCGAGACCAGGGTAAATCCAATGGTCCTTGCATCCTGGCTGTCCTGGTCCATGCGAACTGCACAAAGTCGTGTGCCATGGAAAAAATGGCATCCGTTACCTCATGAATGTATTTTCGAATGGCGGATTGTGAAATCCCACAGAGGTCACCTGTGGAGCCCTGAAAAGAGCCTGAAATTGAGCACCTCGGTCACTCTCACAGCCACTGGCAGTGGATGCCCTCCATGCCCTCTTCGCACCAAGTCCTCCAATAAGTGGCAGATGTGAGCCACTAGGTCCCTAGACATACGCGGCCATCAGCGACACTGGTTCTCAGTCATCTGCAGGAATGGCACGTGGCGCCTATAGATCCCAGGTGTCGCTAGGCGCTGACCAGCCACAGCTCACTGTCACTCCTCGGCAGTGTGTGCAGGAGCCCCTGCTGTCCCTTCTTCATGAGGTTGCTACTCATGCCTTTGTGTGGCCAGGTGCCTCAGTCGCTCTCTCCTCCATCTTCTATGTTCTCTGTAGGTCAAAAGGCATACAGCTAGGTCATTAAGATCCATAATCCTGACATGGTCCTCCTGCAGCATGAAAAAGAGAGAGACTTGGTTATCATGACTGTACTTAGCACCTTTCCTGGCTCTGTGTAACTGCCCTTAATGCTTCCCGAAGAGTGCTGATCACCCCTCAGATGGCCAGAGATACATGTGCTGTATGGCTGCCCTGTCAACCTGTGACATGGGGGATATTAGTCGAAACCTGGATGCTGAGATTGCAAGGGGCTGTGAGCACCTCCAACAGTGACTGCTCCATGGCCAGCTTCCACAAAATGATTGTACAAAGTGCCCAGTCATCCAATTCTTCTGCAGTCTATTAAAACGCTCATTAATTTGCATTCTGTGCCCAAAAGATGAAAAGTGCCAGAGCATTTGGTGGCACTTTCAGGCCTCTGCGCTGCTTGAGTGGGCTGATAAGCTAGAAACCTGACTCCAAGCATGTCAATATGGCTGCGCCTGGCCTGTCTCAGCTGCGGAGGAGGTGTCCTTTATACAAGGTTTCCCAAATGTGTGGCACCACCATCAACCAAAATGCAGCCTCGCCCTGCCCCTTAACTCGCCTCAACTGCAATGCAGACCTTGACCTGTCCCCCAACTCACCTCAACTGCAGTGCAGCCCTTGCCCCAGCATTGCACTGTCAGTCATTGGGAAAATGCCACTTGCCTGTGCCCTCGCCTGAAAGCGTGACACCTCAACCTTGAGGTCCAACGGGTGACCCTGGCGAGCGCTCTGCAACGTTACTGAGAACTCAGCTCCAAGTTCCCCTCAGAGTGCAATTCAACGGGTGTACACCTTACAAATACTGCTGTGAAACACGTTGGCAAGCAGTCGAGCCAATGTGCCCAGATGATCCAGTGTGGGGGGTTGATTCCAGCAAGCAGGGCTTATAATGATATGCAGATATATTAAAATTATGTTCCCAATGTGCGGCAACGGGAAACGCAGCCTGCCATTGATGGGCGGAGAGTTCAATCCCAATCTGGTTTCATGACATTGTGAAAATGATTTTTGGCTTTCCTGCCATATTGTTCACTCATGCCCACCATGACACCCAATGCCAACGGGCAC
The DNA here is from genome assembly GCF_017639515.1 of Carcharodon carcharias. Taxonomy (NCBI): domain Eukaryota; kingdom Metazoa; phylum Chordata; class Chondrichthyes; order Lamniformes; family Lamnidae; genus Carcharodon; species Carcharodon carcharias. The sequence continues at coordinate 121,918,469 of NC_054472.1, read as the reverse complement.
TGAAAATTACACCCTATGTGTCTGTCTCTTTGTTTGAAATCACAATAAACAAAAGCGTTAAAATCATATGATCCAGGAGAGGGCACAATCGTGCTATTAAACTGGTGTGGCACAAGCTTGTAATTTGGGGTAGAACCAGGAAATTCCAGGTTTCCACCTGATAACAAATTGTAACAAATTGCACTCTGTAAATGACTTGACAAAGTAACCCTGTGTTCTTTGTCAAACTGGTGCCATGCCATAAAGAAAACCAATTCTTCTTATAAAACATTTTGTACTAGTATATCATAAGAGGTTACACTAATGCTTGGTCTATGATGATATGAGTCTCCAGATTTATGCCTCCAAATGACTGTGCTGACTAGAAATCTCTGCACTCCTGTTCCTTCTCAATATTTGAATTTGGATTTGAAAAGCTTGGTGCCTGCAGCTGTGCAACAATCCCTAAATAGATTCCAAAGACCAATGAAAACAGTAATTATATTCTCTAGAACAGTGAATAGCAAGTACCATGAATGATAAAGCAGTTACTATGTTGGTCTACAGCTTTGTATCTGACAGTGATTGTCAAAGATACTTCAACAGCAGGACACAATGTAGTAGATTAAGACGTGTTTATTTTTTGATGAAAGAGACCTCGCTGATGAATTTGCCTTGGTGGTTAACAATACCGAAAATCACAAAATCATGGAATCATGCAATGGTTTCAGATCAGTGGTTCAAGAAGGCAGCTCATCACCGCCTTCTCAAGGATAATTAGGGATGGGCAATAAATGCTGGCCTAGCCAGTGATGTCCACATCCCATGAATGAATTTTTAAAAATCAGGAGACAATTCAGCCTGTCAAGTCCATTCCAACTCTCTGCAAGAGCAATTTAGCTAAAGCCATCCCCCTGCACTTTCCCCTCAGCTCTGCAGTTCTTTTCTCTTTAACAGCTTATCCAACTCCTTTTTGAAAGCCACAATTTAATCTGCCTCCACCACATTCTCGGGTAGTGCATTCCAGATTCTAACCACTTGCTGCATAAAAAGCTTTTCCTCATATTACCTATAATTCTTTTGCCATTCACCTTAAATCCGTTTCCTCTGGTTCACAATCCATTTACGATGGGAGCTATTTCCCTCCATCTACTCTGCCTAGACCCCTCATGATTTTGAGCATCTCAATCAAATCTCTTCTCAACCCTCTCTTCTCAAAGGAAGACAACCCCAGCTTCCCCATTCCAACTTCCTAATTTAACTGAACTATTTTATCCCTGAAACCATTCTCTAAATCTTTTCTCCCCTTCTCTAATGCTTTTTTATAATGCAGTGCCGAGAATTGGACACAATGGGTTGGATTTACACTATCCTGACAGTGGGTTTACAGATGCGTGGTATGTAAGATCCAAGAAGTGGTATTGCCACTTAAGGACCGCATCCCCACCCCAGTTCAGTATTTTATCCAAGGTCCATATCTGGCGGCTTTAGCTGTGCAGGCTGCTGTTGGTCAAGATGGGATGTCTCCTTTATGCGTCCCTGGCTCCATCAGAGGCACACTTACCCTAAGGTCATCACCCCTTTAGCCACAGCCCCACCCTAGCATCTTGAACCCAACACCAGCCCCTCACCTCCCTCTCCCCAGTCTTACTTGGGCTCCTCCGAGTGATGTCAGCAGTGGTCACTGTTCCCATCCCAGATGGCACTGCTGAGACTACAGAACTACCAGCTATCTGTTTGGCTGGCAGTTCTCTGAAGCAGGACTTCCTTCTGAGAAAGGGGTGGAAGTCTTGCCTTAAAGCAATGAACACTGCTCCCATCATTAAATTGCTGCAGGGCAGCCATTAATATTGTGAGTGGGCTCTCCCCTCTCAACTTTATACCCAGGGGGACGGGGACCCTGGTGGCCTGTAAAATTTGGCCCAAACTGAACTAGAATTTTATAAATGTTCATCATAACTTGCTTGCTTTTGTACATCAAGCATCTATGAAGTCCTTGAGCTTATATGAGTTATCAACTGCTTTTACAACCTATCCTGCACCTTCAGTAGTTTGTGCACACATTACTCCAAAAAGAGTGAAAAACATGGGACCCTCTGTGACTGACCTGAAATGTTAACTCTGTTTTTCTCTCCACAAATGCTGCCAGACCTGCTGAGTATTTCTATCATTTTCTGTTTTTATTTCAGATTTCCAGCATCCACAGTATTTTCCTTTTGTTTAAGTGAGATGATGACCTTTGAATGAAACATCCTTCTTCTCACTGTGGAATAGACTAGAAAAACTGACTGTCCAGGCTTACACATTTAGAACATCAAGCCATTTGTGTGAGGCTCCAAGTGCTGCCACAACTCATGGAACTGTATATCTGTAATACTCCAGAGAAATAGGATGTTGTTAGGAAAGAGGAGTGAAAGTAATGTTGTACTATGAGACTTGTATACTTAAACATGAACCCTTTATTGTTAACCTTTAACTATTTACACATCCCAGGTTACTGTCATGCATGGTGCTGTTGCCTCCATGCAGCCTGGTTGCAGTGTTCTGTCTGGACTGTTCTCTCAGTATATTACCATGTGACTCTATACATCATACTGTGGGCAGTGGTCTTCTCCAGTCCCACATTAACTCTTGCTCTGCTGAGTACCTTTACATTACAGTGGCATGCAGGCAAATGCAACATTATACAACAAGTAATGCAATTCATGTTCGGCCATGGCTATTGCATGCAGAGTCTCAAATTATGATAGTAATCTCACAACTATTAATACAGTTTCCAATTTTCTAATGTGTGTTATACATTGATTTACATAAAATAATTCATTTGAAGACCAACCATAATATTAAAACTCACATCCCGCTTACTGTGTGCTTCAAAATGACAAGGCTCTGCTTGCAAATCAGGGTGAAGTACATCAAAAAATTTGCAAAGCAACATCACATGAGATACATATGCTGAAGTCTCTTTACTCCTGTATAGTGAAATGATGTGTTTAACATGCAGGTTTTTGTTCCATTCCAATAGTGATTATTTGGAATTCTAGTTCATTATTTAGGATAACTAGCTAAATAGATATAAAAAGCACATGGATAAATTACTCTAGATGGTTGGTTTGGAACATAAATTCTGACTTTCAAACCTGAAAATGACTCTGGCTTTTAAGTGTATCAGAGTCATGAATGTGTAATCTCATGTATAGTACTGAAGTCTGATTTAAAAAAAGCTGCTACCCTAGCCTACTAGCTCTGTTGATTCATGATGAATTGCATAAAAGTCTTGGAAGCAAAGAACAAGGTATTTGTAATACATGTATACAGAAAACAGTCTGACATTAAATATATATATCACTGAGTTTTGTCAGGAACAACTCTGAGGCATTAAAATTCAATGCCATAGTGATTTACAGAAACACAAGCTCTACCGCCTGATGTTTCTGGTCATTCTAATGTTTAACAAGGAGCAAATCTGACTTACAAATATTGGCTTACAATCAGATATCAAAACCTGTATGTGCTTAAACATGAAGGAGAACGGGGGCGGGGGAGGTTAAAATCTACAGCAGGGTCAAGGACCAACATAAGGGGCCGGGTGCACCTGCCCAATGATTTCTCTGCTGACCATGCCAAAGTTTGTAGAATCAATGCATGCCCATGTGAACAGAAAGCATTTACCCCACAAGGGTTGCATCTACCAGGACTGCCTACTCCCATAGGCCAGAGTTGTAGTGTATAGTGCAAATCGTGGTTCAATGGGAGATGCCTCATTCCTCAAAAGAGAGAAACAAACTTAGATGTGTCCGTGACAGCCCACTTTTGGCTATTTGTCTTCTTTTTTATGTCCTTTGAAGTGAGCTAAACAAAGGAAATCCCACCAAGCTGAACAATAGAGCACAACAGGATGGCTGGTTGTGTCAAAGGGAAAGGCAGAAAAGAAGGAAAGACTTGCCTTTATAGAGTACCTTTTGCAACCTTAGGACAGTCAAACAACTTCCCAGCCATTGAAGGGCTGGCATCATTGTAATGTAAGAAACATGGCAGACAATTTGTGCACAGTAAGCTCCCACAAACAGACATGTGATAAAGACCAGATAAAGGACTGAATTTTCCCAGAATTGCATTAAGTGCGGTAGCTGACAGATAAAATGGAGTCCTACCCGCAAATGAAAATGGTGGGTTTTCCCGCCATATCTTCCCGAGTCCACTTCATTAAATATTCACTCACACGAAACACGCAGTTTACATACTGTGTGGCCTCTCATTTGCCCGCTCACCATCACCCCGCTGTTGTATCACGCCAGCTGCCATCTTTAAAAGGCAGCCGCCAGCAAAACGCATATTGTCACCAATTCACTGTCACTGCCTGGGAGAGATGGCCTTCAAAGACAAAAAGACTGCAGCTCCCTGCTTCAATGACAGCTCTTTCCAGTGACTGCTGGATGCTGTGGAGGCCTGTCAGGATGTGCTCTACCCCAGCTCTGGCCGTAGGATGGGCAGCAATGTCACCAACCTGGATTGAGAGGCTGTGGTTGTTAGCACCAACACCCTTCAGAAAAGAACAGCCACCCAATGCTGCAAAAGGATGAATGATCTCTTCCGTTCCACCAAGGTAAGTCACTATTTTCATCACATCAACTCACACACTCAGAAACCTACAAGGCCCTACTCACCATTGCAAGCGACATCACCATTCACTCTCTCACACACACCATCATTGTCCTCATCCTGTCCATGGGACCACTCACCACACAATCACCTGACAGGCATACTTATCATCTGGCCCGACAGGTGTCCTGATACACTTTCCCCATCTCTATCCATGTAGGAGAAAGTGGCACACAACAGGAGGGAAAGGTTGCAGGCAGGTGGAGGGATGCCAGAATTCAAAACTCTCACAAAATTTGAAAACAGAGCCATCTAGCTGGCCGGTGATGACCAGGAACAGTCCTGTGCTGACACTGAGGTTGGCACTGCTCTACCAAGTGAGGATCCAGCAGTGCAACATCCATCAGATAACTATGACTTGAGAGAAGTGTCCTCTTTCACAGGCCACTGCCATGCACTAATTACCTCCCCTTGCTTTCACAGGCACATCGGGGAAGCAACAGACAGAGCCCATGACCCAGAGCCTCCAAGCAAGCTCTGAAGAAACCTCTGAAGAGGAATCTGAAAGCACTGTCCCTGAAGTCCTGTCACAGCGCTCACCCACACTCTCCACCAGCACAGAGTGACACACCTCGGTGGGACCTAGCTTTAGAGTAGCTTTGGGACCACAATCTGGTGAGCACATTGCACTTTCTGATCCACAGCAGGCCGGGGCAGGGACTTCCCAGGTCCCTGGCACTTAGAGGACTGCTGGAGGCCAGACATTGCTGAGCCCGAGTCAGATGACAAGCCTCTGGACTCAGTCATGTCACAGTTGTTAGAGCTACAAAGGCAAGATCGTCAACATCAGGAAGGGATGTCAGCTGCACTGCTCAGATTGCTAGGCACAATGGAGGAGTCCATCTATCTTCAGGATGAAATGATAGCACTGTCATTGCAATGCACCGAGGTCAACACTGGCAGGATGTCAGCCACCATGAAGACCTTGGTCCAGGAGATCACTCCTGCACAGCTGTGTGGGCTTAACTCCATCGCTGATGCCATAGTTGGCCTCCAACAATGTGTACCTGAGATGGATGCTGGGCAGCTCACTCCAGCTAACCCTTCTGCTCACGGAGACAGCCAGGGGACCTTGGGCAGCCAAAGGGAGGAGGATCAGCAGGTGCACGCTCCGGGGCCATCCACCCAGGTGACTCTGGGAGTGACCGGCCCATCTGCTTCCCCTATTCCTGTGAACTGCGCAGCTCCAGCTTCACAGGCTGAGGAGGGTGCCACTGCCACATAGCAGGACCCCAAAAGCAGGTCTCCAAGTCTGGGCCCTCAAGAGGATGCCTGGGCGTCACAGTCAGCAGGCTGCCTGCACCTCCACCGTGGATGTCCGGGGAGAACCAAGACATTCTCCCTGTTTGCTCTCAGCACCTTTAAGGTGGGGTTGGCCCCCATCACACCAGCATCTGCGAACAGTGATGCTGTGCACCAGCTCCTGAAGAGCTGAGGTGCTGAAGGCAGACACAGCATCAGATGCGTCTAAAATGTCATGGCCGTGTCTCTGAGATGGCCCTGATCATGGAGTGCCAGGGACCTGCCCTTGGCCAGACAGGAGTCAGACATTCTCAGAGGCCATGTGAAGATCTATGGAGTGTCTTCACTGCATGTTGTCATCATCCTCTTGTGATCGAGTGAATATTAGGGCCTCCACTGCATCTCCATGACAGGAGCATTCTCTCAGAAGGTATTACACTGAGATAAGCCAGACTGGAGTCAAACATTCACAACAGCGATGTGAGGATCTGTGGGGACACCTCACTACATGCCATCATCATCCTCCACAAATCTGGCAGCTATGAGGGCCTCCCAAGTAAGCCTGCCTCACCTACACAGTGCGAGAGCCCCATCCCTGTCATTGTAGCCACTGAGGACCCTGTCACCCTCATCTCCATCAGCATCCTCTGCATCAAAGGAGACATGGAGCTCCTCCACCTCTTCAGCCAGCTCCTCACCCCGTTGCAGCACCAGGTTGTAAAGGGCACAGCAGACGATGACGATGCGTGACAGCCTCTCTGGACTGTATTGCAGGGTTCCACCAGATCGGTCCAGGCACTGAATCCGCATCTTCAGCATCCCGATGGTCTGTTCCACCAAGTTGTGAGCTGCTGCATGAGCCTCAGTATAGTGTCGCTCTGCTACAGTCTGAGGCCACTGCAAGGGTATCCATGGGTAGCCCTTGTGCCCAAGGAGCCAACACTGTAGCCTCTGTGGGCCCGGGAAGACTGCAAGGATCTGCGAGCGACTCAGGATGTAGGCGTCGTGCACACTCCCTGGAAACCATGCTTATACCTGCAGGATGCGTTTCTGGTGGTTGCACACCAGCTGCATGTTCATTGAATGGAAGCCCTTGCTGTTGATGAAATCCACTGAGTGTAGGAATGGAGACCTCAGCACCATATGAGAGAAGTCAATAGTGCCCTGCACCTATGGGAATCCCGAGATCAGGGTGAATCCTATGGTCCTTGCATCCTGGCTGTCCCGGTCCCAGGAAGGACTGCACAAAGTCGTGTGCCATGGAAAAGATGGCGTCCGTGACCTCATGAATGTATTTGCGAATGGCGGATTGTGAAATCCCACAGAGGTCACCTGTAGAGCCCTGAAAGGAGCCACTGGCATAGAAGTTGAGCACCTCGGTCACTCTCACAGCCACTGGCAGTGGATGCCCTCCATGCCCCCTTCGCACCAAGTCCTCCAATAAGTGACAGATGTGAGCCACTAGGTCCCTAGACCTATGCAGCCGTCAACGACACTGGTTCTCAGTCATCTGCAGGAATAGCAGGTGGCGCCTATAGACCCCGGGTGTTGCTAGGCGCTGACCAGCCACAGCTCACTGTCACTCCTCGGCAGTGTGTGCAGGAGCCCCTGCTGTCCCTTCTTCATGAGGTTGCTGCTCCTGCCTTTGTGTGGCCAGGTGCCTCAGTCGCTCTCTCCTCCATCTTCTATGTTCTCTGTAGGTCAAAATGCATACAGCTAGATCATCAAGATCCTTGATCCTGACATGGTCCTCCTGCAGCATGAAAAAGAGAGAGACTTGGTTATCATGACTGTACTTAGCACCTTTCCTGGCCCTATGTGACTGCCCTTAATGCTTCCCGAAGAGTGCTGATCACCCCTCAGATGGCCAGAGATATGTGTGCTGCATGGCTGCCCTGTCAACCTGTGACATGGGGAAATTAGCCCAAACCAGGATGCTGAGATTGCAAGGGGCTGTGAGCCTCCAACAGTGACTGCTCCATGGCTAGTGTTGGTGAGGAGATTGTACAATTTTTGCAGTCCAACTGCTCCGCAGTCCAATAAAGTGGTGGTGGACTCGAAGTCTGTGCTAGGAGGTTGGGGGTTGAGAGGGTGTGTAAGGTATGGAGCGCTTCATGGCACTTTGGTGCCTCCATGATGCTTGTATGTGCGGGCAGGCTAGGAGCCTGACCCCAATCATATTACTGAAGCTGTGCCTGATCTGTCTCAGCTGCAGAGGCATGGTCAGTTTATACAGGCGTCCCTAATGCGTGGCCACTCCCCTCACTTACTCTGCCCCTACCTCGATTGCTTGTGCGCGGGCTGCAGTGCCAGGGCAGCACTTGATCCCCCCCCCAACTCAGCAATCACCTCCAAGGCTGGCCAGCACTTTCCCCCAGATGCCCCCACCCCTCAGCAGTAGCCTGCAGAGCCGGGCATCAGTTGCCCCTGCCCCATGGTGCCCCTGAGGCCTGTAAACAACAGGTGACTCGTGGTGAATGCTGCTGCTCACTCACCTCAGTTCCCCCAAAGTGAAGGCCTCCAAGTGCACGTCGTCTGCATGCTGTTGTGAAACATGTCGGCGTGCTTTCCCACGATGATACGACAGGATTCCAAGGCCCTGGCGGGATGGCCTTTTAGTTATATGCTAATGTATTACAATTAGCTCCCCGCTGACCGATGGCAGGAAACATGGCCTGCAATCAGCGGTCTGAGGGGAAGATCCTGACCTGCCTTCGTGAAGTGGGTCCCGCCATATTTTATGCACATGGCACCTATCACACCCCCCACCAGCAGGCTCAGAAAATTCAGCCCAATTGTTTGAATGTTGCTTGATGCATAAATGCTTAAGGACTACCGAGTAGGTCACGTATGGCCCAGTACAGATGGGCACACCGTGTGCCCAATTGTACTTAAAATTTGTAATCAGGGTCTGAAGGCTCTGATTTACTTATCATAAGTGGTCTCCTGCCTGAAATTGGCAGACACTCCAGTCACCTACCTCAAGACCCCATCCAAAATGGCAATATGGCTATTTGCTGAAGTGCCAGTATGGATGGCGTTATCAGATTGACTGTATGGAAGTTTGAAACAAGTGGTGGCCTATGACTTCCATGGGAATAAAGAGAAACTTGTACTTATATATCTTCAACAATCTCAGGATACTCCGAAGTGTTTTCCAGCCATTAAAGTACCTTTGAAATGTAATCACTAATGTAATGAAGGAAATATGGCAGCCAATTTGGGTTCATTAAGCTCTCACAAACAGCAATGTGACAATGACCAGATAATCTGCTTCAGTGATGTTGATTAAATGTTAACAAGGATACTGTGGATAACTCGCCTGTTCTTCAAAATTGTTCCATTGCATCCTGCAAATTCACCTGAGAGTGCACATGTGGACTGAGATTAACCTCTCATCTGAAAGACAGATTTCAGAGTTTATCCCTGGAATAAGGCTTGAGCCTCTCTGTCGTGACAAAAATGGTGAAGTGGTTGAAAATCCTGAGTCCCACCCCTGAACATGGCACTTCCCATTCTTAAATGGGCGGGAGTGGGGGGCAGAACATGGTTCGCACATGTGCCATTTAAATCATCAGTCTCCACTGAAATGAGATTTTGGTAGGCTAGGAGTGCGAAGCCGCAAGTATGCAGATTAGCCCAGGTAAAAACAGGTCTCAACTTTGTAACTCTTTGCATTGAAAGGGAAGGCTAGGTATATACAGCAGAGTTTGGCATGTGTGTCAGACGCATGGAAGACCTAAATTGCCTGTAAGCCTACAACTGTGCGAAGGAACCAAATGGAGAGGGACCTCATTTTGAATTCATAAGATAAAATGTGCTTTACCTGGTGTCTTTTTAATTTTATGGGTTATAGTTGCCTTGGTGAAGATTTACCTAGGAGTGATTAATTTAGGGATTTGTTTAAAAGTTATTATGATAGTAATTTGTAGACATGTGTATGTGTTTAATTCCTTATTAAATTATAAATGTTTAATTTAATTTATATAAAAATCCTTTGGAGGCTTGACAGTTTCATTTCTGAATGCAGAGCTGTATCTCAAACATACCAGTTGAAAATGTAGGTTATGACAGTTGTTTAAAGTTTCCCTCTGGGATTTTAAATAACTAAGCATTGACTAAACATGTCATAACACATGTTGGAACCAAACAAAACACTTGTTAGACCACACCTGGAGTAACATGTTCAGTTCTGGGCCCCACACTTTAGGAAGGATATATTGGCCTTATAGTTAATGCAAAATAGACTTACTAGAATTATAATTGACTGTAAGGGCTGTATTGTTGCTACCAAGGTGGTTAGCTCAACTTGGGAAATTTCCCAACTTGCCTGACCTTCCTCAGTAAAATGTACCCTAAAACCAACAGTTTTTGTTCTAGGGTTGGGGGTGGGAGCTGGGGGGGGCGGTGGGGAAATGGGAAGAGTGGGCGCTGGCATGGTGGGGAAGGTAGCTATGGGATAGAGTTGGGCTCACTGAACCCAGAAGCACAGGGTAGGTGGCCATGGGAGTGGGTGGGTGGCTGGTTCGAAGGCCCACGTTTGTTCTCTGTGACTTTGCCCCAGTTGGTGTAGGAGCTGTTAGGCACCCTGCCATAAACCCTCATACCCTGTCAACCCCACCCCCCCAAGACATCCAAATCCTCCAGGCTACCTCAATAGCCGCTCACCCAGTGTCCACCATGGGCAGACATCAGGATCCATGTTGGGATGAAAATAAACTTCTAACAATCTAATACAACTTTCAGCCCTGAACACTTGAAAGTGAAAAAAACTCCCATCCATACAATCATTCAAAGCTTTTGAAATCTCCTCAAGTGGTTAATTTCTTATAAAAGAAACAAACACATTTCTATTCAGACCACAGATCAAAGACAGGTATCCCTTTAATAGCTTCTTTAAGCTGCCAATCAAACTGTGAACTCAGTGTCCTTCACTGAGATAACTGTAGCTTTTGAAACTCAGCCGATCATTCAAAAAGATATAAGGCAGGTTTTTTAGGCCAGTGTGCGGGCGCAATTGGTGAGGTCCTGACATCATCCTGTGCTCACGCAATATTTTGGTCGGGGCGGCGTGCGTGAGTGTCGGAAGCACACCCGCTGACAATTAAGAAGGCAACTAAAGTTGTTAAAGTTCTAATTGTCCCTGATTTTTCATGGTCTGTGCAACCTTATGGTTGGCGGATGGGCGAATCTGCTAGGCAGACTTTGCATTTTTGCTGAAAGCTCATCCAAGGGTGGGATGAGGTTTCCGTTATTAAATAAAAAATATAAAAATGTGTGGACAGAATTTTCATCATCCATATATTCAGGTGATTGATTCTGATGCAAGGACATATTTTTTCTGGATTTTAAAATCTTTATTTAATTGTTTTGAAATATTCAACTCCCTGAGGCAGCTCTCTGCCTTCAGGGAGCTTTCATTCAGCGCTCGCCTGCACCCGCACTTACATCAGCATCCGCCTTCCTCCCGACCCCACCCCGGCAGCACTGGGCATTTCAGCGTGTGCTTCATGCTGGCTGACTGTTAATTAGCCATCCAGCTTGAAATCGCAGTCGGGGATCGATCGTGGGCAGCAGTCCATTCCCCGGCCGGTCACGGGCCCACTGATTGTGCCCACATGCTGACATAAAAATCTTGCCGATAGTACCCACTGGGGAAATGTCAACTAAGAGCTCTATTGAAACTGCATTATGAGATTTTATTTCTTTTCTCTAACCTACTTATGTCAATCAAGACGTCCCAATAGAGTATTTTTTAGCTGCAGCCAGTTGGTTTTTTTAAGTTTAAAGAGTGGGGCATTTAAAAAACTTCAGGTCATGACAGTTATACAGATTTTACCCACCCTTCAAGAGCGTTTACATCTAATCCATTCGTTTGTGACTCCCCGACTGCAGATTAATGCCCTTAGACAAGCTAAAATGGGATCTGTTTGAGCTCAGCACTCAGTTGAAATGTCCCTGCTGAGTTTGGGTTTCCCATCTGTATGATTCACACCCCAGCTCTTTCCCCAAAAATTGTATCTGCTGGAATTGGAGGCGGGCTTTCTCATCAGGGACACATCCACCATTTTTAAACGTCCTCAGAGTCTTGCTGATCCTCCAAAGATCTGGCTCCAAGAGTTAAATTATGAGGAAGGTGGTCCAAATTAGGATTTAAGTCCTAGAATTTAGAAAGTGATTTCATCAAAGTTTTTAAGACATTGTGGAAACTGATAGAGCAGATGCAGAGAAACTATTTCTGCTGCTTGAGAAGCCTAGGATTAGGGGTCATAGCCTAAAAAATAAGAGTGAGACCTTTTCGGAGTAAAGTTAGGAAACACATCCACATGCAAAGGATGGTAAAAATTGGAACTCACTTCTGAAAATGATAATTTGCAAGGTCAATTGTTAATTTTAAATTTGGGATTGTAAACTTTATGTTCAAAAAAAGTACTAAGGAATAAAGGACAAAGACTGGTGTATGGAATAGGTTACAGGTCTCATTAAATGGCGGAACAGCTTCAAGGGACTAACTATTCTATTATTTCTATGGGCAGAATTTTCCGCTCATTGGGCGGGCACGCCCCCCAAACTGAACAAGCATAAAATGACAGTGTCACATGAGCTGGGACATGTGCTTAACATTTTTTAAATCTTTCCTTTTTATTTTCACAAATCTTTATCTCCCTGTGGCAGCTCTGTGCTTCTGTGCTCGCCCTCTCCCCCCTACACACAAGCAGCACTGAGCATTGCAGCACACATTTTACACTGGGCGGGCCTCCGTTGGCCTGCCAGCATGAAATTGTTGTCGCAGCCCGATCGCAGGCAGCCATCAGCTTCACCAGCATTCCTGCTTGCCCCCTCTGAGCCCAGCCAAGAGGGCAAAATCCTGGTCTATGCTTCTATGTAATTATTACTGCTGAAAGTTTGAACTGTCATATTCAGCATCAACATGATTTTAGCAAAGACTAAGGGCTGAATTTAATGCCAGCAGCAGTGGCCCTAATTGCAGGCTGGAAAGCCAGGGGCAACAATGCTGCAGTCATTTCCGGAAGACCCAACACAACTCTCAATCCTTCGGACAATTAGTAGTCTTCTGTCAGAGCTCCCGTCCCTTTAAGGGTGGAGATCCCACCTCCAAGAGCTGCTGGCCAGTTGGAGAGGCAGAAACTCTTCAGTCCCAGTAGCACCAGTGGAAGTAGTGGCTCCTGATAGTACTGCAGCAAGATGGGCCAGGGCCCGGAATCCAGGTGGGTAGGGTCGGCCCCACCTGGGCCAACCAGGCAGGCCTTGGTGAGAAAGGAATGGAGAGTCATTGCTGAGGCCAGGGGCAAGTATGTCAGCAGGGGTGGCCCTTGCAACCACTAGGCCCTCCAAGATCACAGGGTATCCTATCAGAAGGGCCCCACCCCCAGAGCACACAGGGAAGCTGCCAGTTTTACTTTGACCACCTTGCTGCCCCATCATGTGGGCTGGATTAAATTTCACCTCAAGGGTGCAAAAATTACATCCGTATTGCCCTGGGGATGGTGCTACAGATGCCTAATGTCTTCCTAGTGGTGTGTGCTGCACTTCGCGATGTTTCCAGCTTAGTGCCCCATGCTGATGAGGCTGTCTGTATGGGCGCCCCGATTGTGCACCAGAAGCATGTAATGTGCTGCTATCATAATGTCACTCAGCCCAACTGAAGCCCAATTTCCAAATTTAAACCATGCGGTTTCAATGGACGAATTCTCTTATCACTCATCAAAGAACAAAGGTCAGCTGCAAGAGGGGCCTCCCACCAATGTTATTTAAAGGGCTAGGCAACCAACTTGTAGCAAAGTGACGTAGCTGCTAGACTGGGTCTGTGGCAGGTGGTGAGCGAACCAACAAGAGGGAAAAACATACTTGACCTCATCCTCACCAGCCTGCCTACCGCGCTGCATTTGTCCATGACAGTGTTGGTAGGAGTGACCACCGCATAGTCATTGTGGAAACGAAGTACCGCCTGCACATTGACAATGTCCTCCATCGTTTTGTATGGCACTACCACTGTGCTAAATGGGATAGATTTCGAACAGACCAAGCTACTCAAGACTGGGCATCCATGAGGTGCTGTGGGCCACCATCAGCAGCAGAATTGTACTCGAACACAATCTGTACCTTATGGACCCAGCATAGCCCCCACTCTACGCTTACCATCAAGCTAGGGAATCAACCCTGGTTCAATGAAGAGTGCAGAAGGGCATGCAGGAGCAGCACCAGGCATACTTAAAAATGAGTTGTCAACCTGGTGAAGCTATAACACGGGATTACATGCATGCCAAATAGCATAAGCAGCAAGTGATAGAGCTAAGAGATCCCACAGCTAATGGATCAGACCCAAACTCTGCAGTCCTGCCATATCCAGTCATGAATGATGGTGGACAATTAAACAACTCACTGGAGGGGTAGGCTCCACAAATATCCCCATCCTCAATGATGGAAGAGCCCAGCACAGCAGTGCAAAAGATAAGGCTGATGCATTCACAACAATCTTCAGCAAGAAGCGCCAAGTGGATGATCCATCTCAGCCTCCTTCGAGGTCCCCAGCATCGCAGATGCCAGTTTTCAGCCAATTCGATTCACTCCACGCAATATCAAGAAACAGCTGAAGGCACTGGATCCTGCAAAGGCTATGGCCCCTGGCAATATTCCGACAATAGTACTGAAGACTTGTGCTCCAGAACTTGCCACGCCCCCAGCCAATCTGTTCCAGTATAGCTACAGCACTGGCAGATGTTGTAGCTATGTGGAAAATTGCTGAGGTATGTCCTGTACACAAAAAACAGGACAAATCCAACCCGGCCACTTACTGCCCCATCAATCTACTCTTGATCATCAGTAAAGTAATGGAAGGGGTCATCAGTAATGCTATCAAACAGCACTTGCTTAGCAATAACCTCCTCACGGATGCCCAGTTTAGGTTCCGTCAAGGCCACTCAGTTCCTGACCTCACTACAGCTTTGGTGCAAACATGGATGAAAGAGCTGAACTCCTGAGGTGAGGTGAGAATGACTGCTCTTGACATCAAGGCAGCGTTTGACCAAGTGAGGTATCAAGGAGCCCTGGCAAAACTGGAGACAATGGGAATCAAGGGGAAAACCCTCCGCTGGTTGGAGTCATGCCTAGCACAAAGGAAGGTGGTTGTGGTTGTTGGAGGTCTGTCATCTCAGCTCCAGGACATCACCGCAGGAGTTCCTCAGGTTAGTGTCCTAAGCTCAACCATCTTCAGCTGTTTCATTAATGAACTTCCTTCCATCATAAGGTCAAAATTGGGGATGTTCGCTGATGATTGCACGATGTTCAGCACCATTCATGACTCCTCAGATACTAAAGCAGTCCGTGTCCAAATGCAGGAAGATCTGGACAATATCCAGGCTTGGGCTGACAAGTGAAAAGTAACATTCGCAACAAGAGAGAATCCAACCATCAACTCTTGATGCTCAATGGCATTACCGTCATTGAATCCACCACTATCAACATCCTGGAGGTTACAAATGAACCAGAAACTGAACTGGACTAGCCATATAAATACTGTGGCTACAAGAGCAGGTCAGAGACTAGGAATTGTGCTATGAGTAACTCACCCCCAGACTCCCCAAGGCCTGTCCACCACCTACAAGGCACAAGTCAGGAGTGTGATGGGAATACTTCCCACATGCCTGGATGAGTGCAGTTCCAACAACACTCAAGAAGCTGGACACCATGCAGGACAAAGCAGTCTGCTTGCTTGGCACCACATCCACAAACATTCACCCCCTCCACCACTGACGCACAGCAGCAGCAGTGAGTGCCATCTACAAGATGCACTTCAGGAATTCATCAAGGCTCCTTCAACAACACCATCCAAACCCTCAACCACTACCATCTAGAAGGACAAGGGCAGCAGATAGATGGGAACACCACCTCCTGGAAGTTCCCCTCCAAGTCACTCACAATCCTGACTTGGAAATATATTGCTGTTCCTTCACTGTCGTTGAGTCAAAAAACTGGAACTCCCTGCTGTGAAGCAGTCTGGGAAGAATGTCCTGCAGTCAGCATCAAAGTCTGCAATGGAGTGCTGCTTTGGGAGTTTGGTGAGGAGGGAACGAGGCTATCCTTTGAGTACCTTGAGTACGGTCAGGTAAATATTTACTACTTTTACCACTTATAGTTTTTAAGTTCTTATTTTGTGGTTCGTCATTTGCAAGGGCTAAATTCTGTAACAATGAGGAGCAGGGAAGAAGGGCCAGACAGTAATTGATATTAATTGCTATTAAGTATCTTCCAAAAGGTTTAATTTAATTTAAAGGGGTAAGTCATGGCAGGAGAGCTCAAAGCCATGATGTGCTCCTCCTGCTCTATGTGGGAAGCCGCGAGCATTTCCAATGCCCGGAGCCAGCATGTATGTGGGAAGTGTCTCCAGCTGCAGCTCCTGGAAGCCCAGGTTTTGGATCTGGAGTGGCAGCTGAGGGAACTGTGGAGCATCCACGAGGCAGAGAGTTTGTGGATAGAATGTACAGAGAGGTGGTCACACCACAGGCTAAGAGTCAACAGGCAGGAAGGGAACAAGTGACCACCAGGCAGAGCAAGAGGACTAGGCAGGCAGTGCAGGAATCTCCTGTGGCTATTCCCTTGCAAAACAGATATAGCACTTTGAATACTGTTGAGGGGAATAGCCTCTCAGGGGAAAGCAGCAACAGCCAAATTCGTTGCACCATGGTTGGCTCTGCTGCACAGGGGAAGAGTAAAAAGTGTGGGAATGTAATGGTTATAAGGGATTCAGTTGTAAGGGGAATAGATAGGCATTTCTGTGGCCACAAACGAGACTCCAGGATTGTATGTTGCCTCCCTGGTGCTAGGGTCAAGGATGGCACAGATCGGCTACAGGACATTCTGAAAGGGGGAGGGTTAACAGCCAGTGGTCGTGATACACATTGGTACAAACGACATAGGTAAAAAAAGGGATGAGGTCCTAAAAGCAGAATACAGGGAGTTAGGAAGTAATTTGAAAAGTAGGACCTCAAAGGTAGTGATCTCAGGATTACTACCAGGGCCACGTGCTAGTCAGGGTAGAAACGGCAGGATATATTGGATGAATACGTGGCTGAAGGAATGGTGTGAGTGGGAGGGTTTCAGATTCCTGGGACCAGTTCTGGGGAGGTGGGACCAGGGCAAACTGGATGGGTTACATGTGGGCAGGACCGGGACTGTTGCCCTAGGGGAAATATTTGCTAGATTGTTTGGGGAGGGTTTAAACTAAAATGGCAGGGGGATGGGAACCTATGCAAGGAGGCAGAGGAGGGGGAATCAAGGACAAGAACAAAAGATGGAAAGGGGAATAAGAAAAGTGATAGGCAGAGAAGTCAAGGCAAGAATCAAACAGGGCCTCAGTGAAAAATAGTGGGAATGGGACAAGTAATGTTAAAAAGACAAGCCTTAAGGCGTTGTGCCTTAACGCAAGGAGCATTCTCAATAAAGTGGATGAATTAACCACGCAAATAGATGTAAACAGCTATGATATAGTTGGGATTACGGAGACATGGCTGCAGGGTGACCAGGGATGGGAACTGAACATCCAGGGTTATTCAGTATTTAGGAAGGACAGACAAAAAGGAAAAGATGGTGGAGTTGCATTGCTGGTTAAAGAGGAAATCAACATAGTGGTGAAGAAAGATATTAGTTCCAACGATGTGGAAACTGTAAAGGTAGAGCTGAGAAACACTAAGGGGCAAAAAGCATTAGTGAGGCTTGTATATAGACCCCCAAACTGTAGTGGTGATGTTGGGATTAAACAAGAAATTAGAGATTCATGCAATAAAGGAACATCTGTAATTATGGGTCACTTTAATCTGCATATAGATTGGGCAAATCAAATTAGTAACAATGCCATAGAGGAGGAATTCCTGGAATGTGTATGGGATGGTTTTCTGGACCAATATATTGAGGAACCAACTAGAGAACAGGCCATCCTAGACTGGGTATTGTGTAATGAGAAAGGAATAATTGGCAATCTAGTTGTACGAGGCCCCTTGGGGATGAGCGACCGTACTATGATAGAATTCTTCATCAAGATGGAGAGTGACATAGTTGATTCTGAGACTAGGGTCTTGAATCTTAATAAAGGAAACTATGATGGTTTGAGGCATGAGCTGGTTCTGATGGATTGGGAAATGCTACTTAAAGGGATGACGTTGGATCGGTAATGGCAAATATTCAAAGAGCGCATGGGTGACCTGCAACAATTGTGTCATCCTGTCTGACACAAAAGTAAAATAAGAAAGGTGGCCAAACTATGGCTTAAAAGGGAAATTAGAGATAGTATTAGATCCAAGGAAGATGCATACAAATTGGCTAAAAGAAACAACAGACCTGAGGATTGAGAGCACTTTAGAATTCAGCAAAGGAGGACCAAAGGATTGATTAAGAAAGGGAAAATGGAGTATGAGAGTAAGCTTGTGGGGAACATAAAAACTGACTGTAAAAGTTTCTATAGGTATGTGAAGAGAAAAAGATTGTTGAAGCTAAATGTGGGTCCATTACAGTCAGAAACAGGGGAATTTATAATGAGGAATAAAGAAATGGCTGACCAACTAAATACATACTTTGGTTCTGTCTTCACAAAGGAGGACACAAATAACATACCAGAAATGTTGGGGAACAAAGGGTTTCGTGAGATGGAGGAACTGAAAGAAATCAGTATTAGTAAGAAATTGGTGTTGGGGAAATTGATGGGATTGAAGGTCGATAAAATCCCAGGACCTGATAATCTACATTCCTGAGTACTTAAGGAAGTGGCCCTAGAAATCGTGGATGCATTGGTGGTCATCTTCCAAGATTCTTTGTACTCTGGAACAGTTCCTACAGATTGGAGGGTAGCTAATGTAACCCCACTATTTAAAAAGGGAGGTAGAGAGAAAACCGGGAATTATAGACCAGTCAGCTTGACTTCGGTAGTGGGGAAAATTCTAGAGTCCATTATGAAAGGCTTAATAACTGAGCATTTGGAAAACAGTAGCAGAATCAGAGAATCAGCATGGGTTTATGAAAGAGAAATCATGTTTGGCAAATCTACTGGAATTTTTCAAGGATGTTACTAGTGGAGTTGATGAGAGGGAACCGGTGGATGTGGTTTATTTGGACTTTCAGAAGGCTTTTGACAAAGTTCCACAAAGGAGATTAGCATGTAAAACTAATGTGCATGGGATTAGGGGTAGTGTATTGAGATGGATAGAAAACTGGTTGGCAGGCAGGAAACAACGAGTAGGAATAAATGGGTCTTTTTCCGAATGGCAGGCAATGACTAGTGAAGTACCACAGGGATCGGTGCTGGGACCCGACCTATTCACAATATATATTAATGATTTAGCTGAGGGAACTAAATGTAATATCTCCAAATTTGCAGATGACACAAAGCTGGCTAGGAGGGTGAGCTGTGAGGAGGATGCAGAGATGCTTCAGTGTGATTTGGACAAGCTGAGTGAGTGGACAAATGCATGGCAGATGCAGTATAATGTGAATAAATGTGAGGTTATCCATTTTGGTAGCAAAAACAGGAAGGCAGATTATTATCTGAATGTCAATAAATTGAGGGAGGGGAATGTGCAATGAGACCTGGGTGTCCTCATATATCAGTCACTGAAGAAAAGCATGCATGTGCAGCAGATGGTAAAGAAGGCAAATGGTAAGTTGGCCTTCATAGCGAGAGAATTCCAGTACAGGAACAGGAATGTCTTGCTGCAATTATACAGGGCCTTGGTGAGACCATACCTGGATTATTGTGTGCAGTTTTGGTCTCCGTATCTGAGAAAGGATGTTCTTGCTATCGAGGGAATTCAGCAAACGTTTACCAGACTGATTGCTGGGATGGCAGGACTAACATATGAGGAGAGATTGAGTCGGATTATATTCGCTGGAGTTCAGAAGAATGAGAAGGGTTATCATAGAAACCTATAAAATTCTAACAGGTCTAGACAGGGTAGATGCAGGAAGGATGTTCCCGATGGTGGGGGAGTCCAGAACCAGGGGTCACAGTCTGAGGATATGGGGTAGGCCATTTAGGACTGAGATGAGGAGAAATGTCTTCACCCAGAGAGTGGTGAGCCTGTGGAATTCTTTACTACAGAAAGTAGTTGAGGCAAAAACATTTTATGTTTTCAAGAAGGAGTTAGATATAGCTCTTGGAGCGAAAGGAATAAAGTATATGGGGACAAAGCGGGAGCAGACTATTGAGGTGGATGATCAGCCATGATCATGATGAATGGCAGAGCAGGCTTGAAGGGCTGCATGGCCTACTCCTGCTCCTAGTTTCTATGTTTTTATGTTTCCTAACAGTACTGTGGGTGTATCTACACCACACGGACTGCAGCAGTTCAAGAAGGCAGTTCACTACCACCTTCTCAAGGGCACCTAGGGATGGGCAATAAATGCTGGCCCAGCCAGCAAAACCCACATCCCATGAATGAATAACAAGGAGTTAATTTTGAATAACTCCTGCTGTTGCAAAGCTTCTGGAAGTATTCTGGAGTTATTTTTGAGGTGTTGTGGTGAATTCCTGGATTTGGCAAGGATTGTTGCTGTAGCCTCACAGGGAAGGCAAAGGATTTGGTGACCTGGCTATGCAAAATCTGCAACAGGTATGGGGGCTGCAGTGGCAGTGTCTCAGGATCTACAATACAACAGGGAGGTGGAGCAGAGGCTATGAAGGAGGAAAGTTCTGCGCAATACCCCCCGCCAAGTTAGAGCTGGACTTCTCCATACTCTCTGAAAATAATAGGAGGCTGTCTGACAGGCCAGCCAATGTGCCCAGCACTCCAGTGTGAATCCTCATCAGCGTTCTCCTGACTGTCGCCCCATCAAACTCATCATGAGTCCTCTGCGGCATAACTTGCCTGCAATCTTGATTTTCGGTGAACTGGCAAATGAGCCATCTTTTACCCCTAGCCTGGCTGCCCATGCACACCTAGTGCACCACCACATGTTAATCCCAAATCTATACTCTAATGTATGTGCAGTGCCAATATCTGAGCTAGTGGCTGTGAGTGATAGCTCAAATGATGGGCTTCTTCATCAATAATGTGGCATTGCTCTCTCTTCTCCTTGGGCTGCAGTAGCTGGGCAGGCAACAGAGAGCAGGAAATCAGAAGAGGAAGACTGGGTTGAGGAAGGGGGAGAGGAATGGGCTGCAAAACAAGAGGTCTATGTTAAAATATGTGTCATGCCAGATAACAGGATGAGGGTGAAGTGGAAGTAGGCAAGGGCCATTAAGTGGGAAAATATTGTCATTTCAATGTTCAAGTGATGCCAGATACTGCAGCTGGCCCTATGTTGCAGAGAACCAACTCCTCTGTAGGGCTGAGGAGATGTAGTCATTCGTATTCCCTGCTGGTTCTGCTCTGTTCCCCACTATTGATTCCACCATGTCCTTCAAGAGAAAGGGAAGAATGTTAATGATCATGCAGCATTGTGTTTGAGTGATGTGTCTACCATACCTGAATAGCTGAAGATATGTGAAGGTAATGGGAACTGTGGGTGAGGCTAACATCATTGGTTTTGTGTTTGGGTGAGATGGAGTATCTGGATGTTAGGCTTGAATCCCGAGTGCCAGAAGATGCTGCTGGGTGAGTGATGAGGCTGTGGTGTATTGAGCAGCATGAGAGGTTGGTGTTATGATGGGTGAGAGGTTTCATGTGAAGCTGGATTCACTGACCTTGACCAGCCATGTGAGGTCATTAGTCTTTCTGTGGCACCACTGCCAGGTCCTCCAGTCTAGATACAGGCATTGACTCCCCAGGCCTCCCGCTCCTAAACACTGGTGGGATGGGGGCCTCCTGCCCCACTCCCCCTCCCTCCTCCCATGAATTAGGATATTTCTTCTCTTGTCCATCTCCATCCCAAAGGTCCCCAGCGCCAAATCTATGACCCTGGAGCCCTCACTGTGCTCTGTTGCTCCATTTTCCTGGTTTACAATGCAACAATAGTATTCTAGTATTTAGCAGCAGTCTCCTGTAATTCAGTGTATCTTCTCTTTAAGAGGGACAGAAAGTCTTTAAGAACAGAAGGCTAGCTGCACCACTGTGGTGTGCGTGATATTCAGCCTTATGCTATAATCAGATAAACAAGATTTGGGTGCTCACTACTTCCAGTCAACAGGCATCTTCAACTCTTGCAGGTACAGCCGATCCTTCAAACACATCTGTACTCAGTTGAGTTCTTTCAACCAGAGATGTTGACGCAGTCGTGAACACTGGAGGAATCATTTCCTGATACTTTGTTTCTCTCCTGCTTATTTGATCTATATGTCTCCATCTGATTCGATCTTCTACTTTCATGTGGTAAGAAAGTGGTCCAGTGACTTCAATTATTTCACCTGATAACGGTTTAGGTCCTTCACCAAACGTTTTTACATATACCTCCTCTCCTACGGTAAACTTTCTGTCATGGCTATGCCAATCATGTACAACTTTTTGACTTCCCTGACTCTTTTGCACCTTCCCTCCTAAATTTGGCATTGCTAAGCTCAATCTCGTTCTGAGATGGTGATTCATTAACAATTCCACAGGTGTGCCACCTGTAGTCGTGTGAGGAGTGGTCCTATAATGGAAAAGAAAACTTGGTCGAAATGGAGACTCCAGTTAATTCCTTCACATCACTTTTGAATGTTTGATCTGCTTGCTCAGCCAGTCCATTTGAAGAAGGGTGATATGGTGAAGGTTTTACATGAGTAAAATACAGTTGTGGCTGATAAACCGTTAAAACTCAGCACTCGCATATGCCGTGCCGTTGTCTGATACGACCACTTCTGGTAGTCTGTTGATGGTGAAACTTTGCCATAGCTTGTCAATTGTAGCAGAAGATGCCGGTGACTTAACCTCATATATGCCCACCCATTTTGAGTGAGCATCAACAATAAGGAGAAACATTGTTCCCATAAAAGTTCCCACATACTCAATATGTAATCGCACCCATGGCATTCCTAGCCACTCCTACTGGGTGCAACAGGGATGTTGGAGGTAACTTTTGCACTTGCTGACACTTCATACAACTTTTCACTAAGCTTCCTATTTCTCCATCCATTCCAGGTCACTATAGATAATTGTCTTCATTTGGGAAACACTTGGATGTGCACTATATAATTCAGTTAGCAAAGACTTTCATCCTTTTGGAAGAACGATCACTCTAGCTTCCCACAATAAGATACCATCCTGGCTGGATATCTCATATCTGCTGTGAAAATGTGGTTTCATTTCATCAGATTCCTGTTCTCATGACCAACCATGAAAAACTTGTTCTTGAACTTTGGAAATGACTAGGTATTGACTTGCCCAATCTCTAATCTGTCAGGCACATACCAGTGATGAATCTAAGGAGTTCAATAATAAATAGTACTTGAGGGACTGGAACATCCTCATTGTTTTCTTTCAAAGGCAAATGACTAAGTAGATCTGCATTTGCAATCTGATTTCCAGGCCTGTGGATGAAAGTATACTCATACACTGCTAGGATCAATGCCCATCTCTGTATTCTTGCTGATGCTATGGGTGGTATAGCTTTGTCCTTGCTGAACAATCCCAGCAAAGGCTTATGGTCCGAAATGTTAGTAAAATGATGACCGTGTACAACTGGTGAAATTTCTTGACATCAAAGATTATTGACAAGCCTGCTTTTTCTTCCTGTGAGTATCCCCTTTCAGCTGTGTTGAGTGTTCCTGATACATATCCAATAGGTTGTTTTGAGCCATCATCCATTCGTTGGGAGAGCACTGCTCCCACTCCATAACGATATGTATCACATGTCAGAACTAACTCTTTTCTTTGATCTAAATACACTAATATGGTGGATGAATGCAACAGCTGTTTCACTTTTGTGAAAGCTTCTTTCTGTGGTGTTTGCCAAGACCAACGCTAGGTTTTCTTGAGTAGTTAATACAAGGATGCCAGTTCTGTCAATAAATTAGGCAAAAAGGGTCCATATTAATTGATCATCCCCAAGAATGATTTGAGCTCAGAGGTGTTCTTTGGTGCTGGTGCCTCTCTAATGACTTTCACTTTTTCTTCAACCGGGTGGAGGCCCTGTTCATCTACCCTGTGACCTAAACAGACTACCTCTTTCGCTTGGAACGTGCACTTCTCTTTTTTTTAAATGCCCTCCCACCTGTGAAAAACACTTCAAAACTTCTTCTGCGTTTGCCAAATGCTCCTTTTCAGTGAGTCCGGCCACTAGGTGGCCATCTAAATAAACTACAACATGAGGCAATCCCTGCAGTAAATTTTCCATTGTCTCTGGAATATGGTGCATGCAGAGGATACTCCAAAAGGCAAACAGATATTTTGGTACAACCCTTTGTATATATTAATTGTGACAAATCTCTGGGAGGCCTCTTATTCTGATTGTTGATAAGCATCACTCATATCAAGCTTCATGAAGGCAGTTCCACCTGCCAGCTTAGCATACAGGTCTTCAATTTTTGGTATAGGGTTTCTGTCCAACTTAGCCACCTTATTGACAATTTGTAGTCTCCACAAATTTGAACACATTGGTCAGGCTTAAATACGGGGACTATTGGTGTTGCCCATTCTGAGAACTGCACAGGTTGTATCACTCCCAGTTTCTCTAGTCTATCCAAGTCGGTGTTTACCTTTTCCCTCATTGCACAAGGTACAGGTCTTGTCTTCATAAATCAAGGCATAGAGTCTGAACCAACATGAATTTTTGTTTGTAGCCCTTGGATCTTCCTGAGTTCATCTTGGAAAACTGAGGCGAATTTTTGTTGTAGCTCGGGTAACCCAGTGGCTCTCATTTGGAAGATCTCAGTCCAATCCAATTTAATGTCTATATAAAATTAAAATACTACAGATGTTGGAAACCTGAAACAAAAACAAAATACTAGAAAAACTCAGCAGGTCTAGCAGCATCTGTGGAGAGAGAAAGAGAGTTAATGTTTCGAGTCCATATGACTCTTCTTCAGAGCTAAAGAGAAGTAGAAATATGATGAAATTTATACTGTTTAAGGGGGGTAGAGGAGGTGAAGCTGGATAGAAGGTCAGTGATAGGTGGGGGCTAAGGAGAGATCAATAAATATATCATGAACGAAGGACAAAAGGAGTGTTAATGGTAGTGGTAGGAGCTAAGAAAGGTGCTGATAGTGGCGTAAAGGTAAGAAAGCAGAACAAGGGTGAAAGACAACATGGAGTAACAGATGGCCCTTTTGGGCATGGGCAGGGGGTTAGGGGATGATGGTGGGGAAAAAAGGATAGAAAATGGGTTAGAATGAGGGATAAAAAGGGGATAAAACAATGAATAAATGAATAAAAATAAAAGTAAAAATAAGTGGATAAAGACAAAAAGTAATATAGAAAAAAGGAATTAAAAAAGTTGAGGATAGAGGAGAGAGTACATAGCTTGAAATTGTTGAACTCAAAGTTAAGTCCAGAAAGCTATAAAGTGCCAAATTGGAAGATGAGATGCTATTCCTCAAGTTTGCATTGGGCTTTCTCTCCTTTGCCCCCACCTATCGTTGACTTTCTATCCAGCTTCACTTGATCCTTCTAATCTGGCCTGGCAAGCATCTTGCTTACACTCTCCCCTTTTGTTTCCATGCAGGATAAGCTAGCCCATAACAAGAGGGAGACATCCCAGAATGGGGGAAGAATGCCCAACAACAAGGTCCTCACGGAATTTGAAAATAGAGCCATCCAGCTGGCTGGCGAGGTTATGGACCATTCCTGCGCAGGCAGTGAGGTTAGCAGCGCTCAACCAAGTGAGGACCCTGCACTGCAACATTAATCAGACAACCATACAATGAGTAATGCCTCCTGTTTTGCAGTCCCCTGCCATGCACTAATTACCTCTCTTTTCTCTCTCAGGCACACCCAGGAAGCAGACAAGGGCAGCCACGAACCAGGTCATTGACTCCAACCCTGAGGACACCTTGGAAGAGGAATCCGCAGACACAGCGTTCAACCATACGCTACACCAGTGCAGAGACACACAACTCGGCATGACCTAGTTCTGGAGTAATCTCGGGGTCACAATCTGGTGAGCACATTGCACGGTCTGATCCACAGCAGGGCAAGGCAGAGAAATCCAAGGGTGCCGGCACTTGGAGGACAGCTGGAGGCCAGAAATCTGCTGAGTCTGAGTCAGATGATGAGCCTCTGGACTCGGTCATGTCTCAGTTGTTAGAACTGAAAAGGCAAGCTCAGGAACATCAGGAAGGGATATTTGCTGCACTCTTCAGATTTCACACGATGGAGGAGTCCATCTGCCTTCAGTCTGAGGTGATAGCTCCAACATGCCATGCACCGAGGTCAACACTGGTAGGATGGCAGTTGCCATGGAGACCTTGGACCAGGACATTTGTCTTGCACTGCTGCAGGAGCAGCACTCCATCGCTGAGGCACTTGCTAGCATCCATCAGTGTCAATGTGAGGGGGGTGGGGGGGGTGGTGCAGGGCATCTCAAACTCATTCCAGCTGCCCGTTCTTCTCAAGGAGTCAGCCAGGGGCCCTCGGGCACCCATATGGAGGAGGATTAGCAGGTGGACTTCCCGGGGCCATTCACCCAGGTGACTCCGGGAGTGTCCGGCCAATTTGATTCCCCTCGTCCTGTGACCCCCACAGCTCCATCACACAGGCTGAGGAGTTTGTTACTACCACCCATCAGGACCCTGAAAGCCAGCTGGGGCCGTCCAGGTCTCGGCTCTCCAGAGGCTGCCTCCACCTCTGCTGTGGGTGAGGGGAGAGCACCAAGACATATCGGCAGGATTAGGAAGGTTAAGAAGATATAGTTGCACAAGGTGGGCATGGACTTTAATCACTTGTATATAATGTCTATGATTGAGAATAAGCTTTCAAGAATTTCTCCTTGTCTAGGGCTCCTTGTTATGATGAGCAGTGTTCATGTCATTCAGATGTGAAACCTTGGTTCCTGCACAAGATAAAAGTATCACAGTCCAGGGCCTTTTCTTTGTGCAGTGTGTAACTTTCAGAGCAAAATGAGGGTTGGGCTTCACACTCATTGGACACATTGTTGATGCCTGCAGCTCGATGGTACTGGTCATTGCTGCCAGAATGTCATAGGTAGGTATCACAGAGTTCCATCATTCTCTCAGCTTGTGTGCTTTCAGCACCTTTGGCGTGAGAAGGGCTGCCCCATCTCTCCAGCATCTGTGTCCGGTGATGTTGTGCACCTGAAGCAGACAGGTGATGAAGGTTGCCAAAGAATCAAGTGCTGTTAAATTATCACCGCTGCGTCTCAATGGCATGACTCTGTTCACAGAGTGCGAGTGAGCTGCCCTCAGCCAGATAGGAGTCAGACGTTCACAGATGCTATGTGAAGATCTATGGAGTGTCCTCACTGCTTGTCGTCATCATCCTCCTGGAATCCAGCAACTATTAGGGCCTTCGCTGCTTCTCCGTGACATGAGCCCAATCATGGAGTGTATGTACCCTGCCATTAGCCAGACAGGCGTCAGATGTTCACAGATGCAATATGAGGATATCAGGAGTGTCCTCAATGCATCTCGTCATCATCCTCTTGCAAATCTTGTGGCTATTAGGGCCCCATGAATACGCCTGCCTCATCTGACTGGTGCAATGGCCTCATCACTGGCGCCCTCGCCTTTGAGGACCTCATCACTATCATCCCTTTTGATGTCCTCCTCATCGGCAGAGACATGCAGCTCTCCCATCTCTTCCTCAGACAGGTTCTTCTGCTGTTGCAGCGCCAGGTTGTGTAGCACGCAGCAAGCTACGATGATGCCTGACACCTCCTGAGGACTGTATTGCAGAGCTCCGTAGGACCTGTCAAGGCACTGGAACCTCATTTTCAAGATGCCAATTGTGTACTTCCCCCAAAATCCAGTTTGCGGCTTGAGCCTCGTTATACTGTCATTCTGCTGCAGTCTGAGGCCGCTACACAAGCGTCATCAGCCATGTCCTCTGTGAGTAGCCCTTGTCCCCGAATAGCTAATCCTAAAGCATCCCTGGATCTTGGAAGATGTCAAGGATCTGAGACCTGCTGAGGAAGTAGGAGTCATGGATGCTTCTGGGTTATCGTGCACAGACCTGCAGGATGCATTTGTTATGGTGGCAGATCAGCTGAACATTCAGCGAATAGAGGCCTTGTGGTTGATGTAGTTGACTGCTTGCTGCAATGGAGATCTAAGCACCACGTGAGTGCAGTCGATGGCACCTTGCATCTGTGGAAAACCAGAGATCTCCACAAATCCCAGTACCCATGCTTCCTAGCTTGCCTGAACCCTATCGACCTGTGCCTTCACAAAGATAACGTCCGCGACGTCTTGGATGCACTGGTGGGTGGAGGCTTGTGAGATCCCACACAGGTCACCTGTGGAGCTCTGGAAGGAGTCACTGGCGTAAAAATTGAGTACCACTGTCACTTTCACGGCCACTGGCAGTTGATGCCCTCCAAGTCCCCGCAATGCTAAATCCTGCATGTCTGACTCATCAGTTCCCCAGACATGCGTAGTCTTTGGTGATACTGGTTCTCAGTCATGTGCAGGAATGACAAGCGCCGTCTATAGACTCCGGGCCTAGCGAGGCACCTATCAGCAATGGCTCCCTGTGGATCTTCAGTTGTGTCTGGAGGAGGCCATGCCACATCTTCATCTTGAGGGATGTTCTCCTCCCTTTGCCAATTCAGGCATCTCTGTCACAGCCTTCTCCTTCTTCCCTGATCCCTGCTCCACAGCTAGACCACCAGGCTCCATGATCCTGATGTCCTACTCCTTCAGCATTGAAGAGAAAGATGTGAGGGTTAGCATATGTCTCCTAAGGTCTTGTCTTGGTTAAGTCTCCGGCTCTGGCTTCATTTCAAGGTCCCATTACGCATGCTGGAGAGTGCTGGCCACCATTTGGATGGCTAATGTGTAGTGTGCTTCATGGATGCCAAAACCCACTCACCTCTGCCCCACTGGCGGTAGCTTCAGCCACTGGACTGCATGCTGTGCTCTCAGCTCAGGCATAGGCATTATCCTAACCAGCACTGCAAGGCTACACTATTAGTTTTAACCATGAGGGTTACTGCTCCAAACTTGAATAAATACATTGCAAGGGGCTGTGAGCACCTTCATTAGTCACTGCTCCACGGCCACCTTTTGCAAGGGGATTGTACAAGTTGCCCAGTTGACCAATTGTCCTGCAGCTCCCTAAAACTTAATTTGCAGTCTGTGCCCGAGGGCTGAAATTTTCTGGGGCATTTGGTGGCATGTTAATGCTATTGCGTTGCTTGAGTGGGTAGAAATGCTTCAGATGCCCGACTCCAAGTATGTCAATGGAGCTGCTGGTGAACGGTCTCAGCAACTAGGGCTTTCACGACATTTTCTGCTCACACCGCCAAATGTGTCCACCACAAACAGGATCGGTAAATTCCATCTCAGGGAAACAGGCAGGAAAGTGGAGTTCAGACCATAATCAGATCAGGCATGATCTTATTGAATGTCGGAGCAGTCTTGATGGCCTCCTGCTCCTATTTCTTATGATCTTATGACTGAGATAAGGAGAAATTTCTTCACACAGTGTTATGAATCTTTGGAAGACTCTATCCCAGAGCGCTGCCAAAATCTTGAGTATATTCAGGACAGATATTGCTCAGTTTTTGGGTCAGTCTGTCTATAGGGATAGTGCTGGAAGGTGGAGTTGAGGTGGAAAATCAGCCATGATCTTGTTGAATGAGGGAGCAGTCTCATAAGGTCAAATGAACTTCTCCTGCTTTTACTGGTAGGCTCCCTTTTGGTGGTGGTCATCCTGTTGGGATTTTGCTTTAGACTTGTAATGAGCCTGGGAGAACAGAGCACAGAGATTGTGGAAAGGAGGGATTTCCCTAAAGCCATATAAGGAAAAACAATGCAACGGGTAGTGGGAGGAGGGTATTCAGTCCTTGCTATGGCTGATAGTAAAGTTGGCAGCATACTGCCAGTGCCAGGTTGCATTGTCCCTCTGGCATTCCAAAGAATCTCCATGCAGACACAAGTTTCCATCCTTTCACTTCTTGCTCCTCCACTTGTGGATCCTGAACTTGTCCCTCTGCTGCAATTGCTAGTGATAATGCTTGGTCTCTCATGATCACCAGAATGTGCAGCATGCAGCAAATCATAATGAATTTGGAGACCAACTAAGTGGAGGACTACTGGGTGCCCCCTAAATGGTCAAGGTATCTAAATCTCCACTTCAGGAACCCAATCATCTGCACAATGATATTCCTGGGGGTTGAGTGGCTTTCATTGTATAAATGGTCAGCTGGTGTCTGGGGGTTTCTCAGTGTAGCTACAAGCCTTAGAGGGTATCCCTTGCCCCCATGTAGCTAAACATGCACATTGCATTGGGGCTCAAGTATCTATGGGGAAGGTGGCTGTCTCATTATAAATGTAACCCCATGGATGGCTGCTGAGAATCTAAAGAGGGCAGTTCAGATGGCCTCCTGCAGTGGCCTCAAGAAGTTGTAGGCCGTAATTGTGGGCACTGGCACCAATATTGGTAAAAGTGAGATCTGTACCATTGGGACAGTCTGCATCTGAACAATGCTGGGGCTGGTGTACTCACGAGCCACTTAACAAGGGAAGTGGAGAGGGTTTTAAACTGAATAGTGGAGCAAGAGATCAAATCTGAGGAGATGTGGTAAACCAAAGAGTAGAGACAAGGCAAAAAAATGGAGGTAGAACGTTAGTTAGGGACGTTGTGATAGACATGGAGTTACAGGAGAAGCAAAGTTTAAAATTTGTCCAGCAAGGGAAATTGATGGGGTTAAATTGTTTATACTTTAATGCAAGGAGTAATACAAACAAGGTAGCTGAGTTAAGGGCACAGTAGACACGTGGCAGCAGGATGTCATTGCTATAATGGAGACCTGGCTAAAGGGGGGACAAAACTGGCAGCTTAATATCCCTGGTTATAGAGCCTTCAGACACGAGAGAGTAGGAGATAAAAAAGGAGGAGGCGTAGCACTAATGGTTAAAGAATCAATTCCAGCTGTGAGAAGGGATGATATACTAAATGGGTCAACAAACGAGGCTTTATGGATTGAGCTTAGAAATAAAAAAGGAGCAGTCACACTACGGGGACTAAACTACAGACCCCCAAATAGTGAAAGGGAGATAGAAGAACAAATATGTAGGCAAATTTCTGCTTGTAAGAATAAGAGGGCAATAATAGTAGGAGACTTCAACTATCCTAATATCAACTGGGATTCAAACAATATAAGGGGCATTGAAGGAGCAAAGTTCATGCAGTGTGTCCAGGAAAATTTTTTCTACCAATTAGTGACAAATCCAACAAGAGGAGATGCAATTCTAGACCTTGTCTTGGGGAACGAAGAAGGGCAAGGGGGTGAAGTGACAGTTGGCAACCATATCAGGGACAGTGATCACAGTTCAGTTAGATTTAGCATTACCATGGAAAAGGACAGAGATAAGACAGGAGTAAAAGTCTTGAACCGGGGGAAGGCAAATTTTGCAGAAATGAGAAGGAACTTGGCTGAGGTGGACTGGACAGCACCGCTGGAGGATAAAATAGTGGAAAACCAGTGGGAAGCACTAAAAAGCGAGATCCTAATTGTACAAAGTAGACATGTGCCCTACAAAAATAAGAGTGGTACTGCCAAATCTAGACCCCCCCTGGTTGTCTAGAGGAATACAGGGGGAGTTCAAACAGAAAAAGAAAGCGTATGATAGGCACAAAGAACCAAGCACCCAGATAGCTTAGATGAATATAGAAAGTGCAGGGACTAAGTAAAGAAGGAAATAAGAAAATCAAAGAGACGGCGTGAACAAAGATTAGCAAGTAAAGTTAAAGATAACCCAATACATTAAATCTAAAAGGTTAGTTCAGGAAAAAGTGGGACCTATCAGAGATGAAGATGGAAACTTGTATAGACGCAGATGTGTAGATGCAGAGGCTATGGGAAGGGTTTTGAATGAAAATTTTGTCTCTGTGTTTACAAAGGAAAGAGAGGATGTAGATATAGTAGTCCAGGAGGAACACTGCGAGGTATTAGAAGGGATAGTCATAAAGAGAGAGGAAGTACTCGAAGAGTTGAAATCCTTGAAAGTTGATAAGTCACCAGGGCCAGATGGATTGTTTCCGAGGCTGCTGAAGGAAGTCAGGGAGGAGGTAGCAGATCCTCTGAGGATGATTTTCCAATCTTCACTAGATACAGGGGAGGTACCAGAGGACTGGAGAAATGCAAACGTTCCATTGTTTAAAAAGGGATCAAAGGAAATGCCAAACAATTATAGGCCAGTTAGTCTTACATCGGTGGTGAGCAAATAAGTAGAATCAATCCTGAGATAGGATTAACTGTCATGTGGAAAGGTTTGGACTAGTCAGGGATGGTCAGCATGGATTTGTTAAAGGAAGGTCTTACCTCACAAATTTGATTGAATTCTTTGAGGAAGTGACAAGTAGGGTTGATGAAGGTAGTGCAGTGAATGTTGTGTACATGGATTTTAGCAAGGCGTTTGACAAGGTCCCACATGGCAGATTGGTCAGGAAAGTAAAAGCCCTTGGGATTCAGGGTAATGTGGCAAACTGGATAAAAGTATGGCTTTGTAACAGGAAACAAAGGGTAATGGTCAATGGATGCCCTTGCGAATGGAAACTTGTCTCAGGTGGTGTTCCACAGGACTCGGTGTTGGGACCCTTGCTGTTTGTGTTATATAGCAACAATTTGGACGAGAAGGTGGGGGGCATGATTGGGAGATTTGCAGATGACACAAAGATTGGCCAAGTAGTGGACAGTGTAGAGGATAGCCATAATCTCCAAAATGATATAGATGGTTTGGTGGAGTGGGTGGTAAAGTGGCAGATGGATTTTAACATAGAGAAGTGTGAGGTCATACATTTAGGGAGGTCAAACAGTTACAGGGATTACAAAATAAGTGGGAATATACTAAGAGGGTGGACAAAGTGAAAGATCTTGGCGTACAAGTACACAGGTCCCTGAAGGCAGCAGGTCAAGTCAACAAGGTTATAAAGAAGGCATATGGAATGCTCTCCTTCACTGGCAGAGGTATAGAATATAAAAGTAAGGATATACTGTTGGAATTGTATAAAACACTGGTGAGGCCACAACTGGAGTATTGTGTGCCGTTCTGGTCACCATATTACAGGAAGGACGTAATAGCTCTGGAGAGAGTGCAGAGGAGATTTACTAGAATGTTGCCAGAGTTAGAAAAGTGTAGCTACAAGGAGAGATTGGATAGGTTGGAGTTATTTTCCTTAGAACAAAGAAGGCTGAGAGGTGACTTGATTGAGATGTACAAAATTATGAGGGGAATAGATAGAGTGGATAGGATAAAATTATTTCCCTTGATGGAGAATTCTAGAACTAGGGGACATAGATTCAAGATAAGTGGCAGAAGGTGTTGGGGGCGGGGGGTGGGGGTGGGAGGTGGGGGGGGTTGCGGGGGGCATGAGGAAGAACTTTTTTACGCAGAGGGTAGTGGGTGCCTGGAATTCACTGATTAAGTTGGTGGTAGAGGCAGAAACTTTAAACTCTTTTAAAAAGTACCTGGATCTGCAGCTTAAGTGCTGTAAGCTGTAGGGCTATGTGCCGGGTGCAGGAAGGTGGGATTAGAAAGGGCACCTGGGTGTCCTCAGGCTGGCATGGACAAGATGGGCCAAATGGCCTCCTTCTGTGCTGTAACTTTTCTATGGTTCTATGGTTCTAAGAGAGACAGGTACTAATATGAGGAAATGACAGACTGTGACTGGAAAGGACAGAGAGTATAAATCTCAGAGTAAATCAGCAGATAAGGCTAGATGCTACCAAAATAACAAAAGGACAAAACTAAAGCCTCTGTATCTAAACTCATGTCGCATTTGAAATGAAACAGATGAACTGATAGTGCAAATATAAATAATTAAGTACGACCTGCTTGCCATTACAGAGAGATGGCTACAGGATGACATCGATTGGGACCTGAATATTGAAGATTATATGACATTTAGAAAGGACAGGAAGTTAGGAAAAGGTGGAGGAGTGTCTCTGTTAATTAATGATGGTATTAGCACATTCGAAATCCTAAGTTCAGGAAACCAGGATGTAGAAGCGGTTTGGGTTGAGATGAGAAATGATAAAGGCAAGAAGTCGCTTGTGGGAGTGATGTACAGGCCCCCTAATTGTAACAACCCAGTAGGATACAGTATAAAAGAAGAGATAATTGGGGGCTTATCAGAAAGTATAGCAATAATCATGGGGAATTTTAATCTACTTTTGACTTGAAAAATCAGATGGGCAAAGGTAACATAGATGAGGAGCTCATAGAATGTTTTTGGGACAGTTTATTTGAACAGCATGTTCTGGAGCAGGCTATATTAGACCTGGTATTTAAAGGGACATTTAAAGGGATATTTCAGAATACACAGAATATATACATTTCAATGAGAAAGAAAAATTCCAGGGGAAGGACCCACCATTCGTGGTTTCCTTAAATATTAGACCTAGTATTGAGCAAGGAGATAGGATTAATTGATTACCTCCTAGTGAAGGCACCCCTAGGTAGCAGTGATGATAATATGATTCAATTTTACATTCATTTTGAGGGAGAAACAAATGTGTCCAACATTAGTATTTTAAACTTAAATAAGGGCAACTTTCAGGGCATGAAAGCAGAGCTAGCTAAAGTGAACTGGCAAATTAGGTTAAGGGCTATGTCAACAGAAGTTCAGTGGCAGATATTTAAAGGGATATTTCAGAATACACAGAATATATACATTTCAATAAGAAAGAAAAATTCCAGGGGGAGGACCCACTATCCGTGGTTACCTAAAAAAGTTAAAGATAGTATCAAACTTAAAGAAATAGCATATAATTGCGCAAAGATGGGTACAGGTCAGAAGATCGGAAAGAATATTAAAGAACAGTAAAGAATGAGAAAAATATTAATAAGGAGGGAAAAATTGGAGTTTGAGGAATAGCAAGCTAGTAATATAAAGACAGATAGCAAGGGTTTCTATAGATATTTAAATAGGGAAAGAGTTAACAAAGTGAACATTGGTCCTGTTGAAGGTGCATCTGGGGAATTGAAAATGGGAAATAGGGATTTGGTGGATGAATTAAACAGGTATTTTGCTTCGGTCTTCACTATTGGGGACACAAGTAACATCCCAGAAATAGCAGTAAATCAGGAATTGGAAGGAAGGGAGGAACTCAGAAAAATTACAATCACCAGGGAAGTAGTATTGAGCAATATGTTGAGGCTGCGGGCTGACACATCCCCAGGTCCGGATGAACTTCACCCTAACATCTTGAAAGAAGTGGCTAGTGAGATTGTTGATGCACTGGTTTTAATTGTCAAAATTCCCTAGATTCAGGGAAGGTTCCATTAGATTGGAAAATAGCAAAGATAACTCCTTTATTCAATAAGGGAGGGAAACAGAAAGCAGGAAATTATAGGCCAGTTAGCCTAATATCTGTCATCGGGAAAATGTTAGAAGCTATTATTAAAAATGTTATAGCAGTGCACTTCGAAAAATTCAAGACAATCAAGCAGAGTCAACATGGTTTTGTAAAAAGGAAATCATGTTTAGCCAATTTATTGAGGTTCTTTGAAGGAGTCACATGTGCTGTGGATAAAGGGGAACCAGTGGGTGCACTGTACTTAAATTTCCAGAAGGCATTTGATAAAGTGCCACATCAAAGGTTATTGCAGAAAATAAAAGCTCATGGTGTAGGGGGTAACACATTGGCATGGATAGAAGATTGGCTACCTAACAGGAAGCAGAGAGTTGGCATAAATGGGTCTTTTTCTGGTTGGCAGGATGTGATGAGTGGTGTGCCACAGGAATCAGTGCTGGAGCCTCAGCATTTTATAATTTATGTAAGTGACTTGGATGAAGGGACCGAAGGAATGGTTGCTAAATTTGCTGACGACAAAAAGATAGGTAGAAAAGTAAATTGTGAAGAGGATGCAAGGAGGCTACAAAGTGACATAAACAGGCTAAGTGATTGGGCAAAGGTCTGGCAAATGGAGTATAATGTGGGCAAATGTGAAATTGTTCATTTTGGCAGGAAAAATAAAAATGAAGTTTATTATCTAAATGGTGAGAGATTGAGGTGCTCTGAGATTCAGAGGGATCTGGGGGTCCTAGTGCATGAATTACAAAAGGTCAGTACGCAGGTACAGCAGGTAATTAGGAAATAGAATGTTATCATTTATTGTGAGGGGAATTAATTACAAAAGTAGGGAGGTTATGCTTTAGTTGCACAGGGCATTAGTGAGACCACATCTGGAGTATTGTGTACAGTATTGATCTCCTTATTTTAAGAAGCTGTTCAGAGAAGGTTTATTAGACTAATACCGGGAATGGGCGGAATGTCTTATGACGAAAGGCTGGGCAGATTAGGCTTATGTCCACTGGAATTTAGAAGGTTAAGAGGTGACTTAATTTAAACCTTTAAGATCCTGATGGGTCTTGACAGGGTGGATGTGGAGAGGATGTTTCCTTTTGTGGGAGAATCTAGAACTAGGAGTCACTGTTTAAAAATAAGGGATCACTCATTTAAGGCAGAAATGTGGAGAATTTATTTTCTCTAAGAGGGTTGTGAGTCTTTGGAACTCTCCTCTTCAAAAGATGGCGGAAGCGGAGTCTTTGATTATTTTTAAGGGAGAGCTAAAGAGATTCTTGATTAACAAAGGGGTGAAAGGTTATCAGGGGAGGCAGGAATGGCGGGGTTTGAGGTTACATTCAGATCAACCATGATCCTATTGAATGGCAGAGCAGGCTCGAGGGGCCGAATAGCCTACTCCAGCTCCTAATCCTAATTCGTATGCAATGGCCCTGCTTCAGAATGAACCATCCGAGCATATTCGTCATTAGTCTGGGTTGCTGGACTGATAGGCAACTGCTAAGCCAATGGGAATGAAGGGGCAGGAGGGAGTAGCAAGGCTGGCAATCCA
This sequence comes from Carcharodon carcharias, assembly GCF_017639515.1. Classification (NCBI taxonomy): domain Eukaryota; kingdom Metazoa; phylum Chordata; class Chondrichthyes; order Lamniformes; family Lamnidae; genus Carcharodon; species Carcharodon carcharias. The sequence goes on along the minus strand of NC_054472.1, from coordinate 121,881,685 downwards.
GTAGGCTCCTGCTCCAAGGTTCCCACACCACCATAATAAAGGCAAAATACTGTGGATACTGGAGATCTGAAATAAAAACAGAAAGTGCTGGAAAAACTCAGCAAGCCTGTAGCATCTATGGAGAGAGAAACAGAATTAATGTCTCAAGTCTAATCTTTGGAATGTTCCACAATACTACCTCAGTTCCTCTGTTCATCCAGCCCAGGTGATCTGCTGGAGGACATAACTATGGTCATTCAGCAAACTTCTTTGAACTGAGCAGCCCAAAACCACCATTGCAACTGCCTGAGCTTCCATTCTAACTGTTCCATTGAAAGCTGCAATCTCAGTCATCAGACACCACTTGATGCTGAGCTCTACAGGCTAGAATTGATCCTCTCCATGATGAAGAGAATGGCTTCTTGGCTCTGTGTGAAGACGTGAACCAAGGTAGGTTCGTCCCTCCACATTATCAGACAGGCTGTCCACTGCGTTTAGCATTTTGTTTGTCAACGCCTTCTTCTGAAGTTTAGCCCTGTGGCCTCCTCACCTGACTCCTCTACAGTAAAGCTAGTTTGCAACTTTGCCCTCTCTCCACTTCCTCCTGAAAAGGTGGAAACTGTGGTGTCCCTTCCATCCTGTGTGGTCATTGTCCACTAATGCCAATTTTACCTTATTGTGAAGATTTCTCTTCTAACCTATCCTCTAAGTTACATGTGGTGCCATTCTCTGAGCTGACAGTGGTAGCCGTTGATGCAGTGCCTTCTTCCTCACACTCATTCTCCTCCTCTTCATCTGGGGATGGGGTGGGGGATGGGGGTGGAGATGGCTGTTGCTCTGGGGGGGTGGGCTAGATGGGCTGGATTTTATTTCTGAGACCCTGTGATGTTAACATTAGAAGATTGAGGATGCAATATATTCGGTGACAACAGGATGAGGTGTGATGAGATCAAATGGAGCTTGGAAGTGAAGGTACTTTTCAGAGGGCTCAGGATATGCCGTGCACAACCATCATGGAGTTCATTCATTCTCTCTGTGTGTTCTGAGCACCTTTAAGGTGGAGCTGGCACTCATTTCTTCAGTATCTGTGGCCAGTGACACTGTACTCCTGAAGGGCTCAGGTGCTGAAGGCAGACAAAGGATCAGATGCTTTTAAAGTTTCATGATACGTCTCCATGATTTGACCCTGATCACAGAGCGCAAGTGAGCTGCCTTCGGCCAGGCAGGAGTCAAACATTCTCAGAGGCTATGTGAAGTCTATTGAGTGTCCTCACTGCATGTCGTCATCACCCTCCTGCAGTCGAGTGACTATTAGGGCCTCCACGACAGGAACATTATCACAGAGGATATGTACACTGCCATCAACCATACTGGAGTCAAACGTTCATAGATGTGAAGTGAGGATCTATGCTGTCCCCCCACTGTAATTCGTCATCATCATCATTCACAAATCTAGTAGCTATGAGGGCCTCCCGAGCGTGCGTGCCTCATCAGGGTCTCATCCCCGTCATTGGCAACTTCGATGACCTCCTCACCATCATCGCCATCGACGTCCTCTTCATCAGAGGAGACCTCCAGCTCCTGCATCACCTTGTCAGTCAGCTCCCTCTTCTGGTTCCAGCACCAGGTTGTAAAGGATGCAGTAGGTGGCAACGATGTATAACACCCTCTATGGACTATATTGCAGGGCTCCACCAGACCAGTCCAGGCACCAGAACCTCATTTTCAGCATCCTGATGGTTTGCTCTACCAAGTTGTGAGTTGCAGCATGAGCCTCATTATACCTTCACTCTGCTGGAGCCTGAGGCTGCTGCACATGTGTTATCAGCCATATCGTCTGCAAGTAGCCCTTGTCCCCAAACAGCCATCACTGCAGCCTATGTGGACCCTGGAAGACATCAGGGATCTGTGAACAGCTGAAAAAGTAGGAGTCATGGACACTCCCGGAAACCGTGCGCAGACCTTCAGGATGAGTTTGTGGTGATCGCACACCAGCTGCACATTCAGTGAATGGAAGCCCTTGCGGTTGATATAGTTGATCCCTTGTTGCAATGGAGATCTGACCACCACATAAGTGCAGTTCATCGTATCCTGCACCTGTGGGAAACCTGAGATCTGGGCAAATCCAATTGCTTTGTATCCTGGCTGTCTTGGTCAAGGGTGAAATGCAAATGCGAAGATGGCATCCGTGACCTCATGGATGCATTTGTGGGTGAAGGCTTGTGATATCCCACAGAGGTTACCTGTGGAGCCTTGAAATGAGCCACTGGTGTGAAAATTGAGCGCCACGGTCACTTTCACGGCCACTGGCAGTGGATGCCCTCCATGTCCCCATGGCGCCAAATCCTGCAGTAGCCGGCAGATGTGACTGACCAATTCCCTAGACATGCGCAATCTTCAGCAACACTATGTTCTTGGTCATCTGAAGGAATGAAAGGTGGCACCTATATGCCCTGGGTCTAGCTTAGCGTCAACCAGCAACAGCTCACTGTGGCTCTTAGGTGGTGTGTGCGGAAGCCGCAACCGCCCCTTCGTCCATAGGCTGCTGCTTCTCCCTCTGCACAGCCAGGCACCTCAGTCACTCTCTTCTACATTGTCATCACGCTCTATATGCCACAAGGCATACAGCTAGTTCTGAAGGCCCCTTAACGCATCCCAGGGAGTGCTGGCCACCACTTGAATGGACAGAGATTAGTGCACTGCATGGTTGCCCGAGACCTCATCCAACTCTGCCCAACTCCACCTGACCGATTGGCAGCAGTTTTGCCCATTGGACTGAATACTGTGCTCTCAGCTCAGGCAAAGGCATTCTCCTAACCCGCACTGCAAGGCTGCACTGTTAGCTTGAACCATGGGGGAGGCTGGTCCAAACCGGGATGATGACATTGTAAAGGGCTGTGAGGCCTCCACCAGTGATTGCTGCATGGTCAGTTTTAGCAAGTAGATTGTACAACTTGCCCAGTCGTCCAACTGTTCTGCAGTCCACTGAAATGCTCATTAGTTTGCAGTCTGTGCTCAAGGGTTGAAAAGCTCTGGAGCACTTTCAGGGCTCTGCATTGCTTGAGTGGGCAGATAAGCTAGAGACCCAGCTCCAAGCATGCCAATATGGCTGCACCTGAACTGTCTCAGCTGCAGAGGAATGGTCACTTTATATAAGGTTTCCATAATGCGTGGCCGCCTCCCTCGCCCCAACCCTGCATGTGCTTTTGCACTACCTTCAACCGCAGGGCAGCCCTTACCCCCCCATTCCCAAACCCCCTGCCCAAGTCACTTCAACTACAGAGCAGCCCTTACCCCCACTGCCCCCCAATTGCGCCTCAACCTTGAAGCCCAATAGGTGACTCTTGTGAACGCTGCAGGATGTTACTCTGCACTCAGCTCTGAATTCCTCTCAAACTGTAGCCTGCCAAGTGCATGCCTTTTATATGCTGTTGTGAAACATGCCAGTGTGCTTTCCCACCGACGTGGACAGATGATCCAGCAGGGGCAGATGAGTCCAACAGGCTAATGATTTGCAGATGTTTTACAATGAGATTCCCGGGGTCCGATGGCGGGAAACAAAGCATGCCATTGACGGGCTGAGTGGACAATTGCAAACTGGTTTCACAGTTTCCCCCAACTGCTCACACCGCCGAACATACCCGACACCATCGGGCACGAACAATTCCATCCATTAGCACAGTTCTAACAACATGTGACTTCAGAAAAATCATAACTAGTCACAACTTACAAGATTAGAACATTTGTACAGAAGTGAATGTACAGAGCAGGCCAAATAAATTGTGCTGATGTTTATACTTCACACTTGACAGCTTCCACATTTACCTCATCTAAGCCTTTCAGCATATCCTTCTCTTCTTTTTCCTTGCATGTGTTCATCAAGTTTCCTTTTGAAAACATCTAAGCTTCTCATTTCCTGTGATAGTGAGTTCCACATTCTAACAACTGTCTGAGTAATGATTTTTTTCCTTATTTCCCTGGCGATTTATTAGTAACTATTTTGTATTTATGATCCGTGGTTTTGGATTCTCCACCACCTTCTCCAACCGATTCATAATTTTAAAGACCTCTTATCAGGTCATCTCCGAGCCTTCCCTTTTCTAAAGAAAAAAGCCCCAAACTCTTCAGTGTTTCCCAATAGCTACACTCTCCGCCTGAAAATATTACAATCTTCTTGTGAGTTTATATCTCAGTTTGAAAAAAAAAGATGAAGAGGAAAGAGGTATTTCTGAACTTGTTTTGTGATTGGAGGTCTTACAAAGATCATAAGTCTTTAAAAATAGAGTTCCTGGTTCTTTTAATATAAAATAAAAACAGAAAATGCTGGAAAAACTCAGCAGGTCTGGCAGCATCATTGGAGAGAGAAACAGAGTTAACGTTTCGAGTCCATATGACTCTTTTTCTTTAGCTCTGTTTCAATCTCCACAGATGCTGCCAAACTGTTGAGTTTTTCCAGCATTTTCTGTTTTTATTTCAGATTTCCAGCATCCGCAGTATTTTGCTTTCATCTTCCTGGTTCTTTTCTTGTTTTGGAATACCTAGGAATAATTTAATGATGCGTAGCTTTTGGACTATTGATTTTTTTTTACAAAATGCAGTTACACTTGTGCTGATAATTCATGAAAATGCTGATGAGTCCAAAAAAGTGACAATCACATCAGTGACGCCATTCTGGAAATGAATCAATGTTTCAGCTGTAAAAAATTTCCCCAGGTGCAGTGTTGTTCTCAAATCGATTGAACGGTTAACAATTTTCTGTCATCAATGTTGGATAATATGGTCACTCTGTGTTCTGTTCCTGTGGGCTTCTCAGGCACAACTTTTTAAAATGCATTAAAAACAGGGTCAATGGCCCCAATATTTCCAGGACAGAGAGGAGAGAGCAGGCATTAGGGTGTGCAGCAGCCAATCAGCAAACCCAGAAATGTGGGTCACATGAAGGCCCTGCCAAATTAATAACGGAACCTCATTTCAATGGCCAGCTGGTGAGCAGTAAGGCCCACCCTACTGGAAGGTGACTGCCAAAGTGAGGTGGGGCAGTGGATGGTGGAGAGGAGGAAAGAGGGAAAGACTGTGGCAGCCGGAGAGTGGAAGACATCAAGGGTCAGAGGGGGGAGTTTGTACGAAGGATAGTGGGGAGCGGTTTGATGTGATGGCTTACTATCAACATCCTGGAGGTTGCCATTTACCAAAAACTGAACTGGTCTAGCCATATAAATACTGTGGCTACAATTGCAGGTCAGAGGCTAGGAATCCTGCTGTGAGAAACTCACCTCCTGACTCCCCAAATCACCATCTATAAGGCACAAGTCAGGAGTGTGATGGAATATTCACCACTTGCCTGGATGAGTATAGCTCCCACAACACTCAAGAAGCTTGACACCATCCAGGACAAACCAGCCCACATTAGTGGCACCGCATTCACAAACATTCACTCCCTCCACCACCAATGTACAGTGGCAGCAGTGCATACCATCTACAAGATACACTGCAGGAACTCACCAAGGCCCCTTAGTCAGCACTTTCCAAACCCCCAACCACTACCATCTAGAAGGACAAGGTCAGCAGATAGATGGGAACACCACCTCATGTACGTTCTCTCCGGGCCACTCACCATCCTGACGTGGAAATATATTACCTTTCCTTCACTGTCGCTGGGTCAAAATCCTGGAACTCCCTCCCTAACAGCACTGTGGGTGTACCTACACCACATGGACTGCGACAATTCAAGAAGGCAGCTCACCACCACCTTCTCAAGGACAATTAGGGATGGGCAATAAATGACACCCACATCCCATGATTGAATAAAAAAAAAACTTGAGGCACCAAGAGGAAGAATGTCTGCTCCTCCTGGCCAACAAGCAGCATTGAAAGGCAATCAGCTACTCGATTCAGCCTCCTCACCTCCCTTAAGCTTTCAGTTCCCCTGAACCCTAATGAAACAAGGCTTGCAGTGATTAAACCTACCAGCCTGTTAAAAGTTGAGGCATAGGCCCAAATATTAACTCCCGGGTCAGATGCGCAGAGACAGAACACCTTTAAAAATGGCCACCTGCTTTTTGGATTTTCATTGTGAGGTGGGGGCTTGGGTGGGGAGATGGATAGGAAGTCGGGCCCGCTGCCCCCGATATGAATGAGAAGCTGTTAGGTGCATGGGGAGGCAGGGGCATAGTGGCATTGTCACTGGACTAGTATTCCAGCGACCCAGGGTAATACTCTGGGAACCTGGCTTCGAATCCCACTTTAGCAGATGGTGAAATTTGAATTCGATAAAAGTCTGATGATGACCATGGAACCATTGTCGATTGTTGTAAAAACCCATCTGGTTCACTAATGTCCTTTAGGGAAGGAAATCTGCTGTCCTTACCTGGTCTGGGCTACATGTGATTCCAGATCCATAGCAGTAGGGTTGATCTTAAATGCCCTCTGGACATGGGCAATAAATACTGGCCTAGCCAGCGACGTCCGCATTCCATGAACAAATTTTAGAAAAAGATAGGCTGAGTGGAAGGACAGCCTCTGTGTTCCAGCACTGTATTGAATTAAATGCAAGAAAGAATAAAACAACAAACAATCCTCCATCCCCACCTCTCACCCCCTTGACCCCCACCCACTTCCCATGCACCATCAGTTCCAACTGTTGCTACCTCATGCCCCCGACTTACCCCCCCCCCAAGGCACCTTATACCCCCTATGCCAACCCTTTACCTAGCCCTCATGGCCCTCATACCGCCTATTCCATCCACATCCCCATGGCCCTTTCTAACCATGATACTAACTTTGTGCAAAGCCATGCCAATGCATGGTCTCACCAACCACGCTTTGTCCTTGCCCCCTCCAGGGCAACTCACCAAGTACCATTTGGCAGTTCCTAGACAGCTTGATAGTTCTTTGACAATTTAACAGTTGTTTAGCAGCTCCTTGACAGATTGACAGTCCTTTAAGAGCTTAATAGTTCCAATGAGTTAATGCACTTTTTATGCACAATTATATTTATCTTTAATCCCAAAGGGTGCTTTACCTCCCCCAAGGGATGCCTTACATCTCCCAAAGATGTCTTGGGATCAGATCCAAAGGAGTACTTTACCTCTCCAAAGGGATACCCCGGCTATCCAAATTAGTCCACCAAGTTCAGACCTCCTCTTATCTGATCTAATCTGCATATTCCATGTTTCACACTCCCAGCCTAGCATAATTTCATTTCAGCGCAGGCAGCTGGTGATTTAAATGGTTAGCTGGCTCTACAAACTGAGTATGCGTGAACCCCAGCCGAATCCACTCCCACTCCTGTGAAAATGGAACTTGTCATGTTTGGGGGCAGGGCTCTCGATCGTGGTGAAAATATAGGTTACACAGTCTCACCAATTTATTTAAATAACTGGTCCACCTTCTCAAGAGCAAATTCATCAACTCCCCAAATCCACCTCCAGTAAAGGCGGAAGTGCATGTGTTTGAGATAGGTTTCAGTCAGGTTTAAAGTCTCGCCTATTGTTGGGGCGTCAGGGGGCTGCATAGTTGTGGTTAAAAATCTCCCCCAGTAGCTCTGGCGCGTGATTACTTGTCTGTTAACCATACAGTCAGCAGTTCAAGTCCGGTGCCGGGTTTGCTTTGAGTGGTGGAGACACTGTGGACCTCTAAAAATGGTGGGTGGGACCTGGATTTGGATGTCTCACCCCATTTCTGACAGATACCGTTTTAGCCATAAAGGAAAAGAGGTGTGGCATGACTCACACATGTGGAAAACATATATTCAGCAGGTCCATTTGAACTCAGCGTTGACCCTTTCTTCACTGCAGAAGGGGCCTTAACCAAGAATGTGGGAGTTATGAGTTCATGGAGGAGAGGTAAATGCAGTTGAATGGCAGAGAAGGTCTGTAGAACTGTCAAACTGTGATTTTTTAAAAATTCCCAGCCTTTTAAAAACTTAAAAAATACCCTGCTTGTGTCAGTGAGAGTAAAAAGAAAGTTGAGCTATGAAGTTATTTAAATCCCTAGCCCTTTAAAAAGCTTTAAAAAGCAAGCCTGTGTCAGTGTGCATTGAAAAGCAAATCTGTTCTGATAGTTACAATAGCTGTCTGTTGATATTACCCTAAGGGCTATCATTGTATTATTATCAATGCATAGCTGCTTTCCACAAGCTGAAATTATCTCACCAGAAGGGGTGGTAAGTTCGCAATTTGATTGACAGTTTAAAGAGGTTATTAAAGGATTATCTGTCCTTGGTGTAGGGTTATGAATAGAAGTCTATTTGTTTTCATAAAGGATTAATTACTTGAGGGTTTTTTAAAAAAATTATGGGCTTTCATAAATAGGAGTGGTTTTTCTTACCATAATAAAGGCTGCAATAAATATTTAGGCCTTTATTTTATTTCACCTCAGCGTGGCTCCTGAGCTGTGTTCATTGTGGATATTGGGTGAGTTGGCATGGAGGGTGTAAGGGCAAAACATGCTTTTTGGGAGGCATGGGCTGGCATGAGTTGACATTAGGTTGGCATGGGGGCTGTAAGGGACCATGGGGGCAGGCGAAAGGCATGAATGAGGGTGGGAAATGGGTCCGGGGTGATTGGGGGTAAGTGGTGAGAGCCAGAGGGCCTAATATTTAACAAAATAACTGGACCAAAGTCCTAGAGAGCCGAGGCAGCCTTGGCACCCAGCAATCCCTGTGACTGCCTATGATCAGCGACTGAAGCTAGCAGGACTGATTTTCTATCCCTCACCCGCCCCCTCTAGAGCAAAATTCGAGTCTGATGCGGCACTTTTTCTCAATGTGGTTGCTGCGAACCAGGAAATTTCCCGACTCACACTATCTGCCTCAGGAGCAAAAATCCAGCCTCTGGAATTCCCTATCCTACATATTCTAATTTGACTAAATTGATCAGTTGCCATTTTGACACTTGTTCTAGGTAGAATGATTCATCTTGAGGAAAAAGAAAATGTCACAACAAATAGTTGTAAAAATTATGATTCTGGATTCAAGAGCTTTTATTGGGCATGGTTCTGGCTGCAAAATGTAGTCAGATGCCTTGGTGCCAGCATAGGTCAGTTGAAAAAACTATTGCTTCATGATCAACATGTTGGTGGGTTTAAACTCACTTAAGCACATAATTAGCCTCATATATGAATGCCACATTGAGTCTGCCACTCACCTAATGGACATGTTTGGAGGCTCGCACCATTTTTGTGCTTGGTTATCATTTGAATTCCATCAGAAAGCTGCCAATGCATTTGGAATAGATTTCTAATTGGGGAAAGAGATAACCTGGTGATCCAGGCCAGTCCAAGTAGTTTGGTGGGGGAGTGTGGGTGTTGGTAATTATAAGGGAGGGCTGCAGGGGGTTGTGCATTGGGGTGGGGTGAAATGATGGATAAGGGTACAGGAGCAGCATTGTTTCAAAACACTTGTCTTTTTTTGAGCAGCCTACAGCGATACTTTAAAGATGATGGGTTAGTCTACTTTGCGCCAACAAACCATAGATAGTCTGTGCAGAGAGCATCAGTATTCCATTGAACTCATAGGGCCAAAATATTGCAGGGGCTAATAATGTTTGTATCTCTCACTGGAGTCTGCACCAGCCATTTTCCCACTTTCACCAAAATAGTGGCAATTTGATTTGAGGCAGCAATCAATGTTCCCTCTAAATGTATGGCTGTGCAGCAACCCAAAAGTCTTCATAAAGGCCTTGTACGAGTTAAATTATTGTGTTGGTGCAGCCACACATAAAATAATTTAAAGGGCTTGCACACAAACAAATCAGCTGGGCACTCCAAAGAAAAGTGAGAGAGAACATTGGCAGTAAGCGGTGCAACACTAGTTTCATTCTGCTGCTGCATATTTCCTGTACAAGGGGGTGGGAGATGAAAATTGGCTCAGCTGTATTTCACATGACACATTAAGCTTACATCTGGTCTGTCTATTCCTGTGTATGTGAATGACCCTAAATGTTATTTTATAAAAGAAGCAAATTCTTAAGCTGTCTTGCTAAAATTCTTCCCTTGAACAACCATCATGATCAAATATTACTTATCTGGCCAGTCATTCATTTGTCGTTCATGGGACTTCATTTTTATGGGGTTTCACTTTGTGCCAACTGGTTGCAGCACTTAACCACATAACAATTGTGACTGTACTTTAAAAGTAAACCATGGGCTGAAAAAGATTTCAGGTCACCTCGCTCTTTCAAACATCCCAAGGGATGTGATCAAGTTGATCCCCAAATGAAAGATCTTATGCTTATTAGTGAGACCTTCTCCTCGCCCTAAATGTAAATCACTCAGATAAATGTCCATTTCTGTGTCCTAAAAATCAAATTACTTTTGGGCAGATGAATAATTTGATATATTTCTTATAACTTCCATCATTGAGCTCATAGTCTGGGAGGGATCCTCATTCTTTATGCGGCAAGTACATTCTCAGTCGCGACTGTGCTGGGAATCTGCTAACTTTTCCTTCACCCAAACTGCAATTTTAAACTTTGTATGGGAAGACACCTGAATATGTATTCTGTGGGGGAGAATTAATCTTTACAGTTCTACATTCTACTGGACTATCTTGAAATAGCACTGATAAATGGGAATCAATGTTAGATACGATCTTGCTTAATGTACCAAACTTAATAATTCTCCCAGATCCCATCAAGTATCATCGATCGGCCTTTCATTGATCATCTGGCTGCATACAGTCATCACAAAACTTAATATTACTCGAGATCCTCTTTTCCTTATATTTGTAAATAACGTGAACAGCAGGCAGCTGAATACAAATCTCTGTCTTTATTATTACTTAGCGAATGCAAGTCCCCAAAGCCAAGAGATAGCCTTTTCAATTGCTGAATTTAAGGTGTTAGTCCACCACTTAGTCTCTTGAGGGGACAATCCTCAGTGATGTGCAGCATTGTTTATGTCTTTCTACAAATGCTTAAGGGGTTTGTACTGAGGCCCCAGTGGTGGAGGTTGGCTGTACAGGTGCCCTGAACAGGTGGTCTGTCCTGAACCTACTTAGCAAGGACCACTCTCTCCATGGCAGTTCAAAGCCTGCCATTTGACAAATGGGGTTTGTCACAAGGAACTTATTAATAACTTCCTATGTTTCCCATTCCTTGATCTAAAGGATGTCTGCTGGTAATCTTGCTCAGGATTGGTGATTCATATTGAACACTGAGATGGAAAGTGGGCGGTAAGTGGATTGAAGAGGTCATCATGGAATAGTAAGTGAGGTGCAGCACAGATGGTTTTAACCAGTTTGCGGGTTTTCGTCAGTCAACAGTTGTGTTTCGGAGTGATGTTTGCAAGGACAGGAAGCCGGGGAGAGGCATTGAGTGGAGAGTTCCATTTATGGTATGCATTGTTGCATTCAACTGAGTGTCAACACAGAGCCAAGTGATAGCCTCCTCAATTGTTGTGTTTAAGGTGATTAGTCCGCCACTTAGTCTCACTCAAGGGGACAATCCTTGGTAATGTTGCATTATTTTTTTTTATTCATGGGATGTGGGCACTGCTGGCTAGCTAGGTCAACATTTATTACCCATCCCTAATTGCCCTTGGGCAGTTAAATTAAGGGCAGTTAAGAGTCAACCATATTGCGGTGGGTCTGGAGTCACATGTAGGCCAGACCAGGTAAGGACAGCAGATTTCCTTTCCTAAAGGGGTATTAGTGAACAATTGACAATGGTTTCATGGTCATCATTAGACTTTTATTTCCAGATTTTTGTATTGAATTCAAGTTCAATATTCAAATTCGAACCTCGGTCCCCAGAACATTACCCTGGGTCTCTGGATTATTAGTCTAGCGACAATACCACTACGTCATCTCCTCCCCTTCCTCCACTAGTCTTCCTACAAATGCTTAAGGGGTTTGTACTGAGGCCCCAGTGGTGGAGGTTGCCTTGGCCTGTCCTGAACCAATTTAGCAAGGATCGCTCTCGCTGTGGCAGTTCAAACTCTGCCATTCAACAAATGAGGTTTGTTACAAGGAACTTATTACGTAAATATATATACATAAACATTGTTTATGTCTTCCTACAAGTGCTTAAGGAGCTTGTACTGAGGCCCCAGTGTTGGAGGTTGGCTGTAAGGGAGCCCTGGCCTGTCCTGAACCTATTTAGGTCGACATTGAGGATGGCCTCCACTTCTGGGCCAGGATTTTACAGCCCCACCGTGGCCTGTCTCCCCCTGGTGGATGCAGCGAGCCATTTAAATCTCCATTCAGTTTGAAGGGACTGTAATATTGTGCTGGGTGGGAGGGGCTATAAAATCCTAGCCCTGGAGAGATGCATTGCAAGATAAGATGTTCAAAGATCTTAAAGCACAAAGAAAATAGTGAAATTGGTTGAGAGCTGGCTGCCAATGTGAGATATTTTCCAGGGTTTGGAATGGCAGTGATTTTTGCCACACTCCACACCTTTAGGAGTGAGTTTGAGCTGATGATTTTTCTGTAGAACTGAATCAGTCAAGCACGGGCATGGGGACCAAGTTGTTCCAGGAATTCTGGTGCAATGTTGTTATATCCCACGGCTTCACCACATTTCAGTCCCCTTAATGCTTTTTCAGTTCTATGATCTTGAAGGGATCAGGACTACTGCGTTCTGCATGTTGCTGGTGTTGTTTTCTCAGTTCGTTATAGGTGATGCGTTTTATTTTCTTTTCCTATGGTGTCCTTGCTACACGGAGTATATGACTGGCAACTTGGTTCGGGGTGACAGATGGGCGATTTAATGTAGGTGATTTTTGGGTTACTGCAGTACATCTGACTGGAATGAGTGAAATTGAGCCCTGCTGTGTTCCACTCACCTGGCATCACATGTAGCACTGAGAAATTCAATAAGGTGGTCTTCTATGTCAGGGTCACCAGAGGATTCATATTGCTTAAGGAGTGTTGTACCCTCTGCATCAAGGCATGAGATATAGAGGGGCAGATTGCCCTGAGGGATGGTTGTGTAAGCAGCTTTGTGAATGGAACCACAAAAGCACTTATACGAATCTTCCACAATTATATTATGAATAGGTATAGTTACAATTATGCAATCCAAGATCTTGCTGTATTTTAGCCAATCTGCTTTATGGAAGTTTCATCACATCTTCTTTATGTTGTTGATGTTCTGCAGAACTGTGCAATTGACTTTTTGATACAACTTTGGTCAGTTACCATTGTCTTCCCCTGTTGTCAAGCTAATGTCCAATTTAAACTAAGTTAAAGTGTCGTTGATACCAGTCATCTTTACCCCTCACAGAGAGCTACAGGAAATGTCACATTATATTGTCCTACATCATAAAGATTATTATATTTTATGCCTCGTAGATATGTAGAGATATCTGGCTGAATGTATATTTACAGTGCATTTTTATAATATCTGCTCATGCTTACAGCATGAAACCACACAGACTTTTTTTAACAGTACACAAAACAGAACAGTCAACAGACACACATAATCAGACAATGAACAATATGAATTATCTACTACAAAGATGACTTTTACTATCAATGGAGAAATGTGAGAAACTAATGTTAGAAATCTATCCTATTGCCATTTGAAAATTATGAAAAAAAGGACTGACTAATTTCATCATATTTTTATGAGTTCTGAATAAAAATGATTTGCAACAAATGTTGTAGGTATGTTCTGTCCACAAAAAACAGGACAACCTGGCCAATTACCACCCCATCAGCCTACTCTCTATCATCGGCAAAGTGATGGCCAGTTTCGTCAACAGTGTTATCAAGTGGCGCTTACTCAACAATAACCTCCTCACTGATGCTCAGTTTGGGTTCTGCCAGGGCCACTCATTACAGCTTCAGTCCAAACACGGACAAAAGAGCTGAGCTCAAGAGGTGATGTGAGTGTAACTGCCTTAGGCAACTAGGCAGCATTTGACCGAGAGTGGCATCAAGGAACCCTAGCAAACTGATTCAATTGGAATCGAGGGGAAACTCTCCGCTGGTTGGAGTCATACCTAACACAAAGGTTGCGGTTGTTGGAGGTCAATCATCTCAGTTCCAGGACATCACTGCAGGAGTTCCTCAGGGCAGTGTCCTAGGCCTAACCATCTTCAGCTGCTTCATCTTTGACTTTCGCTCTATCACAAGGTCATAAGTGGGGGTGTTTATTGATGATTGCACAATTTTCAGCACCATGCATGGCTCCTCAGGTACTGAAGCAATGCGTGCACATACACAGCAAGACCTGGACAACATTCAGGCTTGGGCTGATAAGTGGTGTTGCGGAAAACGGAGTGAACACTCAGACCCAGGAGATTTGTCTCGAAAGTCTTTATTGAATCATGATATCATGGAGAGCCCAGCAGCATACAACGGAGCTAGCCGGCACCCTGAGGAAGCATCAGAGTACACACATAGTTATAGTAAAAGCTTGCGTAATTAATAACATTGAAATATTACCTTTGGCATGCATACAATTGTTCTATCTTAGTTTATAATTACGCAAAAACCTTGAGTAGTTACACAAAATCTTGAGTAGCCCATCTGGCGACTTGTCATCTGGACAGACAACAGATAGCATGACTAGGCCCTGTTTCATGTGCTGATAACAGACATCCTAACTTTGTTTCAAGGACTCTTGGTAGTTTGTTTATGATACTTGTTTTTCTTCCTTCACAATAGCTGACAGCGCAGGTTTGTCTGCTACTGGTGCAAGGAGACGTCGTTGTAGTATTCCACTATGGTTTAACCACTCTACCCTTTGTTATCCTGTAGAGGTATTTTATTCTTCCACAATCCCTCCTTGTTAATCTTCTAGATTAATACATGAGGAATAGTTTCTTCATTATCATAAGGGGGTTCATAGCCATAAGGAAAAGGCCGATCTCTGACAGGGTAAACCTTTTCTCCCCACCTGTGGGCTTCACTGGGGCCAGTGTGCATCATTTGAGGGACAACTGGAGCTCCTCCTAATCGAGTAGAGACATTGTTAATAATCTGGGAACAGCAAATTCGCAGAGCAACACATGCACAACACTCTATAACACTTACTATGACCAACCCAATTAAAACATATAGCAGCCAACTTCCCCAATCGGAGAACCACCCCATTACTGTAGCCCACCAGGAATCCTTGTTATAAAAATTACTGTCTTTCCCCAACTTTCTTTATTTCTTGCACTTTATCCATAACATGCTGTTCCAGGTTAGTAATGTTCTCAGAAACATCAGGCACATAAGTGCAGCACTCTGAACCTACCATGGCACAAGTGCCATCTTTTTCAGCTAGGAGGAAATCAAG
Source organism: Carcharodon carcharias (assembly GCF_017639515.1). Lineage (NCBI taxonomy): Eukaryota > Metazoa > Chordata > Chondrichthyes > Lamniformes > Lamnidae > Carcharodon > Carcharodon carcharias. Next base: position 121,866,473 of record NC_054472.1, on the reverse strand, counting down.
GGCCTTTCTATTTTGTAAGGCGGTCAGGCCTAGGGCTATCATTTCAGTAGTGGTAGCTGAAATCTGTTTCTGTGTCTCAATCAAAGCATCAGCAGTTGAATTAGCAATTTTTTCAAGTGCAGCTGCCAGGTTGATAATCTCTCGGGAATTATGAGCAGCTCCATAAGAGGGGATAGCAATCATCCAGAATCGTTCAGATTCCGAGATGTCACGGTGATGTAGATGCCGACGCGGGTGAATATCTAATTTACTTATACAGCGAAGATAGGGATTCAAATATGCTAGGTAGCAGCAGCCACTCCAGGTGGGAGCGGTAGCACCCTTGCCCAAACTTCCGTTATCTTGATTAAAAAAGGAAGATAATTGCGGCATCCCAGGCAGCCAGGGATATGCTTTTTCTGCACAAACCCAATATGTACCATTTAGAGGATTTTGAGGATCATAACTACCAGGGCTAGTAAATATGGTGTTTTGACAACTACTGTTTCCCAGGTTATAGGTATCGGTTGCAAGGTTCGAACACCAACAGGTGGCATTTATCGGTTCTGGAGGGGGCCTGATTCTTATCCCATGATTTGTTTAGTTCCATCCCTTAGCAGGTGGAGAGTGACGGAACCACCCTCTAAACATATTGGGTTCTGCATCATCTGACTGGGTATGGAAGTTTGTGAGATCCTTTATTTCTTCCTCAGGCATTGGTTTTGCCTGATAGGTGCTTGACTCACCTCCATGTTGGGGAATCTGGGCACATATCCAACAGGCGTCCTGTCCTACTTGTCTAGCATAGGCGCGGCATAAAGACAAAAAGGTGTTGGATTGAGAATCCTTTGGGTACACCCCACAAAATATAGCAAAAAGACAGAATATAGCAAAAGGCAGTATCCGATACATAATGCAAAGTAGTTCACTGGTAACGATGGTTATAGGACTGCCGGACAATGTTTTTTTCATAATGAGTGGCGTGGACCCAATCTTCCTTCCCTTTAATCTTCAGGGCTGTTCAAGTTGTTAGCAGTACAAGGTAGGGTTCTTTCCACCCTCTCATGCCATTCAGCTGCTATCTTGCATAGAGGAAAATGAGTACAAATCTAACATTTAGTCTGATTAACTTGCGAGGCTACGGCCTGCATTCGTTGAACTGCAGAATTGGTAGTCCATGGCCCCGCAAGGACCACGCAGGACAGGATCCAAATCAGAGTCAGCATTCCGACAGCTCAGTCAAAGGACTTGCACAAGCACTTCCGTCCAAGGTCAGCGTCCACTTGACGTGCGATGCGTGGATCCACAAGGGCGTCCTTCAACCTTCACGACCATATGGGTGGTCAGCAAGACTTGGAAAGGCCCTTCCCATCGAGGTTCCAAACAGTTCTTTCTCCTGAAGGTCTTCACTAGGCCTAGGTCCCTGGGCTGGTAATGATGGCAATCTTCAATGGTGGGCTTTTTCTGAGTTTCTACTACCTGTATATGCAAGCTCTTGAGATAGTTAGGGTGAGAGCGTATAGTCATGAGCGCCAAGGGTAGAGCTTCAGGCCCTTTCAAACTGGTTTCTTCACATAATTTAGCTAGTTTGTTTTTCAGAATACCATTTTGTTTTTCCACCGCCCCAGTATTCTGGGGGTGGTATGGGCAGTAAAGTTGATGGTTGCATTGTAAGGCCTTCAACAGTTCCTTTATCACTTCAGCAGCAAAATGAACAACAATTTTACAACAACAACAGCATCATTTTGTTGGGTGGCATACGCCTCCACCCATCGTGAGAACAAACATACTAGAACTAAAACATAATTATATTCCATACATTTAGGCATTTGTATAAAGTCCATTTGTAGGTGTACAAATGGGCCCCATGGCTGGGGTCCCATACCTGCAGTCACTGTGGGTGTCTTGCCTGGGTTATGTCATTGACATGGGTATGACAGGTATTACTAATACAACGCCTATTAGCATATTACTATTCACTATACATTCAACATACACGTGTTAAATCCCTGAGCTGGCAACCGGTCAAGTCATGATTCTTGTGTCGTGTGAGATTCAATAGATGCTCATTAGTTACCCATAAAGAGACTACCCCTTCTTTAGGATTTCTTTTTGGATTTCCAGCATCCACAGTTTTTTGTTTTTACCCCTTCTTTAGTCTGTCTTAAATTTTCTCAGGCTTGTTCCAGTGCCCAATTTCCATAGGTGTTGCATACATCATTTCTGCTCGTTTCTTCTGAAATATTTTTCCCTATTTCAATTAATTTATTGATAGTCCCTGCATGACTTTTGAGCGTGGAAGCCAGACTTTGGATTAACCAATGATGTCCCTATACTGAATATCATAGTGGCATCATTTATCAGGCTGTGCTTAACATGGTTCCCTCCCAAGCTTGAGCGCATCTCGCCACTGAACTGAACTGCTTCAGTCATCAATTGGTGCGTCAGAGCCGTATAGAGTGCTTGGGTATGGGTTGAGCACCATTGGGGCAGGACAACACCGGATATATTCAAGACTATGGGTACCAGCTCATGGTGTACATTATCATACAAAACTTCTGATTAACCAGTACCAAACCATTCGTCGGTCCTGGATGCATAGTCTGACAAGATGGATCAGTTGGTGTGGTTTGAGGGGCTTCAATTATCTCTACTCAGACTGTGAAAGTAAAGGTGGGAGGTGGCTGGGTAGTGGCGGACCTCCCATGCTCGATCTGAAGCAAACCCTTACTACAGTTTGAAAGCACTTCTTCTCCTATTGTTACATTTATCATTCCCCGTTGCATGTCGCATTCGGCACTGTCCATGCTGTACCAAAGTTCCTCCCGTGGTGCGGGATGAGCAGTGATGATCCCCGACCTTGTTGCCAGTACTGATAGGCCCACGACCTGGATCGTAGATCTGTGGAGACATTAACATCGGCTCCCGTTCTCTGGGTTACCGCTTGGTCAATTGTCATGTAACTTTAACTGTGTGTAATGCCTCCATTTACTTCCCGTTCTCATATCTACAAGTGCGCATGTATCACCTGTCATAATTACCTGGTATGGTCCATTGTTGCTCTTTGGATTTGCCTGTTTCCATATCCTTAATCATCTGTCAGTCTTTAACATCCTCTCTCAACTCATTTAATTGCATACTTAATTCCCTTACATTGTCCTGTATTTTTCCTTTCTGTGGCCCGGCACCTCCTAATATAATATCTTCAGGTAATCTCATGGCCCTTACCTGTTATCATTTCAAATGGGGTGAACCTGTCAGTCCTGCTTGGGGTAACCCACGACTCATTAGAATATTGGGCTGTTCCCTGTCTCTTGATTGATGTTTATTTTAGTTCATCCTTTCCACCATCCCTGGACTCTTGATGTGGTAAGGTATATGGAATTTCAGTTTAATCTCTATAAAATTACACACTTCTTTAATGACTCTCCCTGTGAAATGAGTTCCCTGATCTGAATCCATCTGAGTAGGCACCCCCACTCCTTCCAGTTTACTCTCTCCTGCTGCTATCTCATGTCAGACCTCAATTCCTTAAACAACTCTACAATGCACCTTTTTATCCTATCTTTCAATGGCTCAGTATCTTGACTTCCAGTGATGGTTCTCTCTGGAAACCGCTTAACTCTGCCTGTCATCAAGGTGTTAATCCTGTGGTTTTACTTTTTGTAGCTCACAGGCACATTAATATAGTCAGTAATACATCTATTTAGCCTTTTTCCAGCTTTCCCTTTACCTGTTTCCATCTTGTGGTAAATTGTTGTTAAGTATTATTTCTCCTTACATTTCAATTCCTGAACTACAGATTCCTCATAGTTTTACTTCTAAGTTTTCTTTCCTGACCATGATCATCCTAAGGTTTTCTTGAGTTCAGTTTCTCTATTGTCTTGATTGTTTAAAATGTTTCCTTACTCTTTAGGCCATATTAACTATTCCATTTCAACGGGGATCTTTGTCTCTAGATCTTTGCTTATCTTCCCCTGTGCAGTTCCAATGCCTCAGTTGATGGCCAGATTATCAAATTAATTTCCCTTAAAACAGTTTGTACATTATGTCCTCTTTCCCTAACTCATTCTCCTACTTGCCTCATACCATATTACACTTGCAACAGCTACCACCTTATCTTGTTCAGGTTGCCTGGAGAGACTAAAATATTCTCATAACAGTTTTAAAAACAGAAATCAGGTATTGAAATGTTTTGTTTCCTTTTCTTCTTCTCAAAGATTTTATTGTCTTAAAAGTAACCCACTAAATGTGTCTGACCCTTTTCTTTTAAAATTATCCCAGATTCATGAACTCGGCCAAAAATTGGATTCCTGCCAAACTTTGTGAAGGTCTTGAGCTTAGCTTCATAATTTGGTAACAGACTTACAAACATAAAAGCTTGCAGCATTTGAATTAGTGCCAAATGTTGTCAGACCTTTTAAAATGAAAATTCCCTTTTTGAGAACTTTATCAAGAACCAAACCTCAAATTTTTAAACTTTGTAAGAACTGTAATTTACACTTTTAAAATTAAAACAACCTCTTTTTCATGTGTAACGATTTGTATCTAAGTTATAATTTCCGTATGTTTATCGACACATTCTTTATCTTAGATAGCATCCTAGTGATTCAAAAGTAACCTGTTAAATTGCACTGCACTTTACATCTCAAGATTGTCCCCAATTCAAATTCCAGTGCTTTTGGAAAGCAGATTTCCTTTAATATTTAATTCATCTCTTCATAAGAAACCCCTTTTTATCCATTGGAACCACCTAGACCTTGTGTTTATGTCTTTTCGTTTTCCTAGAATCCTTCGGAATTTCAAGTAATTTCTTTTTCTCAGAATTTTAGAATACGAGCTCATATGTATTAATCCCAATCAGCTTGGAAGCTGATGATGAGGGTTATTCCCTACTAGTCTACAAGGGGGTGGTACAAGGCTTGGTTCATCACAAACAAAGGCAAGCCCTGTTTTATCTTTGCACTACCTTCAAATTACGATTTTTGCCTGAAATCTCAACTCAAACCTTATACTCAAAACTTTGGAATGTTTGAATAAACTTTTCCTTTACTCTAATATGGGGCTTTCGACTCCAAAGTGCTTAACTACACACACAAAAGACAATTCATGGAAGAAAACACGTTAAAGCTCACGTACAAATGCTTCATGCACACAAACACACACACATATAAAGGTATGTATTGATACTCCTATAATATTGAACTTAACTCTAAACGAAGCTTCAAGTAGCAGTGGGGAATAAAGGGAACTTGAAGGCTCCACCTATAGGGACCTTCAAACTGCCAAAAGCTCACATTTTCTCTGCTGCTGCTTGTCAATTGCTCATTAACCCCCTAGGGGTACTCTTTCTCTCTCTATCTCTCTCTGTCTCTCTCTCTTCAGCACAAACAGCTCTTGTAACTTAGATCAATTCATTTTTTTTAAGTTACAGAAAATTCAGTAGCGGACTATCTACTTCCCTTAAAACATATTATAAGCGCTCAGATCTGTCCTGGTTAAAAGTTCCAGCTGGTGGGAAGCTCTCTCTTTTACTTTGAGTCCATTTAACCCAATCAGAAACATATTGGACAATTTCAGGACCATAATGGACATACATATAAGCATTTGGGGTTCCCTTCAAAGGGGGAACCTAGGGTTTCTTTGATGTCATATTTCCCATTTTACTTAATAATATACACAAAAGAAAGCACAGAAATTACTTACTTTTCACCTCCAGGGGACTTGAACCCCTGGGTATACCACTACTACTTTTTTTTTGTTTTCTTACCCATCTTCAAAGTTTCTGATTTAAACTCCGGTTTCAGTTAGTTCTTAGTACTTTGAGAAGCGGGGAGAGTGGCAGAGCCCGCTCTGCTGTTGCGACCTCCCATTTTTCTGAAAAGAAAACACAATTAACAGCGCGGCCCGTTTTCCTACCCTACGCGCTCACCGGTGTTTAAGAGTTCCTTAACAAGTCCTCCGATTCTTTGGGTCACTTAAGTCTCTTTGGTCGGTAGCTACCCTTTTACTCGCAGTCCCCCTTTCAGCTGGGATGCTAATTCACTGCAATCCCCCTCTCAGCTTGGAAGCAGTTCATACTCTCCCTAATGTAGGACAGTTATTTCTCTCTTTCTCCGGGAGGGTTCTTTTTTAGAGATCCGATGGCCCAGGATTTCAATTACCTCTCCAACTTAAGAGGCTACTGGACTTCAGTCGGATCCCATCCTCGTCACCAATTTGTTGCGGAAAATGTAGTGAACACTCAGACCCAGGAGGTTTGTCTCGGAAGCCTTTATTGAATCGTGATATCACAGAGAGCCCAGCAGCATACAATGGAGCTAGCCAGCACTCTGAGGAAGCATCAGAGTACACACATAGTTATAGTAAAATCTTGTGTAATTAATAACATTGAAATTTTATCTTTGGCATGCATACCATTGTTCTATCTTAGTTTATAATTCTGCAAAAACCTTGAGTAGTTTTACACAAAACCTTGAGTAGCCCCTAGTCATCTGGACAGACAACAGATAGCATGACTAGGCCCTGTCTCATGTGCTGATAACAGACATCCTAACTTTGTTTCAAGGACTCTTGGTAGTTTGTTTATGATACTTGTTTTTCTTCCTTCACAATAGCTAACAGCGCAGGTTTGTCTGCTACTGGTGCAAGGAGACTTCATTGTAGTATTCCACTATGGTTTAACAACTTAACCCTTTGTTATCCTGTGGATGTATTTTATTCTTCCACAAGTGGCAAGTAACATTTGTGCCATTCAAGTGCCAGGTAATGACCGTCTCCAACAAGAGAGATTCCAATCATCTCCCCTTGACATTTGATGGCATTACCGTCACTGAATCCCCCACTATCAACATCCTGGAGGTTACCATTAACCAGAAACTGAACTCGACTAACCATGCAAATACTTTTACAAGAGCAGCTCAGAGGCTAGGAATCCTGTGGCAAGTAACTCACCTTCTGACTTCCCAAAGCCTGTCCACCATCTCCAAGGCATAAGTCAGGAGTGTGATGGAATTCTCCCCACTTGTGTGAATGAGTGCAACTCCCACAACACTCAGGTGGCTTGACACCATCCAGGACAAAGCAACCTGCTTGACTGGCACCCCATCCACAAACATACACTCTCTCCAGCACCAACGCACAGTGGCAGCAGTGTTTACCATCCACAAGATGCACTGCAAAACTCATCAAGGGTCCTTCAACAGCATTTTCCAAGCTGGGGACCTCATCCACCTAGAAGGACAAGGGCGGCAGTTGCATGGGAACAGCACCACCAGAAAGTTCCTCTTAAAGTAACTTACCATCCTGACTTAGAAATATATTGCCGTTCCTTCAATGTTGCTGGGTAAAAATCTTGGAACTGCCTCCCTAACAGCACTGTGGATGTGGAAGCCAGTCCACCACCGCCTCAAGTGAAATTAGGGTTTGGCAATAAATGCTGGGGTAGCCAGCAACACCAACATCCCGTCAAAGAATAAAAGAAATGCAGCTGTATGTAAATGTGCACATTTTCAGGGAAATAATCCCAGAAAGTTAAAAATTGTGGAATAAATTTCTTTTCATGTTTTTATAATTTTCCACCACATTTTTATTGAAGGCTGACAGAAATCCTGGAGAAACATAGGCCAGAATCTTCCACGCCCGTTGTCGGTGGGCATCATGGCAGGCAACTTGGAGAGAAGACAAAAAACTCAGTTTCACACTGGTTCATCCAATGGTGTCCACCATGGTGGATCGCGAATCCCGCTGGAGGCCGACGTGAACATGATTTGCATCCCGCTAATAGGATGCAAAGTAAGGCCTGACTGGAATTGTCCCCCCCCCACGCCCAATTTACCATTATGCCGGCAGGAAAACACGCTGGCCCAGAGTACGTCTGGACAGGCATAACCTGCCGAAGGCAGGAGTTACCTTTAGGGACTTGCTCAGATTGTGGACATCCGAGGAAACGTAGGTGCTGGAGCCCAACAGCTGCCGAACCCTGGAGGAAAAAGATAATCGCGTACTGAGTGGATCCTCATGCACATGCCTCCACTGTGAAACAGCTCTTGGATGGTAGGAGGTCTCCATGGTCTCTGTTCATGCTACAGGCCTGCTTCAGAACTTCACTGACTTCGTCATAGGCTGGCACGGATGACGGTGAAGTGGCGGGGAGAGGAAGGTCTAGGTTTTAGAGGGAGAGGTCGGTGTACCTGGGGGTGGGTGAGGTTTGGAGGGGGGAAACGAAAGGTTGGGGGGGTGAGGTTGGAAAGAGGGGACGAAAGTGTCAGGGGAGGAGGTTGGGGGGGATGAAGATATTGGCGAGGTGAGTTTGGGAAGGGGAAGGAGGGTGTCTTGGAGGAGTATGGAGTACGGGGAGAGGAGTGTGATGAGGGAGAATGCCTCAAGCAGGGCGGTAGGTGTAAGGTGCGAGGAAGGTGCAAGGGAGGGAGTTTGGAGGTGGGAAAGTGTCTAGGGGGAGTAGTGAGTTAGGGTGGAGGAAGGAGTAAGTGGGGGGTGTGGGGTTGGTGAAATGTCCAAGTGAACATGCAAGGGAGGGGTCTGTGAATTCAATGACTGTCTCCTGGGGTCTGAACTCAGGGTGGTTGTGGTAGGAAGGAAAGGTGGGTGTGAGAGGGGGCAGAGGGTGCAGATAGGGTGGGAGGGTAAGGCATCGGTACTGGTAGGAGGGACAGCGGGGGTGGTAGGGGGGGATACGGAGGCAACACAGATCCTGGGGAAGGAAAGGAGGAGGTTGGAGATGATAAGGATGAGGGTGGGATTTTCAGGAGGACAGGGAATGTGCAAATTCACCTGGACATCCTGGAATGACCAGGATTTGGGTTGTAGGGTAATGATGAGGTGGTGGAAGGTGATGCCAGAGGGGTGGATTGTGATGGGGACAGGATATAGGTGACTGGGGGAGGGGAAAGGACCAGGGAGCTGATTAGAAATGTGACAACTACCATGTTTCTCAAATCAAAAGTGAGCGGAGCCTCATGTTGGGTGGGAACAGGTACTGCTTGGGAGTGTGATCAGTGGGTGGGTGGAGATGCAGGTCAGCTCAAATGGAAGCAGACAGCATTGAAAATGCTCAGGACTCAGGACATTGAGACGAATGTGATGAATGAAGGCCCTGCATGTGTGGGAGAGTGTTTGCATGATTCTCCAAAAGGCCCTGCCACATACATACTTCTCCTTCCAGAATCACTCATGGTCTGGCTGCGTGCAGCTGAATTGCTAGTGGAAGGATGCAGAGGGAGGACCCGTGAAGCCTGTCAATGAAGCTGAAAGACAACATTACACATTATTCAATGAAAGTGAATATATTTTCACATTTTAAAGTGACAAAATGTGTTCGCCCATGCAACCATTTGTGATCAGAGTTTCCCTAAATTTTCTCGGCCACCATGTCTTCTATGTGCTGCCCTGACATCGGCAGCAGGGGTGGAGACAGCCTGTGCAACGGTTGGACCTGTTGCCTCTGATGCCTTTGATGCTTATCTTCTGGAGATCCGAGGCCTTGAGGGTTCCGGCTTGCTTTGGTTGTTCTCCTGTGGGCTAGTGCTCCCTCTGTGGTAACAGAGGACGAGGCTGAGTGAAGGGGATACAGAGGGAATGGACAGCCTCTGAGATCCCTGAGTGGATGACCTAGGGGTGTCCAGCTGCCACTCATACTCCCTACAGGTGCCCAAGGGCCCTGGCCTGACTCCTTGAGGGGAAGGAGTGCATAGAGGGATATCGAGGTGCCCCATTTCCCCCTCGTGTTGCCACGATCGAGTGCAGGTCTGAGCACATCGCGTATTTCTGCACCAGTGTCTCCATGGCATCCACCATCCTTTCCATGGAGACCTCCATGCGCACACCTGCTTCATCACAGAGCAGGCTGATGCATTCCTCCGACTCGCATGCCACTCTGTTCAGGGTTTCCCATAGCTCTGCATGATGTTCCCACATCTTCTGCTGATTCTCCAGGATGAATTAGAAGGTCAAACCTAGAGACTCATCATCTGACTCGGACTTCACAGTTGCCTCTTCCCCAGCAGCCCTCTGAGTGCAAGGAGCTCGGCTGACTTGCACCATCCTGATGCGGACATATGTTTGTGCAGTGACCATCAGATTGTGAAACTGAGCTTGCTTTAGATCTAGGTCCCACTGAGATGTGCGTCTCTGCGCTGGTAAAGGGTGTGGGTAAGCACCGTGACAGGTCCCCCCAGGCTGGTTATTTCCAGCTCTTCAAGAAGGGGGAGTCCTTTTGGCTGGCGGTGAGGACCTGGTTGGAGCTGAGGGACTGGCTGGCTGAGGGCATCAATCTCTTGGCAGAGCTCCCTGTGAACCAAAGTAGAGATAATTAGTGCAGAGCCAAAAGCAGGAGAGAGAGAGCACTCACAGTTGCATTGGGAGAGAGATGATGTGGTGCAGGATCCTTACGTGGGTGTTCACTGCCGACCTCACCGTCGCTGCAAGCATGATCCACGTCCTCACCAGTCCGCGCGATGGCATGGTCCCCAAAGTGAGTGCGGGGCCTAATGTGGGCCACTCCATCCCCAGTCTGGATCCTCTCCCTCCTGCTGTGAGCCAGCTTCCCCCCGTATGAAAATAGATGGAGTGTGAGCAGGATGCATGGCACTGTGTGAAATGTTTGTGCAGTGAGTGGAGCCATGGATGGGATGAGGATGCAAGCTGCAGAGAATATAAGCTTGATGGAGATGTGTGTGAGTTAGTGGTGTTGACCCTTGAGGTGGAAGATCCCTGTGGATGAGTGATAGGCTTGTGAGTGTGAGTTGAGGGTGATGAGATGATTGACTTACCCTGGCAGAATAGATGAGAGCATTCATCCTCTTCCTGTACAGGATAGCTGACCTCCTTTGTGCTCCATCAGTGCTGACCACTGCTGCCACCGCCTCCCAGGCTGGATTGGAGATTCTGGCGGATCTCTTGTGGCCAGAGCAGGGGTAGAGAAAATCACGGTGACCTTCCACTGTGTCCAGCAGGCAGCCCAGAGAGGTGCACTAAATTTGGGAGCTGCATCAACTTTGTTTTCGGTGCCACCTGTTACCCGGAGCAGTCCTGGTCTGTGGACTTGAAGTAGGCTGCGCTCTGGTGCACTTTAAATATGGCGCCTGGAGCGAGGAATCGCTGAGGTCACGGCGTGGTGGGCAAATCCGAGCCCACCTGCCAGCGATCCGGCGTGTTTCCCGTGAATACATTATTAATAAGGTAGGACACGCTGGGAAACGGAAGTACAGTGCCAAAATCTGCCATTGTAGCTGACTGGTGAAACGTAATTTTCACGTTCGCTACTGCACTTGGTGCAAACCTGGGACGATTCCACCCATAAGCCTGGCAGTTCAGTTTAACCATGCAAATGATGGATATCCCAGAAACGACAATGGGTCCCAGCTGACTCCTTAGGTGGCAATTGTTCTCGCCTCATCTGCCTTTTGTCAGTTCCCTGCTGAAGGCAAAAATTTGTGATCCCTTGTTGCTATAAAGAAAATGAGAGCTGTAAGCACACTTTACAGCGCAAATATCCTTCATTGGATGTTTTATTATTTGGTACAATTGAATTCCAGCATATGCCAATTACATTTTAAGGATTAATAATTTGAAATATTAGCATTGATGTGATGTTAACATATTTTTTCCCACATTCCCAAGGTCAGTCCTGGAATAAAATATCACCAAACACAGACAATTGAACAGACCTGACATTAGGGTTTTTTTCAATTAACTTCTAAATTGTTTTTAAGTGGCATAGAACATGCAAATTTATTCAGGAGTTACTTTATTTCCACTTTCCATTAACTTATCTGATATAAATTTGATACTCAATCTGAAGGGAATCAGTTGAGGACTTGTGTTGAGTAAAGAAGGAGATATTGTGTTGACCAAAGGACAAATCTTTTGGTAAATATTGAATTGTGGCTGTTAAATCTGCCTGAGAAGGAGGAGGAGGAAGAGGAGAAACATTGTAGAAAACCATACCCTGGAAGGTTTAAGGCCATAAAGTGTGGACATTCTGAACTGGGCACCACCCTTTTCAGTGACACTACCTACAAAATGCAACTTAACTTCATATAAACATATGAATTAGGAGCAGTAGTAGGCCACTCAGACCCTTGAGCCTGCTGCACGATTCAATAAGATCATGGCTGATCTGATTGTAACCTTCACTCCACATACCTACCTACGTCCAATAATCGTTCACCCCTCGTTTATCAAGCATCTATCTAGCTCTGCCTTAAAAATATTCAAAGACTCTCCTTCCACTGCCTTTTGAGGAAGAGAGCTCCAAAGACTCATGACCCTCTGAGAGAAAAAAATTCTCCTCACCTCTGTCTTAAATGAGCGACCCCTTATTTTTAAACAGTGACCCCTGGTTCTAGATTCTCCTACAAGAGGGGTCATCTTCTCCACACCCACTCTGTCAAGACCCCTCAGGATTTTAAAGGTTTCAATTAAGTCGCCTCTTAAGCTTCTAAACTCCAGTGGATACAAGAGTAACCTGTTCAACCTTTCCTCATGAGAAAACCCATCCATTCCTGGTACTAGTCTAGTAAACTTTCTCTGAACTGTTTCTAATGCATTTACATCCTCCTTTAATAAGGAGACCAATACTGTACACAGTAATCCAGATGCGGTCTCAACAGTGCCCTGTACAACTGAAGCATAGCTTCCCTACTTTTGAATTCAATTCCCCTCACAATAAACAAAAACATTCTATTAGCTTTCTTAATTGTTTGCTGCACCTGCCTTCTACCCTATTGTGATTCATGCGGTAGGACATCCAGATCTCTCTGAATCTCAGAGCTCTGCAACCTCCCACATTTAGATAATATGCTTCTTTTTTATTCTTCCAGCCAAAATGTACAATTTCACATTTGCTCACATTATGCTCCATTTGCCAGATCTTTGCATATTTACTTAACCCATCAATGTCACTTTGTAACCTCCTTATGACCTCATCACAACTACATTCTGACCTGGTTAAAAGCAAAATACTGCATATGCTGAAAATCTTAAATAAAGGCAGAAAATGCTGGAAAAGCTCAGCAGGAGTGACAGCATCTGTGGGGAGAGAAACAGAGTTAACATTTCAAGTCTATATGACCCTTCCTCAGAGTGGACTCTTCCATAGACACATAATGTTAACTCTGTTTCTCTCTCCACAGACACTGAGTTTTTCCAGCATTTTCTGTCTACTTTCCTATCTATCTTTGTGTCATCAGCAAATTTAGCAATGATACTTTCGGTTCCTTCATCCACGTCATTTATATAAATTGTAAAAAGTTGAGGCCCCAGCATTGATATCTGTGGCACACCATTCATTACAACCAGAAAAAGACCCATTTATGGCTAACCTCTGTTTCCTGTTAGCTAGCCAATCTTCTAACCAGGCTAATATGTTACCCCCTACCCCATCAGCTTTTATTTTCTGCAATTACCTTTGATATGGCACCTAATCAAAAGTCTTCTGAAAATCTAAGAACAGTACATCCACTGGTTCCGCTTTATCCACAGCACATGTGACATTTTTGAAGAACTCTAATAAATTGGTTAAACATGATGCCCTTTCACAAAACCATGTTGACTCTGCCTGATAACCTTATTCTTAATAATTAAGAACCAGCATGGAAGGAAGTTGCAGCAAAAATTCAGACCAATGGCAACTCCTGGAACTAGACCTTTAACCAAAGAGCAATATCCAGATGATAATATCAGCAAGAATTAAATTAAACACTGCACTAAACTTCTATGTCATTGGATCATTTCAATAGAAATCACAATTTGAATTAGCTAGCTCACGCTGGATCACTAAGGTAACTGAAGCTATATGTTGACATACATGAGATTCAACACTGACACACAGGCCGGGATTTTCCATGCCTGCCCGGCATCAGGCGTGTTCAGTGGCTTGAGTAGACAATATGGTGCAATCGGTTTCACGATGACATGAAACCAGTTCGCGATCTTCTGCTCAGCCTGCCAACAGCAGGACATGGTCTCCACCATCAGTCGGGAACCTCATCATAATACATCAGCATATCATTATTAGGCCTCCTCACCAGAATCGTTCCTCCCCACCCTGCTTGATCGTCCACCCACGTTGGTGGGAAAACACACCAACATCCAATATGTTTCACAACAGCACATTAGCAGTGTGCACCTGGCAGGCTGCGCTTCACTCGGGACTTCAGAGTTTGTCTGCCTACCTTACTTTGGTTTGCATTCATGGTCATGAACACCAGACTTCACAGAGAACGCCACATGACTTTTAGGAGGCTCACAGCAGACCTCTATCTACCAGATCAGCCATATGAGAGTGGCTCTTCGATGGCTGCAGGGTTAAGGGTTACATGACAAAGGAAGAGAAATGGCCTCAGGCAAGGGAAGGGGTTGCAAGACAAGGCTGGTACTAAGGAAGGAGGGTAACCCAGGGTGTGTGTAGGGGAACTTGTTGATCTGTGCAAGTGGCCTCAAGATGGTGAGGGCTGAGGAGGCAGTCTCCAGAGGAAATGAGGCCAGATGGACATGTGAGGGCGTGTGTGAAAGGATGGATGATGATGTCCCTTGAGCTGGGAGTGAGTGAGATGCCAGTGAATGTGTGATGGGCTTGAGTGTGTAAGTTTAGAGTCATGAGATGGTTGCCGTACACTGGCTGCACGGATGAGATCATTCATCCTCTACTTGCATTGGATGGCCAACCTCTTCTGTGTAGCATTGGCACTGATCACCACTGCCACCGCCTTCCAAGCCTGTTTGGTCACGCCGTTCCCCCTCCTGCGGCCATAGTGGGAGTAGAGGACATCACGGCAGGCTTCCGTGGCATCACTAACCCTGGAAGCTGCAGTTTTTTTGGCTTTACGTGGACATCTTCCTTGCAGTAGTCTTGGGCTGGAAGCACTGAGATGTGTTTGTGCAGCTGGACTTTAAATATAGCGCCCGTCTTGATGTAGCGGCAAGATAATGGCATGGCAGGTGACTGAGACCCCGCCCACTATGGAAATAGCGTGTTTCCTGGGAATGCATTACTAATGTGGCAGGTTTGGGACAACACAGCATGAAAACCCACCATTGTGGATGACTGGTAAAACGATGTTTTACCCGCCCACTATCCCACTTAGTGCAAATCTGGGACAATTCCGCCCACAGTTTCAAATTGAGAAGCGGACATGATCTCCCAGAATTTCTTGAGTAAAAGGTACCCCTAATTATACTAACTTCATCATTCGTACAGCTGGACACAGTCCTCTCCCTTTCATAACCAAAAGGATTGAGGTTCCCTTAATTTTCTGATGATACTCAAGTCAGCCAAAAATTACACAAGGTTAATGCTTGCTTTCTAGGGATAGCTCACATTAGATATGTTGTGAGGGGATCAAGGGTTCCCCGACTATCCAATGGGAAAGAAATACAGTATTGCTGGCCCTTAGCAACCTAGCAGAAAGGTAGTATTATATTAACGTAATATTGCAATTCATTAAGCTGGATATGCTTGTTGAAGAAATGTTGCATTAAGACTAGGAAATTGATGGTTTAGGCAAGGACACTGGCTTAACTGGGTTGCATGCAAATTGCCTGGCGTTTATGGTACACCTGGCTGAGTTATGTTGAGAGTCCACTTCCTGTTATAAGAAGGTTTGGGGCGTAAGTGTTTTCATCCCCGTTGTAATGTAGAATTCTTGTTCCCCTTGAGTTTACACAAATATGTATGGATGCAATACTCACCATTTACAAATGTATTTTGTTGATGTAAAAGTACTAGCACATATGCTCTTTCTTTAGTACAATGACTAAAAAATGCCCTGTCAGCAGTACTAAGTGTTGAGGTTTCCTGAGATATCACCAAATCATGTTTGTGTAATTTTGTTGGCCGTTTACCACCACAAGATGTAGACCCTTGCATGCGTGTTCTCCTATTTTGGCTGTGGGGATCTGTATGCTTTAGGATATTTCTGCTGATACATGTCCAGAGGATCTTTTTTTTTCATTCATTCATGTGATGTGAGCCTCACCAGCAAGGCCGGCATTTGTTGCCTATCCCTAATTGCCCTCAAGAACAAAATAGTGAGCCGCCTTTTTCAGCCGCTGCAGTAGATACAATCTGGTTAGAAAGGGAGTTCCAGATTTTTGGCTAAGCAGGTAAATGACTGACAGCTACTTGACAGTCACTTGCTAGTTTCTATTCTTTAGCACACAATTCCTGACTGTAGCCCCGGATCAGATCATTACACTTCGACAAGATCTCTCTACATAGATTTCAGTATTAACATTTCTTAAAACATATGCCAACACTGTTTCAACCTTGAATGGATGTTGCCTCCCTTACACTTGCCATTGATGCTGTATGCTTCTCAATTACAGTCTGCAGAGTGGACAATATGCTGAATGGCATTTCTCAGCTAGTTGGCAGCATCCAAAACAACTTGCGTTGTCTTGGATAATCACCCTCCTCCTTCAGGTACCGTGCCCTAAAAAGGTATTGTTGACCATGGACTTACATTGGGTTGGTCCATGATTATTCTTGGAAAAGTACCGCAGTGGTTTGCTGTTGCCTTCTGCAGTATGGTTGACCAAGAAACTTTTCCATTCTTACCACTTGTCATCAAGCGTAATGGAAGGATTCAAAGACTGTTTAGCCAAGTTATGAACACACAGTCGATGGCCATCAAGCCCTGAAATGGGACTTAAACTCAGAGCTTCTGGCTTAGAGGTAGGGATGCTACCACTACACCACAAGACCTTTTGTTAGATAATAAGGCCAGCAAATTGCTCAGCCGCTCATGTTCAGGATGAATCCTTATTTCGTTGATGGTCTTGTGAGATCAGAATCACAAAGCATCTCAGCAAAGCCAACAGCAAAGCTGTATCTCTGTCGATAACAGTCAGTCCTCCTCTATTCATCACTTCCATGCCTTGTGCATCAGTGGCCCACACTGATACCTTCCAAATTGAGTGTACCTAGGCTTTATGTTGGCCAAAGAGTGACTAGCCTCCTGACAGGGAAGGTAAATAGGGTATCTTTGGTGCTGAGGTTGGCTCTGAGATGACACATCTAATGATAGAACATTGGAACCAGGCCAAACCTCCATGACAGATGTCATACACTGAGACAAGCAGGTCTGCAGTGTTGCATGGCTAAGCAGCCATATAGTTTATTAATGGAGCCAGCAACAGATTTGTTATAGGAGGACTGGGATTCTTCTTAATTAGTTGTATGATTTTTCCAAACAACTGGTTATTACTGTTTGTAAGTATTAGGGTGTAAATTTGATTTGGTTAGGGTGCCCTTTGTCCTACCAGATAAGAGTTTCTGCTTCTTTCATTGTAATGGTAAGAATTGTATAAAAATGCAGACTTAGATGCTTGTGATGTTTTTATATTTTTAACTGGGCACTGAAAGAGGGAGAGAAAGAGAGTGCGGAAGAGTGACGTGCTTTTATATAGCGCCTTTCACAACTACCAAACATCCCAAAGTGCTTTATAGTCAATAAAGTGCCTTGTAATTGTAGTCACTGTTGTAATGAAGGAAGTGCAACAGCTAATTTGAACGTAGCGATCTCCCACAAGCAGTAATG
The DNA here is from genome assembly GCF_017639515.1 of Carcharodon carcharias. Lineage (NCBI taxonomy): Eukaryota > Metazoa > Chordata > Chondrichthyes > Lamniformes > Lamnidae > Carcharodon > Carcharodon carcharias. Next base: position 121,848,933 of record NC_054472.1, on the reverse strand, counting down.
TGGTTGTCACTACCATTTAAAAGGCGTTTTCTCAAAGTGGTTCATGAGCTAAGTAAAAGTAATAAAATAAATAACTGAATACATGCAAAGATTAAATGTAATAACAATAAAAGATACTTATAAAGATGCAATTCAGTTCAGTCCTTTAAGATATATTTGCAGGCCTTCAGCTTTCAGTTGAAATGTGGTAATCTGGAACAAAGTGTTAAAGTTGAAGAGTTGTTTTTAGCAGCTGCAATGGTTTCTGTAGTCAATTAGTCAGTGTTTGCCTTTTCAGGTAGACTCAGTGAGTCAGCAGGTTTTCAGAGAGCGAGAAGGTTTCTTGTTCTTCATTAGTTCTATGGCTACAGCATGTAAAAATTGTTTAGATTCCTTTCAACAAAACATAGTCAATTTCTGGATACTTTAGTTTTTGTCCTCCCTTGGCGATGTGTCTCAGAGTTCTTTCTGGGTTTTCTGGACACATGACTTTCACAGCCTGCCTTTATCTCAACCAAAGCCAAATGGCTACTATGTTAATTACAGATGAGCCATTGTTCCACCAGGCAAAGAAGTTAATTACATTGAGGTCCTTTGAAGTTCCTTCCTGCCTCCCATTCTCTCAGAAGCCAAAGGGTTTTCACATCTTTTAGAAGGTTCAATGGCATCCCTGGAGGAGTCTTCGCATTTTATTGCCCAGGACAATTAGGGCAATTTGGGATGAGCAATAACTGCTAGTCTGATGCCCACTACCTATAAATGATTTTTAAAAAATAACTCTTTGTGGCCAGCTGTAAAGATAACAGAGCCTGACAAAGTTTGAACAAAGAGATAAAAACAAAAAACTGCGGCTGCTGGAAATCTAAAACAAAAACAGAATTACCTGGAAAAACTCAGCAGGTCTGGCAGCATTGGCGGAGAAGAAAAGAGTTGACGTTTCGAGTCCTCATGACCCTTCAGCAGAACTGAGTGAATCTTAGGAAAGGGGTGAAATATAAGTTGGTTTAAGGTGGAGGGGGGAGAGAAGTTGGGGGGTGGGGGGTGGTGGTGTGGTTGTAGGGACAAGCAAGCAGTGATAGGAGCAGATAATCAAAAGATGTCACAGACAAAAGAACAAAAGAACACAGAGGCGTTGAATGTAGTGATATTATCTAAACCAATGTGCTAATTAAGAATGGATGGTAGGGTGGGCTCTAGTGGGGGTGGGGTGGAAAGACTAGCAGGGCATAAAAGATTTAAAAATGGTGGAAATAGGTGGCAAAAGAAAAATCTATATAAATTATTGGAAAAAACAAAAGGAAGGGGGAAGAAACAGAAAGGCAAGCGACAGGGAGGTTTGGGTCATTCTTGCGGACAGACCGCAGGTGTTCTGGAAAGCGGTCGCCCAGTTTACGTTTGGTCTCTCCAAATGCTATTTTAACACTCCACCCTGCTCTCTTGCCCACATGTCTGTCCTTGGCTTGCTGCATTGTTCCAGTGAAGCCCAACGCAAACTGGAGGAACAGCACCTCATCTTCCGACTAGGCACTTTACAGTCGTCCGGACTGAATATTGAATTCAACAACTTTAGATCTTGAACTCCCTCCTCCATCCCCACTCCCTTTCTGTTTCTTTCCCCTTCCTTTTGTTTTTTCCAATAATTTATATAGATTTTTCTTTTGCCACCTATTTCCATTATTTTTAAATCTCTTATGCCCTGCTAGCCTTTCCACCCCACCCCCACTAGAGCTGTACCTTGAGTGCCCTACCATCCATTCATAATTAGCACATTTGTTTAGATAATATCACCACCTTCAACACCTCTGTGTTCTTTTTTTCTTTTGTCTGTGACATCTTTTGATTATTTGATCCTATCACTGCTTGCTTGTCCCTACAACCACACCACCCACCCCCCACTTCTCTCCGCCACAACCCCCCCACCTTAAACCAGCATATAATTCACCCATTTCCTAAGATTCACTCAGTTCTGTTGAAGAGTCATGAGGACTCGAAACATCAACTCTTTTCTTCTCCGCCAATGCTGCCAGACCTGCTGAGTTTTTCCAGGTAATTCTGTTTTTGTTAAGGTTTGAACAAACACAGAAAGATGCCAGGATGTCTATCCATAACTCCATTTTGAAAAGGGCTTTTAAATTCAATTTAATAGTTTGGAAGCAAAAATGTACCTTTAAGTTAAAACAGTTATCCTTAAAATCTATAATATTATAACTACACATTTGTGTCAGTGATAAAGTCCAGATATCAAGTTCTTGTGATATTAATTGTGGGGTAAGCATTGACCAGGACACCACGGATAACTCCCCTGTTCTTCTTTGAAATATTACCATGGGATCTTTTATGCCCAGCTGAGAAGGCAGATAGAGCATCAGCTTTTATGTTTCATCCAAAAGACAGCACCTCTGACAGTGCAAAAATCCCTCAATACTGCACTGGAGTGTTAGCCCAAGACAGTTGTGCTAAAGTCATGGAGTGGGACTTGAACCTACAACATTACAACTCAAAGGTGAAAGTGTTACCAACTGAACCACTGTTGAGAATTAATTGTACAAATCAGGTACCGTAGCATTTCTCGGTAAAGTTCATTAATACATGAAAGATGGTGAAATGGCAACTAGTATTGTTAGGGATGCTTGTGCTAATTCATTGTAAATTAAATCTAAATTGGGTTTCTGCTTAGACATAAATTACACTTTCTTCTTTGCATATATGAATACTGCTGCCTCTTTATTGAACCATCACCAGATTTGTGTAAAGTCATGTTTATGTGAAGCGGTATGCTTGAAGTTCTCCCTTCTCATTAAATGAATCACATTTGAATTGCATTATATTCATATGTTTAGTTAAGGAATATGACAGATTAGAAGCTGATAATTACATACACAAAAAGAAATCTGGGCTGGGAGCAGAGTTAATGGGAGTTAGAATTAACCATCTCCTTCACACTTACAAGCAGTATGTAAGAATTATAGACTGAAAATGCTCATATGTTTATAGTCAAGCTCTTTAATGTAGCTCATTTTTTTATATATAACGTAGTTCCTTGATTTTCAAAGCATTTTTTATCTTTTTACAATAGAATTTTGACTGCGTACCTATTTTCAATCAATAGCTTCCAGAAATTCTAAAAGATGTATCAAATGCTTATTTCAATATTTAGAATTTTCTGCAGGAAATGGGGGCCAAATTTGACCACAGATCTTATTTTCAAAAATGTATTTTATTGTAAATCGCTGATTTAATATTAAAATAGGTAGGTCAGTTTGAGGTTACTATGGGGGTACTTTTGGTTTAAGAGATGCAAGGCAAGGGGCTGGTGGTCAACCCAGGATGCAGGTTAGCAATTTGAGGCTGGTTTGCAGGTTTAACCCTAGCTGAATAGGTTTCCCAGGCCTTAGGAAATCCTGCTCAAGAAACATGAGGACAGCTTTGGGGAAAAGCTAATACCTTTTACAGCACTGTTCATGGGTCAGGAGTAGGAGTGCTTCCGCCCAACTTCCAACCTGATCTACCGGGCTTACATATTTGATTTCCAACCCCCTCCTGAACCCCATCAGGCACACCACTTCGAGGTTGGGGATCATACCAGCCTCACAAGGATAGGAAACTCCTCACCCCCACTCTAATATGCTCACACTAGTAGCTATAGATACCCTATCAGGGATCGCGCTCTGCTCTGGAGTTGTCCCCAGATGACTGAGGGGAGAGGGATCAAGCCTGTTAATCAGACTGGCTTTCAACTGGGGATTGTGTTAAAACAAATTCATGCACTGTGTCAATTTGTGCAGAAAACCGAGACTCCTGGGTCCCATCTGAAATTCTGTCCCCTACAATAAAAATCCCGCTTTCAATATCGATTCTATAATTGTCAGAGGAGATATGAAAGGTCTTGTGTAGTTCTCCTGGCATCCCTCACATCATTGGCTGCATGGCATTCTGCCAGGATAAGGGCATATGCTGATATGTTACCAGTGTGCACTGGAAGGATCTGATTCAGCACTTTACCTAACTTCATGTGGCCCACTGGCTGGTGTGATGCCAGGATGCTAAATTTGGACAATCAGTGTCCAGGCAGCATCTGGACATACATACTTACACGCTCAACAAAAATAAATGTGAAGCTGAAAAATGTGTCCTGCAACAGTATTATTTAAAAGACTAGGCACCCTGATTGTGGATGAGCTAAACATTTTCGAGCTTTATCTATTGCAAAGCGTCAGGAAGTACTCTGGAGTGATTTACAAGGTGTTTTGGTGATTCTTGGATTTGCCGAGAGTGTTGTTGCATCCTCCTAGAGATCCAGAAGAGTAGGCGATCTGTCCACACAAAGGCTGCATAGGTATGGGAGCAACATTGACAGTGCTTCTGGGTCTGGAGCATGACTGAGAGATGGAGAAGAGACTATGAAGAGGGAAACTCTGCACAATGCTCCGCACTCTGCCAAGTTGGAGTCTGATACCTCCTTGCCCTTTGACATTGACAGGAGACTATTTGGCAGGCCAGCCAATGCATCGAAGTTCCCCTGTATGTTGGCCATTGAGATCTTCACCTGAGTCCTTTGTGGTAGTACTTGTCTATATAGCTACCATGAGCTGAAATGAACCAAACTTTATTTCTGGCCTGGCTGCAAGGCACTCGTGCCTGTATAACTCACAATATATTGGTCCCAAGTCTATATTAGCCTCCAAGGTACATGTAGTGACAGAGTATGAGCTGGTGGCTGTGAATGTCAGTTCAACTGATGGGGCCTCTTCATTAGTGCAGTGTTGTTGCTCTCTTTCCTCCTCCTCGGGCTCCTGTAGCTCAGCAAACAGAAGTTCTTAGGAGTCTGAAAGTAGAAAATTAGAAGGGGAACGATGGGGTGAGGGAAGGGGATGGGAAGGAAAGCAAGAGGTCCATGGTCACATCACCAACAAATTGCTCATCATTTCAAATAGCAGATGAGCTTGTTCTGGGAGTTGAGAAAAGACATTAAGCAGACAATGACCATCATCCTCATTGTTCTCATCAGCATTCGCTGTTATGTGCCACATGGCAGCCTGCATCCTGATGCAGAGAACAACCTCCTCCATAGGACTCAGGGCTTGTTCCCAACCAGTTCTGCTCTGGTGGCTTCTATTGTGTGCCATATTGTCCTGCCAGAGAGAGGGCAGTCTATCAATGGTTGTGGAAAGTGGGAGGTGGGTGTGAGGCTGGTACCATTGATAGATATGAAAGAGTGAGGTGGGGCATCCAGATGTTAGGCTGAGTGCCAGCAAGTGCTGCTGGATGAGCGATGGGGGTGTGGTGCATTGAGCAGTGCGAGAAGCTGGTGTTGTAGCGGATAGGAGATGTAATCTGAAGATGTATTTACTGATGTTGACCATTCGAGTGAAGTCATTAGACTCCTTGCGCCATGTGGCCAGGTCCTCATGAGCCACCTGTTCCCATTCTGTAGGGAGGGTGGTCATTGAGGATCTTGTGGTCACCCTCTATGCTGTCTTTCTTCTTGTCCACCTGCAGCACAACTGCCTCCATTGCTGCAATCCATCACTATGGATCTCTGTCTGCCCTAGAGTTCATTTAAATTCAGAAATATTTTTCTATAGATTCTTTAAGGCTGCCTTTAAAAATAGCAGACTGACTTTAGTATGGAGTCTGCAAATAATTCTGCAAGCACCTCCTGCTGCCGCAATGGGTGTAGGCAATGTTCAGGAGTGCAGAGCAGGAACTTCTTGGGCCAGCGTAACAATCATTCAGAAAAGTTGGGGACACAAAGTCTGTGTGCTACCTATCACAACCTGAACAGGCATAAGCAGTCCACAAATTGTCAGCCCCATGCCTACAAAACAGGTACATGAATTTCTAGCCCATTATTCCAGCAATACCAAAACATTCAATTATACAAATATTCCAGTTATCCTCAGGGTTTGGTGAGAAACTTCAGTTTTAATTTTACAGTTTTCCTGACATTTTTAAAACTATTTCCTGGTCTTGTTGAAGCCTCTTTTATTTCTGGAACTTGTATTGAACTGATTAGTACTCTTCTGGGGTGTGATGTAGGTGGATTCAGGCCAGTGCCAAAGATCACACCGCTTCTGACAAATTCTCTTCCATGATCAGACCCACCTCCTGCTCAGTGAAACTAGACTTCCTTTTTTGTTTAGTCAGTTAGGCCACTTTCCAATGATCTCTGCCTTTGGTATTACCGTGTGGTTACTTTTAGGGGTCAAAAGTTTCATATGGATTTAACTTAACTGCTTAACTTTTTTTAAAATTCATTGACGGGATATGGGCTTCACTGGCTGGGCCAGCATTAATTCCCCATCCCTAGTTGCCCTTGAGAAGGTGGTGGTGAGCTGCCTTCTTGAACTGCTACAGTCCATGTGGTGTAGATAAACTCACAGTGCTGTTAGGAAGGGAGTTCCAGGATTTTGACCCAGCGAAAGTGAAGAAATGGCGATATATTTCCAAGTCAGGATGGTGAGTGACTTGGAGAGGAACTTCCAGGTGGTGGTGTTCCCATCTATCTGCTGCCTTTGTCCTTCTAGATGGTTAGTGGTCATGGGTTCGGAAGGTGCTGTCCTAGGAGCCTTGGTGAATTCCTGCAGTGCATCTTGTAGATGGTACACACTGCTGCTACGGTGCATCGGTGGTGGAGGGAGTGAATGTTTGTGGATGTCGTGCCAGTCAAGCGGGCTGTTTTCTTCTGGATGGTGTCAAGTTTCTTGAGTGCTGTGGGAGCTGCACTCATCCAGGCAAGTGGGGAGCATTCCATCAGACTCCTGATTTGGGTCTTGTAGATGGTGGATAGGCTTTGGGGAGTCAGGAGGTGAGTTACTCATTGCAGGATTCCTAGCCTCTGACCTGCTCTTGTAGCCACAGTATTTATATGGATAGTCCAGTTCAGTTTCTGGTCAATGGTAATCCCCAAGATGTTGAAAGTGGGCGATTCAGTGATGGTAATGCCATTGAACATCGAGAGGCAATGGTTAGATTCTCTCTTGTTGAAGGTGGTCATTGCCTGGCACTTGTGTAGCACAAATGTTACTTGCCACTTGTCAGCCCAAGGCTGGATCTCGTCCAGATCTTGCTGCTTTTGGACATGGACTGTTTCAGTATCTGAGGAGTTGCAAATGGTAAACATTTTGCAATCATCAGCAAACACCTCCATTTCTGACCTTATGATGGAAGGAAAGTCACTGATGATGCAACTGGAGATGGTTGGGCCGAGGACACTACCCTGAGTAACTCCTGCGATGATGTCCTGGAGCTGAGATGAGTGACCTCCAACAACTACAACCATCTTCCTTTATGCTAGGTTATGACTCCATCCAGCAGAGCTTTCCCCCAGACTCACATTGACTGTAGATAAAAACAAAAAACTGCGGATGCTGGAAATCCAAAACAAAAACAGAATTGCCTGGAAAAACTCAGCAGGTCTGGCAGCATCGGCGGAGAAGAAAAGAGTTGATTTTTCAAGTGCTCATATTGTTCCAGTGAAGCCCAATGCAAACTGGAGGAACAACATCTCATCTTCCGACTAGGCACTTCACAGCCTTCCGGACTGAATATTGAATTCAACAACTTTAGATCTTGAACTCCCTCCTCCATCCCCATCCCCTTTCTGTTTCTTCCCCCTTCCTTTTGTTTTTTCTAATAATTTACATAGATTTTCCTTTTGCCACCTATTTCCATTATTTTTAAATCTTTTATGCCCTGCTAGTCTTTCCACCCCACCCCCACTAGAGCTGTACCTTGAGTGCCCTGCCATCCATTCTTAATTAGCACATTCATTTAGATAATATCACCACCTTCAACACCTATGTGTTCTTTTGTCATTTGTCTGTGACATCTTTTGATTATCTGCTCCTATCATTGCTTGCTTGTCCCTACAACCACACCACCACCCCCTCAACTTCTCTCCCCCCCCCCCCCCCCCCCCTTAAATCAGCTTATATTTCACCCCTCTCCTTATATTCACTCAGTTCTGTGGAAGGGTCATGAGGACTCGAAACATCAACTCTTTTCTTCTCCGCCGATGCTGCTAGACCTGCTGAGTTTTTCTGTTTTTGTTTCACATTGACTGTAGTTTTGCTAGGGCTCCTTGATGCCACACTCAGTCAAATGCTTCCTTGATGTCGAGGGCAGTCATTGTCACCTCATATCTGGAGCTCAGCTCATTTGTCCATGTTTGAACCAAGGCTGTAATGAGGTCAGGAGCTGAGTGGCCCTGGCAGAACCCAAACATGCATCAGTAAGCAGGTTATTGCTAAGCAAGTGCTGCTTGATAGCATTGTTGATGATACTTTCCATTACTTTACTGAGGATCAAGAGTAGACTGATGGGGCGTTATCTGGCCGGGTTGGATTTGTCCTGCTTATTTTTGTGTACAGGACATACCTGGGCAATTTTCCACATAGTCTGGTAGGTGGTCAGTGTTGTAGCTGTATTGGAACAGCTTGGCTAGGAGTGCAGCATATTCTGGAGCACAAGTCTTCAGTCCTATGGCCGGAAAATTGTCAGGGCCCATGGCCTTTGCAGTATCCAGTGCCATCAGCCATTTCTTAATATAACGTGGGGTGAATTGAATTGGCTGAAGATTGGCATCTGTGATGCTGGGGACCTCTGGAGCAGGGTGAAATAGATCATCCACTTGCCAATTGTAGAAAATGCTTCAGCCTTATCTTTTGCACTGATGTGCTGGGCTCCCCTATCAATGAGCATGGGGATATTTGTGGAGCCTCCTCCTCTAGTGAGTTGTTTAATTGTCCATCACAATTCATGATTGGATGTGGCCAGACTGCAGAACTTAGATCTGATCTGTTGGTTGTGGGATCCTTAAGCTCTATCACTTGCTGCTAATGCTGTTTGGCATGCAAGTAGTCCTGTGTTGTAGCTTCACCAGGCTGACACCTCATTTTTAGATGTGCCTGGTTCTGCTCCTGGCATGCTCTCCTGCACTCTTCATGGAACCAGGGTTGATGGTAATAGAGGAGCGGAGGATATGCTGGGCCATGAGGTTACAGGTTGTGTTCAAGTGCAGTTCTGCTGCTGCTGATGGCCAAAGCACCTCACAGATGCCCTTCTTGAGTTGCTAGATCTGCTCGAAATTTATCCCATTTAGCATGGTGATAGTGCCACAGAGCATGATGACAATGAAGATGGGATGACTGTGCGGTGGTCACTCCTACCCATACTGAGGGAGGGCAGGACGTGGTAATCAGCAGGAGGTTTCCTTGCCCACTTTGAGTCACATGAGTTGGAACATGTCCATAATTTTCACAAAAACTTTATTAAAAGTTTTTTAAAGCTACATGAAACCTTATCCTTCCTGTGGATGAGGTTTCATGCTTTTTCCAATTCACGCCGGGGCTCCTATTAATTATTTAATAGCCAATGCTAATGGCCTCAATTGGCCATTGACAGGCTGACGGGCACGCACCTGATTTCGCTGCATCTCCGCCTTCCTGGAAATTTAAATGGGGCGCGGTGACATAGGGAGTTTCCAACGTGTCGGCAAGCGGGCCCTGCCCCCATTCGCCGACGCGTAAAATCCTGCCCAATGAGACAGTTCTCCCAATTTTGGTACTAGCCCCCAGATGTTAGTAAGGAGGACTTTGCAGGGCTGAGTTTGTCGTTGTCATTTCCAGTGCTTAGGTTTCATTCCAGTCCATCTGGCTTCATTACTTTTTTTTGAGTGGTTTGATACGAATGAGTGGCTTAGTAGGCCATTTAAGGATCAGCCACATTGCTGTGGAGTCACATGTAGGCCAGACCAGGACTGCAAATTTCCTTCCCTACAGGGCATCAGTAAACTAGCTGGGTATTTGCAACAGTCATTTCATGATCATCATTAGATTTTTAATTCCAGACTTTTATTGAATTTAAATTCCTCAATCTGCCATAGTTGGATTTGAATCCTGGGCTATGAGTTACTAGTCCAATACCAATACTGCTATGCCATCGCCTTTCCCTGGGATTATTAACTGGGATTATTATTTGTTCCTGGTAACTGGATTATAGGGTATTTTCTTCTGTGGCTTAAAATTTGGCAGATATTCAAATGGTGGGTATTGACTCAGTGGCAATTGTATATAATTACTACAGCAACCCTGTCTGAGCTGCTTCATAACTGAATGTCCAAGAATAGGGTCCTTTACCTTGTCAATGGGGACTTTTGTGTCAAAACACAAAATAATTGCTTTGCCACATAGCCAAAAAAAAGTATTTTTCATACTCATGGCATATTGGATTCTTTGAGAGGAGAAGTTTGTAGAGATATTGACATGGTCCATTCGGTCTCTGACAATTTTGTCTCTTACCAGGTTAAGTATGTCAAAGAATTGCTTGACCAATGGAAATTTGCATGGTGTGCATATTGGTGATATGTTTGCCTCTTCACCTTAACCAACCCCAAATTATTCTAATATGCACTTGAGGTAAAGATCACGGTTCATCTGTGTGCTAATCATGAAAGAAAATAATGAGGTGGGTTTTAATTCCATGTGGGTTTTGGATGAATTGAAATGCACTCACTGGTCCAATTTTTAACTCCAGGGCTCATTTAAATGTCCAAACAGGTGGGAAGGGGGTTAAGACCATAAAACCATAAGACATAGCAGCAGAAATTAGGCCATTCGGCCCATCGCGTCTGCTCTGCCATTCAATCATGGCTGATAAGTTTCTCAACCCCATTCTCACGCCCTCTCCCCATAATCTTTGATCTCCTTACCAATCAGGAGCCTATTCATGGTGTTAAATACGCTCAATGACCTGGCCTCCACAGCCTTCTGTGGCAATGAATTCCATTGGTTTACCACAATCTGGCTAAAGAAGTTTCTCTTCATCTCTGTTCTAAAAGGTCTTCCCTTTACTCTGAGGCTGTGCCCTCAGGTCCTAGTCTCTCCTACTAATGGAAACATCTTCCCCACATCCACTCTATCCAGGCCTTTCAGTATTCTGTAAGTTTCAATCAGATCCCCCCTCATCCTTCTAAACTCCATCGAGTATAGACCCAGAGTCCTCAAACGTTCCTCATATGTTAAGCCTTTCATTCTTGGGATCATTCTCGTGAACCTCCTCTGGACCCTCTCCAGGGCCAGTACATCCTTCCTGAGATACGGGGCCCAAAATTGCTCACAATATTTTAAACGTGGTCTGACCAGAGCCTTATAAAGCCTCAGCAGCACATCCCTGCTTTTATATTCTAGTCCTCTCAAAATAAATGCCAACATTGCATTTGCCTTCCTAACTACTGACCCAACCTGCAAGTTAACATTAAGAGAATCCTGGACTAGGACCCCCAATTCCCTTTGCACTCCAGGTTTCTGAATTCTCCCCTCATTTAGAAAATAGTCTATGCCTCTATTCTTCCTACCAAACTGCATGACCTCACACTTCCCCACATTGTATTCAATCTGCCACTTCTTTGCCCATTCTCCTAACCTGTCCAAATCCTTCTGCAGCCTCCCCGCCTACTTGTCCCTCCACCTATCTTTGTATCATCTACAAACTTAGCCAGGTTGCCATCAGTTCCTTCATCTAGATCATTAATGCATAAAGTGAAAAGCTGTGGTCCCAACATTGACCCCTGCGGAACTCCACTAATCACTTGCCGCCATCCTGAGAAGGACCTCCTTATCCCCACTCTCTGCCTCCTGCCAGACAGCCAATCTTCTATCCATGCTAGTAACTTGCCTCTAACACCATGGGCTCTTATCTTACTGAGCAGCTTCCTGTGCGTTAAGTGTGGTTGCCAGCGGGGAAAAGTCAGGTGCCCTTTGGCTTGGCAGAGAAGAGGAAAGGGGGTGAATTCAGAGCACAGAAGATTCAATTTTTCATATGAGTACTAGATGAAGTACCACAGAAAAAACTATTTCATTTACCTGGAAGGTCACTTTGTCCTTCCTACCAGCTGCTGGCCTGCTCCAGCTTGACGTGGAAGCTGCAGTAGCTTCCCCATAGACCCCTGTCGAAATACACTCAGGGTCCCATTGATATCATAACATCCTGATTAGTATTTATGCATGAAGATTCCACCCAAGTTCACAGGCATCTCTGTCATCAAAAGCAGCAGCAGTCAAATCAAAGATCAGCAGGAACCGAGTGGGAAATAGAATCACTCCACTTAAACTGCCAAGTAGGGATAAATCATTCCAAAACAATTTTCAGAGCAGCCTGAAGTTAGAAATTTGTCAGATATGCACAAACAACTTAAAAACAACAGCATTCCAAGGAAAGCATATTCCACTTGAAGGGTTGTCAATAATCTTTCAGGTGAAACCAATTAAACCAAATCAACAAAATGAGGTCAAATCAAGCACAGCCCCTAATTCAGGTCAGCTGTAAAACTAAAGACAAAATTTAAAGGAAACTTACAACTTCAAACCAAAATGTGATTAAAGGGGTCAACAAAACACCCCAGTCCCCGCGGTGCCCACCGGGCACGGAATGCTTGAAGGGCTGTAAATAATCTTTCAGGTTAAACCAGTTAAACCAAATCAACAAAATTGGGATAAATTAGGCATAGCCCCTAATTCAGGTCAGCTGTAAAACCAAAAACAAAGTTTAAAGGAACCTTACAAACTTTAAATCAAAATGTGATTAAAGGGGTCAACAAAACACCCCAGTCCCCGCGGTGCCCACCGGGCACGGAAGGCTTGAAGGGTTGTCAATAATCTTTCAGGTTAAACCAATTAAACCAATCAACAAAATTGGGATAAATCAGGCACAGCCCCTAACTCAGGTCAGCTGTAAAACCAAAAACAAAGTTTAAAGGAACCTTACAAACTTTAAATCAAAATGTGATTAAAGGGGTCAACAAAACACCCCAGTCCCCGCGGTGCCCACCGGGCACGGAAGGCTTGAAGGGTTTTCAATGTTGAGCTGGAGCCAGCTGATAGGCAACAAGTCAATAACCATAGCATTGACGTGGCACCAACATTCTTAAGTGCTGCTCCTTGATACACAATTGATTATTTTTTCTTCAGAATAACTTCAGATTAGTTCTTTTAAACACCTGAGAGTCATACTGCCCTGGGTTTTGAACAGCTGGGGTTTCTCCACCTCAAGATTTAATTATTAACTGCTTGCCAAAATTGCTATTGCTTAACTCCGGATTACCACTTGAACTTGGCTGACTATCACTGATGCTGATTAGCTAAGGGGTGTAGCAAGGAGTAAACTTGCTATATTGATGGCTGCCTATCCAACCTGTATTGGAGAACTTCCCCTTCTATGATGATCATGTACCTGATAATCTCAATCTACTGCTGCAAAGGCTTTTAGAAACCTTGTGGGAACAACGTCTATTTTAATATTCTCAAAAGCCTGGTTACCTTCATTCTGGTCTAGCTGTACTTATAAGATGCAAAACATGCACTATTTAATAGATTGCTATAAAACTGCAAACCTTTGGGCCTCATTTTTGAATGGGCTATTCAATATCTTATTTAATTGAAGTATTGAATAATGCATTAATCTTCACTTTTGATTTTTCTTTGTGTGTTCCCAATCTGCTGTGCTTCCATGACACTGCCAAAGAAACACCACTTTGATCCTGAAATTCGGACAACAATCTTGACGCCATAAAGCAAACCATCACATGAAACAATTACTACCTTACCTTTTGACACAGATTTTGCTATTTTCACTTCAATCAGATTTTGCTATTTAATGTGATCGCACACTGCTTGATATCCTACAGGAATTTCATAGTTTAACTGGAAAATAAAAATCAGTGGTTTGTCTAGAGAAATAAATGAAAAGGTATTTCTAACAAGACAGTAAGGAATGCACAGGCTTATCTCTAAAAAAATATAGCTGATATTCTGTAAGATATATAAAGGTCAAGGGACAGAGTTACGCTTTTCGGAATAATTGGAGTTGTGAATATCACTTGCTAACAAGACCCTAGTTTTCATCTTTGCAATACTTGATCTTAATGATGTTGCACACTTTTGTTTTGTAGTTTTCCAACGTAATGCTGCAACAATAGTTGACATTCGTTTGCTTATAACATTCCATCATTAAGGGCTGGGCAGGATTTATTAATATTTATAAAGCCCACAGAGTAACTTCAGAATCAATTATTTCTTAACTGTTTCAACAGCAAAGAACATGGAACCAGTGATAGGCAGTCGTATCATATGACAGACTTATTCACATATGATAAATATCTCAAATTTCTAATCAGTTTTAATTAAAGAAAACAAATCTTTTAGTCTCTGCTCTGCAGAATTAATGTGGACAGTAATTTAATTTGCCAAGAGAATGTCAAATCTATTACCTTTAAAGCCCATTAAAATCTTTGCATGCTGTCCCAGTTCCCTGAACAAGAGTATTAGTATACTGTGATCCTTATCAGCTGTGAATTTATCCTGCAAATGATTAAACGCTTATGTTCATATTTCTAAATTGAAAAGTACCCAATCTTTCCCTAGTAGTAGTAGGACAATGGATTGATTAGGACGCAAGAAGTAAATGAGATTTAAAAAGCACCAAGCAATTAAGTGGTGCACTTGTCTTTTGAACTAAATCTTATGAGGTTACCAACACTGAGCAAGAAATAGGGATAAAACATTCAATTTAAGGAGCAAATGGTTGGTTTTTAGTTTTTGTTGGCTTTAGTTATGTGGATAGGGTTTTGGCCCATAGCTTCAGAGCTCCAGGGCAGCGTTTTGTGGTGGTTAACCCAAAGATGCACTGGAAAACTTCCCTTGCAACTCCACAAGTTCCTAGGTAAGGATTGCATGGCAAGTGCATGGGAAGTTCAAATTTCTAATGGGCAATTGCCTTGCACTGGGAAACATCTGAAAATTGATTTATATCACAAACTCTGGATGGTTCTGACTGTCTTACATCAATAGTTATCCAGAAAAACTCAGAAGAATTAAAATCTCTTCTAACTTCTGGGTAACTACAGTACTGACCTATACCGACACCCCTACACATCCCAACACAGCCCACCAATGGGACTGCCCCTGCCCCGCCCCCCCACAGCCCCCCACGGGACATCCCACATCCTCCCAACCCCCAAGGGACCCCCAAGAACCCCAGCACCCCCTATTAGCTCCCCAGTCCTCCCCGCCTCATTAAATATTCACTCTCATGAAACACACTGTTTCCATGGTGAGTGGGCTCTCATTCACCCACCCTCCATCACTCTGCTGTTGCATCACAGCAGCTGCCATCTTTAAAAGGCAGCTGCCAGCAAAGCGCCCATCACCACCAGCTCACCACCACTGGCCAGGAGACATGGCTAGCAAAGGAAAAAAGACTGCATCACCCCACTTCAACAACGGGTACTTTGAGGGACTGCTGGATGCCGTGGAGGCCCACCGGGATGTGTTCTACCCCCGGTCTGGCTGCAGGGTAGACAACAAAGTCACCGACTTGGCTTGAGAGATGGTGGCAGCGGTGGTCAGCGTGATCGCCCTGCAGAGAAGGACAACCATCCAGTGCCACAAAAGGATGATGATCTCCTCTGTTCCGCCAGGGTAAGTCATCACTCCCAACTAACACACTCACAAACATATCACACATTCACAGGACCCTCACTCACTGCCGGTACAAGGGACATCACCATTCATT
This sequence comes from Carcharodon carcharias, assembly GCF_017639515.1. Taxonomy (NCBI): domain Eukaryota; kingdom Metazoa; phylum Chordata; class Chondrichthyes; order Lamniformes; family Lamnidae; genus Carcharodon; species Carcharodon carcharias. The sequence goes on along the minus strand of NC_054472.1, from coordinate 121,833,384 downwards.
CTTTCACACACAACATCATTGTCCTCATCCCATCCATGGGTGTGGAGCCAGACCTCGGTAACCTCCAGGGAGGCAGGGATACCAGGGACGCCTTGATCCAATGCTGCTTCAGCTAGGCTGCCAAAGATCAGCTTCCACCTCATGCCAAGGCTGCCGTCTGTATCCCAGATGTCTGAAAGGACCCTTTCATTTGAAGACAAAGAACAGTCAGTGCCTGTGCAATAAAGTTCAGAGCTACTTACATCCAGCATTACATACTGGCATACCCTGCACCAATAAAAGAAAAAGATGAAGCATACTTAGGCCATGACGGCAAACCAGATTTATATCTTTTAGAAAAATACAGACGATTTACATCAACCTCTTTGGTTTTAAGCCCCAGGCCAGTATACATTAACTAAACATAAATGAATATAAAACCACCTGTGACCTGACCCTCTTGTGCTCATGGTGCCTTTAACTTACATTTGTGGGTGCTACGTCTAGGCTCACCCCCCTCGCTAGGACTGATATTTGAGACAGCCTGCTGACTCTGCTGTCTTGTTGGCCTTGAAGACATTGGCGGTCGTCATCTGGCCAGTGGAGCCTGTGCTGGCCCCGCATCACAGCCTCATCACATGCCAGATCACTGCCAGAGGGACGGAGGAGCTGCTGCTGTCATCAGGAGCACTCTGAGAGGAGCTTGCAGAGACATCAGGCAGCTTCTGCGCCAATGTAAGGTTGCTGTGGACCTCCCTGCTTGCCATTGATGGATGGACACATAGCTGGGATACTGGGTGCCTCATCCAACTCCCACACTGACACTGACCACCTGAGAGCTTGCATGTCTGAGCACAACTCCAGGGACCCCTGATTCCATTCCTGGAGCTACCTCTCAATGACAGTCACCAGTCTCTCAATAGAGGATGCAGTGCGCTCGGCCATGAGGGTCAACACAATGCCAAACTCTGTATGGACTCCTCCATCACAGAGACAATGGCGTGCTGACCCCCATGGATCTTCGCCTGATGTTCTCGCATGTTTTGCTGGACATCCAGCATCTACTGCCTAATGGATGACTCCAGAGGCTCATCATCAGCTTTTGACTGAGCATTGTCCTGGTTCCCAGCACTCCTCCGACTGCTGGCACCCTAGGCACTCTCTGCCTGCTCCTCAAGCGAGTGCGAATTGCCCTCACCAATGTGAACTGAGATACTAGCTGCCGAGCTAAAGCGCACTGAGGTGCTGGTAACTGCGCCAGTGCCTGCTTCAGAGAGCGGGTGTGACGCAGATGACAGTGACACCCTGGTCCTCTGGCATCAGGGGTGGCTCTTCAGGGTCTGTGGGTGGGACACCTGCGAACCTAAAAGGGAGAACAAAGACATCACACTGTCACTGTGCATGCCAGTGACCTTGGTGAGACAATGGAGATCTGCATCACAGTGCCATTATTTTCCAACGTGGTTCGAGCCTCACCTCAATGGGGAGGCTGCACTAGAATGGTTGCACAATCTGAGAATCTCACTTCTGTGCACTGCACTCTTACCTTCTCCCCGCCTCTCTATGCCCAGTTGCACAGGGAGTGTGCCGGTTCACCAGCTCAATGGCATCCTGCTCAAACTGAGAGAGCAGCAGCAGGTTGGTGCCCTCTTTGCTTGGTTATGGCTTATCTTCTCTTGAAAGAACAGAGGAGCATTGATTAGTCCACTCTCTACCTGCAGCACCATTACAGCCTGGCCAACCCCAGCTGAGGAGCACCTTGCAGGACACATCCGAGTCGTGGCCCTCGAGCTGCAAGGCACTCAGTCCAAGCAGCCAGGACTCACCCCCCTTGGCCAGCTCTGGCGTCTTTGACAGTTGGCAATCAGATTCTAGCACCCCTGAAGCCAAAGGAGGAAACGGCCACGCCTTAACACTTCTACACACTGACCGATGCCAACACATTGCTCACTCTTCCTGAGCGCAGCAGGTCATTGAAGTGCTCCTGGCACTTCATCCATATGCACTGCATCACATTATGACTGCTAAGCAGGGCTGCCATCTTCTCCTATGCCCTCTTGGTGAGGTGCAGTGGCCCCCTCTTCCCATCTCTGGGGACCAGCGTGTCCCTCCTGGCAGCCACCTCCTCCAGCAGGTCCACGAGGCACTCATCCGAAAAACGGGGGGCCAAGTGCCCACCCAACTTGCCCTCCCATCTGGCATTTTCTGCTTCACCCAAGTGCTTCATCCAAACGGCAGCTGGATATCCTTCCCTGGCAGCCTTTCTGGGCCTTTTTTATACCAGCTGCCGGGTCGCCATTGGACCTAACGGCTAACAGGCCTTCTGCCCTCGCTCGGCCCTCCTTGGCCAGTGATGAGCCATGTTTCACGCTAGGCAGGCCTTATTTGGCCTGCAAGTGTGAAATCGCTCTCGGGGCCTGATCGCGGGCGGTGGGTGGTTTTGCGGCCGTTCCCGGGACCGTCCTCCACGCTTACATGACAAAGGCAAAACTCACCCTAATATGTAAGGAATTCTCCTTCAATTCATTAAAACCATTACAGTTACACAATAAACTTATACAACCTAGTTTCCTACAGCCCCAAGGAGATCAGGCTTGGGTTCTGTAGATTTTTCTTTTCATAACTGTGCTGCTGGCTTAACCTAAAAGGCCTGTTATTTGTTATTATACCTTCCCCTTAATGCGAGCCCTCTCAGATGATACCCTGACTGTACATTGCAGTGATGTTCCTTATCAGCAAACCTCCAGACACTGACATAATGGCCATCTCGATAGTTTGATTGTTAATCAGTTTAACCTGATGTCTTCTGTCTGGCAGTACAAAGAGACAGGAGATGCCCTGGGCATCATACATAGATACGGATGCCGACTGTGAGGAAACTCCTTCATTCCAACTAACCTCCAATGCTGACACAAATTGTTATCTGATTTGATATGTGATTAAATTTTGTGACACACAAAGCAAATTCCCACATTTTCCTCTGATGAGCCTTAGCTTTAAACTGTCCATTTCCTTGTTGTTGTTTTAATTTACTAGCTGGATCACCTTGAGTCCACTATCTTAAAAAATTACCAATTAACAATACTTACCAATAAATTTAGAGATATTGCTAAGCACATGGAAGTTCTCCCTGCTCACAGGGACCTTTCAGAAGGCCCTCATAAAAAGGCAAAATTTTCCAGGACTTGCAAGTGATTCTCAAACAGGCAACATACTCCACATATATTTAACAAACAATTGTCAAAACAAGCTAAACAATGAAGAAAACAAGAGAATGTGTAAGCTCAAATGGCTTGTTCCATATTATACTTCATCACTCGACTTAGCTCCTTTCCAGAAAGGTTACTAGCTCTAAAATTCTGGTCCTGAAATGACAGATTCCCCAAAAATGGGGTCAAGCTCAGAACGATTTTAAAATAGTTTGTTAAACAGTTTATTAAGAAGCAACTGTTTAAATATGACGCACAAGATAAATAGAAAAAACATGCAACCCATGACAGGCGAGACGCTTTACAGGTCTGTGTGGATAAATGGAAGGATGCTGCAGAGTGGTGTCAATCTCTGGAGCTGGTGCAGCAGTCCCTTCTACTCTCACACTTCATCCATCTGAAGAAGGCTGAACATTCCCCTCCTGAGCTCCTGTTTATATATCTTATTTCATGTGGCTACTGGCTTAACCTCATGTCAATCACTTGTTTGATCTCATCCAATCAATTACTGAGGGACACACAAAAATAGACATTGGAAAGGATTTTCTGGTCCTGCCGAAAGGCAATGGAATGTCCCACACTGGGCCCCACCATAATGGGGACAGAAAATCCCGGCCATAGGTCAGCCATCTTTAGGGCACAAAAGGTTGGGTTTACCACCAACTCCCCTTAAAACAAAAGACACCCTAAAGAAATAATACTGGATTGTGAGTATAGCCTTCTTCAAATCAATATTTATTTGAATATCCAATTATTAATTAAGGCAGATTTAGGCATTATATGTAAATTTAAAGTATAATAGTCATGTTATAACCATATTTGATTGACTCTAGCTAACACTCATCATTAAAGGAATACAGTATTGAATATTTACTTCTCTTCGAATAGCCACTATCTGCATAAGTGATGATTGTCTTTAGTACCATATATTCTATGATATAGTATTCATTACCATAATGTAATCTGTAATTGATTCTTATAATAAATATTCATAAGCAAGCATAAAAGAGTTGCAGTCGCATACTTTTATCCTCATAAGCCTACATATAGCTAATAAAATCCTATAATTCTTAAGTTAGGACTCTGTGCTGATACTGGCAAACTTAAAAAGAGTTGTTTCTGCTATAATATACCTGTGGATATATCCTGCTAGTTTGAAAACTCCTAGGAGGAAGGACATTTCATTGCAGGACCAGTCTACAGCTGATAAAGCTTTAATGATCTGAAATTTCACTTAGTTGAGGTTTTAAGCTAACAATAAGCTTGACTGAGCAGGTTTACCTTACCGGGGAGTAAAGATAGTAGAAGCGTTAACACCATCTCTCTCCATCTTATCTAGTTCGGCTTTCACATTGGTCTAAATGTGAATGCTACACCTAACAGCAGATGGATGGTTGGATTAGCATCTGCACATAGATATAACACTGCATCACCCTTGAAATTTCCAATTCTATTGAACCAGTCTGGCTATAGGGATGCTAAGTCAGCTACTGAGGTGATCCGGTAGTCCTTGGATTCTGCCATCATCTTCACTGTGGATGGGACCAGGGCTAGATTCCTGGAAGATGGTAAGGCTGCAAGCACTGAACCTGTGATGCCCATAACATAAAATATCTAGGGTAACGAAGGTAAGTTTTTGTAATGACACTTGAGTGTAATGAATCCCAGGGATGGAATCTCCGTAGAATGCGGTGAGCTTAATGTTGGTCAGATCATCATTTGCCACTTCGGTGAGTACATACATTTCAGTGTACGAAGTGGAAGGATATTTGAACCTACACCTATATCCAGTTTTGCATATAGATTATATTCATCTTTCATCTGTGGGCATGTTATCCAGATGTGGGAAAAGGCTTCTGTTGGCACCACTGTGCCAATACATTCTAACGTTTATCATGCTGAATGTCTGCTCACTTCATGTGCCAATGGTCTGGTCATCCACATTATCTGACCATATAGTTTGGCTAGACATTTTATGGATCTTGTCTTAATTCTATTTGGTACATACTCTTGATTGGTTGGAACGTTGTGGCTTTTGGTTGTGGATTCTCGTGATGTTGAACTGCTTTTGGCCTTTGCTTTCTGCATTGGTGCTTCAAGTGTCCTTTGGTGCCACATGTGCTGCATACAGCATTAAAAGCTAAACATTTTATGGGTACAGGTTTGAGGCTGCACTGCCCGCACTGCTTACTAGGCTTGCCTGTATTGGCTACTGTGCTATTGGCTATGGTTGAATGACACATAGCCTGTAGACTCTGTCTACCCATTAGCTTAGCTTCATACTTGCATCAACTTTGTAGTAATCCTTCCACAGTGTAGCCTTTGGGTTGATCCAGGAGGTCTTTTTGGAATGCTTCCATTGGAGTAGGTGCTATCATAAGCTCAATTATTCTGTCAGTTCTGCCACTGTAAAGTCGCAATTGTAACTCTTAAGCCAGCATCTACTTATGAATTGGTCAATGGCTTCTGTCAGTTGTTGCCTGAAAGACATGAATTCCAGATGGTGTATTTTGAAGCTGGGCTTCACCTGTTGTTGATCTTCGAGGTTTGACCATATTTTTTCTGGATTCTTAAACATAGAAACATAGAAACTAGAGCAGGAGTAGGCCATTTGGCCCTTCAAGCCTGTTCTCCATTCAACAGGATCATGTCTAGTCCCTATCTCAACACCATATTCCAACTTGCTCTCTATACCCCTTGAAGCCCCTAATATCCAAAAAGTATCAATTTCTTTCCTGAATATACTCAGTGACCCAGCCTCCACAGCCTTCTGTGGAAGAGAATTCCACAGGTTGACCAGCCTCTGTGTGAAGAAATGTTTCCTCATCTCAGTCCTAAATGGCCTGGCGTGTATCCTGAGACTGTAGCTCTTGGTTCCAGGCTCCCCAACCAGGGGAAACATCCTCTCTGCATCCAGCCTGTCTAGCCCTGTTAGAATTTTATGCGTTTCAATCAGATCCCCTCTCATTCATCTAGATACTAGTGAATATAGGCCCAGTCAAACCAATCTCTCCTCATACTACAGTTCTGCCATCCCCAGTATCAGCTGAGTGAACCTTTTCTGCACTCCCTCCATGGCAAGTATGTCCTTTCTTAGGTAGGGAGACCAAAACTGCACACAATACTTCAGGTGTGGTCTCAGTATAACTGTAGTAAGACATCCCTACTTCTGAAATCAAATCCTCTTGCAATGAAGGCCAACATACCATTTACTTTCCTTATTGCTTGCTGCACCTGCCTGTTTACTCCATTGACTAGTGTACAAGGACACCCAGATCCCTTTGTACATCCACATTTCCCAATATATCACCAGTTAAATAATACCTTTTAAATAAAACCTTTCTGTTTTTCACACCGAAGTGTATAACTTCATATCTATCCACATTTTTCTGCATCTGCTAAGTGTTTGCCCACACGCAATTTGTCTAAATCGCCCTGAAGTCTCCTTGCATCCTCCCCACAACTCACAACCCCACCCAGTTTTGTGTTGCCAGCAGACTTGGAAATATTGCATTTGGCTTCCTCATCCAAGTTATATATATCGTGAATAGCTGGAGCCCAAACGCTGATCCCTGCGGTACACCACTAATCACCGCCTGCCACCCAGAATAAGACCCATTTATTCTCATTCTCTGTTTCTGGTCTGTCAACCAATTCTCAGTCCACGCCTGTATATTGCCGCTGATTCCATGTGCTTTAATTTTGCCCACTAGGGTCTTAAGTGGGACCTTATCAAAAGCCTTCTTGAAATCCAAATGCACCACATCCACTGGTTCTCCCTTATCTATTCTACTACTTGCATCCTCAAAAATATTCCAGTAGATTAGTTAAACATGATTTCCCTTTTGTAAACCCATACTGGTTTTGTCTAATCCTGTTAATGCTTTCCAAGTGCTAGAGAGGGGGACAGCCACAGGGGCCTCCTGTTCTACCTGCCTTCCTCTACTCTGCCTGGTGGTCACTCATCCCCTTTCTGCTTGTTCAGTCTTTACCTGTGGTGTGACCACCTCACTGAAAGTGTTGTTCATGATAATCTCAGCATCGCAGATGCTCTACAGTGAATCCACCCATAGCTCCAGCTCCAAAATGCAGTTAGCCAGTAGCTAAAGCTGGATGCACTCCCTGCACAGATGGTTGCCAGGGACGCTGAAAGTGTCCATGACTTGCCACATAGTGCAGGAGAAGCATATCGCAGGTGCGAGCTCTGCTACTATGACTCCCCTTTAGTTTAAGCTCATGAGTTACTCTGTTTAAAGAATTCTAATTACGCTATGGGCCTTATTCTGCTCCAAACACTCCCACTACAGTCCAAAGTCCTCACGTTATTTTGTTTAAACTAACGGGCTGCAACAATTTAATTAGTAGAAAAAGTAGAAGTAGAATTACTGACCTGACCCTACCTACCAATCAGCTGCCTCCCCTGCATAGCATTACTTTTTGAATCATGATGGCCTTGCACCGCTTTCAGCCCTGAGTCTCCCTGGACCTCCTGTTCCATCCTTGCTTAGTTTTCAGCCCCGAGTCCAGCTCCTGCTCTTTTTAAATCTCCGGTCTGATTCTCAGCTCCCATTCTTTTTAAATCTTACCAAGGCTACCACTCCTGTTGCACTGCCTCTTGGTTCCCCTCTGGTCTCGGGCCTGGTTTTACACTTTAAAATCACTGCTCTTCTTGTACTGCCTCCTTGTCCCATTCTGGGTGACCACCAGCTGTTTTATCTGCTCCACCACTCTCACGGATGGTTGTCCACCAGACCTGATATTTTCTGTCTGTGGAGGCCTGAATTGCCTACAGCAATTTAAATTTTAATAGCTGGTTTATCTAATTCAGAAATATCGAGGTCCAGAAAACACAGTTCGACGCATTGTTGGAAAAAGTAAACTCAGATAGGAGATCTGTTGCATTCCAGTGGAGTGTTTGCAGGACTTTTAATGCTATCTGGACCTTTTGACAGCTATCAGGTTTCCTCCAACAAATTTAGAATTAATTTAGCTCTGAGCTGCAATACCTTAAGTGGCCACTGCCTGAACTGATCAGAGGCTAAGCTCTGCCCACAAAGTAATGATTTAGGTAGGAAAATGGCTGCAGGCTTCAAAAATGAAAGGAAACAGTAAAAACAGGCTCCTTATGCTTGGGAGGAGCTGTTACTGGATGGATTCTTCTTCCCAACTCAATCTTCAGTGTTTTAGTTTCCCTAGAAATTGAATTTCTTCTGCCTGTGAGTTTTGCTTAAAATGAGAGCCTCCACACTCTGCTATTTAATTTCTGCTCCTGCTTGAGCTTCGCCTTTTGCTATTTAAATTCTCACAAATGTGAACAATTTTACCAGGACCCAATGCCTATTGGTTAGAACAAGGTACGAGCCCAGAATGGAGGTACGGTGTTTAGAATCCCTACAAAGATTTAGAATCCTTACTCATGGTGAATCTTAATAGTTGTTTCACTTTCCTACCAGCTCTTTTCTTCTGTTGGATTTGAAGTGGCTGAGGCTTCCATTCTGCTCAGTAAAACATTCAAAAACCATGCAGCCATCTGTCACCATGTTACGTGCTTCATCTTCTATGACAGAAACACAGCAATCATGCACAAGGATTGATGAAAGAATAATGTGGGTTCTTTATTTGGAGAACCTAAGACCACGTGATGATATTATTCACTGGGAAAATTTGAGGCACATGTCTAACCTCAATTACCTCTCCTTACAGACTGATTGCAAGTCATGAGACTAAGACATCACATTCTGTCGAGCTGGGTAGCTTAAGCTATGCTCCTTTAAAGATATGGGCACATTATATCACCACATTTGGCGAGACGAGGGTAATGCAAATTTAGCAGTGCCTGATGCTAGTGATGCAGTTGATAGGATTTGGCATTTGAAGATACATTGACCTTGATCACTCGCATGAGGTCATTGAATTTTTATGACACTGCCCAGGTCCTTGGGACTTGGCCCATAGCATTGACCTCTGTGGCTACCTGCTCTCACTGCCTTTTGATCATGTATCTGGAGGGCCTCCAGCCCTACTCCCCACAACCCTGTTGATACAGGACATCTCTCTTCCTCTCCACCTTCTCCATGAAGACCTCCAGACCTTGGAGCCTGCTCTCTCTCATATTGTGTCATTCCTCACTATCTTCCAGGACAGATTATCTCTCTGTGAGACTTCCCCAAACCTACTGCAGCCACAATACACTTTCCCTGTCAGAGGTGCAGAATAATTTTATCCTGTGCAGACTAGCTTTAAGTGGTATTAGGAAGTTATGATTTTGGGTCCCTGCTGATGCATGCAGCCTGTCAGCACCGACTGTATGCAGAAATCAGTGAAATTAGTAGGCAGGACAAAGCTGACATGCTGCCTGCATTTCAGTCAACTGGAGTGGATTAATTGTGCACCACAGTCTCCACACCAGCTTTCAGAATTTAGTTCCTCAGAAGCTTTCATGCCTAACTGGTCCAGCTCTAATTTTAAGAACAGCAGAATGCCCACAGAATTTTAAGACCAATATATCAAATGAAACTGAGCAACATTTATAGTCCCATTTGACTATCTGGTACGTCATTAAAATATTAAGTAATGCACAAAATGTGTCATAATTCTCAAAGTACATTGTACCTTTACTAATTATAAATTAAAGAAACACAAATTTTGTTTTTACAGTGTAATTACTCTCAACTATGCAGGATAGAGTTTCTACATGGATTCTTCTGATGTCCCCTGGAACCTCAGAAAAATGGTGCAAATGATCATTTATCTCATCTCCCTGGGCTCCTTCACAATCTTCCATTGAAGTTGTAGCAGACCATCATAAAAACTCCAGGTATTTTTATTTTTGTTTTGGATTTCCAGCATCTGCAGTTTTTTGCTTTCATCTTAGAAACTCCATTGGAAGCTCTGTATCCAACTTTACAGTTGCAAAGGTACTCTTGAAGTCATTTAGAAAAATATAATCTTAATGTTGAAATAACTGAACAATTATCAGTATGCACAAAGCAACTAAATGTTCCGCAAGGAAAAGCTAAATGTATTTAACATAGTCCTATTGAGTGTTGGCTCAAATTTGTTATTCCTCATATAACTTCATAACATTTTAACTTCAAGAGTAATGTCATCTCATTTTTTCATAAAAAGTGCCACTGCATAATTGTAAGATAAAAGTCCCAGGTGGGGTGCACTAAACAGAATGCATAACTGCACATTGTTTGTCATACTATTAGAGAATATGGTATGGACACACGAACATACAAATATATGAACAAGGAGTAGGAGTATGCCATTCGGCCCCTTGAGCCTGCTCCACCATTCAATAAAATCATGGCTGACCTGATAATAACCTCAAATCTGCATCCCGGCTACTCTTGATAACCTATCACCCCCTTGCTTACCAAGAACCTATCCACCTCTGCCTCAAAAATATTCAAAGAATCTGCATCTGATAGCTTTTCAGGAAGACAGTTCCAAAGACTCACAACCCTCTGAGATAAAAAAAATTTCATCTCATCTCTCTTTTAAATGGCTGACCCCTTATTTTTAAACAATGACTCCCTAGTTCTAGATTCTCCAACAAGAGGAAACATCCTCTCCACATCCACCTTGTCAAGACCTCTCAGGATCTTATGTGTTTCAATCAAGTCACCTCTTACTCTTTTAAACTCAAGCGGATACAAGCCTAGTCTGTCCAACCTTTCCTCATAAGACAATCCATCCATTCCAGATATTAGTCTTAAAAACCTTCTCTGAACTTCCAATGTATTTACATCCTGCCTTAAAGAAGGTGACCAATACTGTACACAGTACTCCAGATGTGGTCTCACTAATGCTCTGTATAACTGAAGCATAACCTCGCTACTTTTGTGTTCAATTCCCTTTGCAATAAATGGTAACATCCTATTAGCTTTCCTAACTATTTGCTGTACTTACATACTAACCTTTTGTGATTAATGCAGTAAGACACCCAGACCCCTCTGCACCTCAGAGCTCTGCAACCTCTCACCATTTAGATAACATGCTTCTCTTTTATTCTTCCAGCCAAAATGGACAATTTCATATTTTCCCATATTATACTCCATTTGCCAGATCTTTGACCACTGACTTAACTGTAGCCTCCTTGTGTGCTCTTCACAACCTACTTTCCTACCTACTTTTGTGTCATCAGCAAATTTGGCAACCATCCTATCCATCCCTTCTTCCAAGTCAGTTATATAAATTGTAAACAGTTGAGGTCCCAGCACTGATCTGTGTGGCACACTTCTCATTGTATCTCACCAACCTGAAAAAGACCCATTTATGCCTACTCTCTGCTTCCTGTTAGTCAGCCAATCTTCTTTCCATGCCTATATGTTACCCCCCTGTACCATAAGCATTTATGTTATACAATAACTTCTGATGTGGCACTTTATCAAATGCCTTCTGGAAATCTAAGTACAGTACATCCACTGGCTCTCCTTCATCCATAGCACATGTTATATCCTCAAAGAACTCCAATTAATTGGTTAAACATGATTTTCCTTTCACAACACCATGTTGACTCTACCTGATTACATCGAGCTTTTCCAAGTACTCTGCTATAACTTCTTTAATAATAGCTTCTAACATTTTCCCTATGACAGATGTTAAACTAACTGGCCTGTAGTTTCCCACTTTTGTCTCCCTCCTTTTTTGAAGTACATTTGCTATCTTCAAATCTAATGGGACCTTCCCTGAATCTAGGGAGTTCTGGAAAATTAAAACCAATGCATCAACTATCTCAATAGCCACTCCTTTTAAGATGCTAGAATGAAGTCCATCAGGACCCAGGCGGTTGTCAGCCCGCAGCTCCAACAATTTACTCAGTACCACTTCTCTAGTGATTATAATTTTCCTGAGTTCTTCCCTCCCTTCCGTTCTGATTTATAGATGCTTCTGAGATGTTATTTGCATTCTCGATAGTGAAAACTAATGCAAAATGCTTGTTCAATTTACTTGCCATCTCCTTATTTTCCATTATCAATTCTCCAGTCTCATATTCTATAGAACCAATTCTCACTTTGTTAACATGTTTCTTTTAAAAAATATTTATAGATACCCTTACTATCTGTTTGTAAATTTCTAGATAGCTTTCTCTCATACTCTAATTTTTTCCTGCTTATTAATCTTTTAGTTATCCTTTGCTGTTCCTTATATTCTGTCCAATCTTTTGGCCTTCCACCTATCTTTTATACTTTTTCTTTAAGTTTGATACTATCTTTAACCTTTCTGGTTAACCATGGACGATATATCCATCCCTTGGACTTTTTTAATCGTTGGAATGTATCTATTCTGTATATTCTGAAATATCCCCTGAAATGTTTGCCACTGCATCTCTAATGACCTATCCCTTAACCTAATTTGCCAATTCACTTTAGTCAGTTCTGCTTTCATGCCCTCTTAACTGCCCATATTTAAGTTTAAAAACATGATCTTGGACCTATTCCTCTCTCTCTTGTACTGAATGTAAAATTCAATCATATTATGATTGCTGCTATCTAGGGGCAGCTTCACTATGAGATTATTAATTAATCCCATCTCATTGCACAATACCAGGTCTAGTATTGCCTGCCCTCTGTGTGGCTCCAGAACATGCTGTTCTAAGAAAACTATCCTGAAAACATTCCATGAACTCTTCATCTAGGCTACCTTTGCCCATCTGACTTTTCCAGTCTATATGTAGATTAAAATCTCCCATGATTATTGCCGTGCCTTTCTGACAAGCTCCCATTATTTCTTCCTTTATGCTCCACCCTACCATGTGGTTACTATTAGGAGGCCTATACATGACTCCCACAAGTGAATTCTTGCCTTTGCCATTTCTGAGCTCTACCCAAACCATTTCCACATCCTGGTTTCCTGAATTTAGGTCATCCCTCTCTATTATGCTAATACTATAATTAACTAACAGAGCTACCCCTCTGCCTTTTCCTAACTTCCTTTCCTTCCTAAATGTCCTGTACCCTTCAATATTCATGTCCCAATCCATGTCCTCCTGCAGCCATGTCTCTGTAATGACTATCAAATGGTACTTATTTATTTCTATGTGTATTCTCAGTTCATCTGTTTTGTTTCAAATGCTTCATGCATTCAGATACAGGGTGTTTAGTTTTAATCTTTTATTCTTTTTATAACCTCTAGTCTCAATTGTTGATTCACTGTTAGATTTGTACTCTTGATCCCTTCCTGTCACAGTCTGTTTTTCATTTCCCGTAATAATACATTTCTCTTTTGCCTTGTCTATACGCTTTGATTTACCACATCTTCCTAAATTTGATCTCTTTCCCCAAATACTTAGTTTAATATCCTTTCTACTTCCCTAGTTATGCAGCTCGCAAGAACACCAGTCGCAGCACAGTTCAGAGCTAGACCATCCCAAAGGTACAACGCCCACTTTCCCCAGCATTGGTGCCAGTGCCCAGGGAACCAGAACCCACTTCTCCTATATCAGTCTTTGAGCCATGCATTCAGCTCCCTAATTTGATTTTTTGTATGCCAATTTGCACATGGCTCAGGTAATAATCCAGAGATTATGAGCTTTGAGGCTCTATTTCTTAATTTGGTGCCAAACTCCTCATGCTGACTATGCAGAACCGCCTTCGTTGTCCCGCCTATGTTGTTAGCACCATGGACCACGATGACTGGGTCTTCTCCCTCCCACTGCAATTTCCTCTCCAGCCCTGAGCAGGTGTCCCAATTATGTCCCTAATGATTGTAGGTATAACCTTTCCTACTGCCTTTAGGGGTCACATTATTGTACTGACGAATGAGCCCTAAGCGTGGGTAATCTTGGGGACAGACATTTCTAATCATGGACCCTGGTTCAAGCATATAGCTTCTATGAGAGCTCTGTAATAAAGTTATCTGTTTCAAGTAAGAAACCTGTCCGATATGCCAAGTTTATTATAATTGGTGATGAGGATAAATAGCTGAGAAGCTGCACCTCGCCTTGTGAATGTGAGTACATCAATTCTTAAGGAAAGAAAGAAAAATATACTGACCAGTCATGCCACTCTTCAGCAGAATCGACCCTTATGATGCCTCCATGGAAGACTGGAGGCTATACATGGAGCATCTCGGTTTTTATTTTGTGATGAATGAAATAACAGCAAAGGAGAAGCGGAAAGCAATTCTTTTAAATGTCTGTGGTAGCAAGACATATAACCTCATCCATGGCCCGACAGCCTCGAAAGTGCCCAATTCTAAATCTTTTAACAAATTGGTGGGCCTCATGAAGATGCATTTTCAGCTGAAGCCATCCATATTAATGCAGAGGTTTAAGTTTAACTCCAGAGTAGGTTCCCTAGGAAAGTCCATCGTAACTTATATAGTGAAGTTGAAGCAGTTGACAGAGCACTGCAATTTCAGACATCAGTGACGTGTTGCGGGATTGGTTGGTTTGTGGCACACAAGACGAGGCCATTCAGCACCCTTTACTTACAGAAGTTAATATTGATTTGAAGCGTGCCATGAAAATAGCACTAGCAATGGACAGTGCTGAGAGGGACTCGCAGGCTTTGCAGAGTGTGTAATATGGCGCCGTTCTTCAGTTGTGGTGGGAACCTACTACCAGAAGTGGCATGAAAACCAGAGAGACAGCCGCGAAGTGGGAGACAGTCTCTGTTGCTCGAAAAATGAAAAGGCATAGTGGAAGCATTTCAGCTGCAATTCAGAAAATAATCTGTTACTGATGTGGGGGGTAACCATGTATCGGATACCTGCAGAAGTAAAGAGGCAGAATGCCACTACTACCACAAAAAAGGCATGTAATAAAGCAGTGCAGGGTGAAATCAAGACAGCCAATCAGGCAGCAGACCAAGATGATTGAAGTGCACAATATAACTTATCCAGAAGCTGCTGATAGTGATTCCTAATACCTATACAATGCCAAAGCAATAAAAACTGAACCAATAACCGTCACCCTTCAAGTGAATGGGAAGCCTCCAGTCATGGAAGTAGACATGGGAGCTTCAATAACAGTGGTGGGAGAAAACACACTTAAATACCTAAGTGAAGGTACCCAGCCACTGAATCTAGAGCAAAACCATGGTTCAACTGAAGACATACACTGGTGAGTCAATACAGGTAATGGTCATCACTACAGTACTTGTGTCCTATAGACAACAGTCAATCCAGCTTCCAGTGATCATAGTGACAGGTGAAGGACCTAGTCTTCTGGGCCAAGACTGGTTACAAAAAATCAAGCTCAACTGGTCTGAAATATTTCACTTGAGAAAAGGAAGAGTTCCTGAGTTGGTGAGAGAATATGACAGTATATTTTGGAATAAGTTAGGATAGTTGAAGGACCTTCACAGGATTCAAGGAACCCTCAGGTCAGAGTTGGTTCCTCAGGAAAATCATGAGAAGAAGCAAAACGAATATAGTGCTATTCTGAGCAAACTCAAGAAATGACTGGCAGAAAGATCTCAAAGTTCAATGTTCCAGGAGGAAGCCAAAAGATACAAGAAAGAGACAGAAGAGCTGAATAATCAGCTGATTGAACCAAAAGAGGCATTGGAAGGAAAAGTTGTAGAACTTTCCAAGGTGTGAGTGGGTAATGAAGCTATGGGCAGCTTAACCCCAAACTGAACTAGTTTGAGATTTCACCAAAGAGAAATCAAAATGAAGGACAAAACTCTGCAGCAATTAGAAGAAGAAAAGACAGAAATCAAATCCAAAAGGCCAATAGGTTATGTCTCCAGAATACTCTCTGCAGCTGAGAAGGGTTATTCACAACTTGAAAAGGATGGTTTATCAATAAAATTTGGAGTGAAGAAATTCCATTAGTATCGGCATAGATGACATTTCACCATAGTGTCAGACCATAAACCACTAGTGGGTTTATTTAGTAAGGATAAAGTCATTTCGCCAAAAGCCTCAGCAAGAATTCAATGTTGGGCTTTGATTTTATCGACATATAAGTATACTTTATGCACCATCTTGAAGAGCATATTGCAAATGCAGATGTACTCAATCATCTCCTGTTACCAGATAGTATTGTACATGCTCCAGTGCCACAAGCAGTTGTACTTGTGATGAATTTCTAGGACTCTTTGTCTGTGCATGAGAAGCAAATAAGGAATTGGACAAACAGGGGTCAAATTTTGTCAAATATCCGAGACCTGGTATTGCAAGGGTGGTCAAATTCACCAGTGTCTGAGGAGATATGACCATTCCTTGCCCATAGAACAGAGTTAAGTTTTCAAGATGGAATATTGTTGTGGGAATCAAGAGTCATCATTCCTTCACAAGGAAGAGAACCACTCTTGACAGAGCTTCACAGTGCACATCCAGGCATATCGAAGATGAAGATGCTTACATGGCCAGGGATTGACAGTGGCATTGAAAGTATGGTCAAGCACTGTCTCCAGAAACAGCAACAACAGAAGTTGCCCATTTCAGCTCCACTGCAGTGGCTTGATCAACCCTGGGTTGGACTACATATAGACAATGTAGGTCCATTTTTAGGTACCATGTTTTTTTGATCATCGATGAGCATTCTGAGTGGATGGATGTGTCTGAAGTTAGATTACTGACATCATGTGCAACTATTGAAAAGCTGCACCAGTGTTTTAGTATACATGGCCTACCAGAAGTCATTGTTTCGGATAATGGTACAGTCTTTACCAGTACAGAATTTCAGAGATTCATGAGTTTAAATGGAAGCAGATATATTAAAACAGAACCATATTATCCCTCATAGAATAGGTCAGCTGAAAGAGCTGCGCAAACTTTCAAATCAGGAATGAAAAGTTATCCAAAGGTATTTTAGAAATTCGACTTTCACGTTTTCTTCTCAATTACCGTATGATCCCTCATGCAACAATGGGTTCAATACCGTTTGAATTACTGATGAAACGTCACCTTTGTGCAAGGTTAAGCCTAATGTTTCCAAAGTTAGAGAATCATCAGAGTAGCCATAAATTGAATCACGATATTCATAGCAAAGCTTGAAGATTTACTGTGAGAGGCACAATTTTCATATGGAATTTTGGAAATGGTCCTAGTTGATTTCTTGGTATAGTTGTCTCTGAAACTGGATCCTTGTCATTCTAAGTGGAAGTGGAAGACTGGATTGTTCAAAAATATGTGGGTTATCTAAGGAGTAAAGACACATTCCAACAACCAGCTACTCTGCCTGTAATTGATGTTGAACTTTAATCCTTGAGGTGAATAGACATACCTGATGTCCCTGTTGAATTACCTAATCCTGAACTGCCACTTTCTAAGGATGTCCCTGATGCTGCAGTTCCTGATCATGTGGATCCAGTGGGAGAATCTCAATTGGTAGTGCTATGCCAATTTAACCAAATTAGAAAGCCACTGCAGACACTTAACCTTTAATCACATGACTTGTGTATATGTTTATATGTTGTGGATTAAAACATTCTTTGAAGCTAGGAAATGTAAAAAAACTAAAAGGGGAGGAAATTTAGTGATTATAGGTATAACCTTTCCTACTGCCTTTAGGGGTCACATGATTGTACTGAGGAATGAGCCCTAAGGGCAGATAATCTTGGAGATGGAGTTTTCTAGTCATGGACCTGATTCAAGCATGTATTTTCTAAAAGAGCTCTGTAAAAAGTAATCTGTTTCAAGTAAGGAACCTGTCCGGTACATCATGTTCATCCCACGATCCCTGGCACTGGGCAGGCAATGTGGCCGTCTGGACTCATGCTCTTTGCTGCAGAGAACGGTGTCAGTCCCTCTGACTATACTGTCTCCTGCTACCACTACAATCCTTGCAACTCCTCCAGCTTGAATGGTTTCCTGTACAATGATGCCATGGCCAGTCAGCTCATCCACCCTGCAGATCACACTTTCATCCAAACAAGCTGAAAAAACCACAAACCTTTTGGATAGTTGCAAGGGCTGAGGGTCCTGCACTTCTGCCTCCTGGCTCCTTTTACCTGCTTTGTGTGCAGTCACAACCCCTGTCCCTAACCACTGAATAAATCAGAAGACCCATCATAAGGGATGTGACTGCCTCCTGGAATAAAGTATTCAGGTAACTTTCCCCCTCCTCGATGTGCCACAGTGTCTGCAGCTCAGCCTCCAACTCAATATCTCTGAGCTGAAGTTCCTGTAGCCACAAACTTTTACTGCAAATGTGTTTACCCTGGATCACACCGGTATCCAGAAGCTCCCACATCCTGCAATCGCAGCACATCACCTGTCCTGGCTTCTCCAATATGCATTAACTAATTAATAATTGCTAATTAATTTATAATTAATAAAGCCTACATTTCCAAATAGGTTTTGGCACTACCAGTGAACTTTACAATACTGACAAAACTTACAGTTTCTAATAATACCAGTTACTGGTTTACCTGCTCCTTCTGCTACACCAAAGTGGAAATCAAATACTGGAGGCTGAAAAAGTGTAGAAGGAAAAAAGATCCTCCTCACCCTTCATCGAACTCCCCACTCAGTAAACTTTACTTCCTGCAGTAAACATTATCTAAAGCATCTCTTTCCCCCTATGCACCAAATTCCCACTTTGAACCAAATTCCCAATTATACCCACCCGGTCTCTGTCTCACTCAGATGAAGTCTCCCTCCCTGACCGTCTGATAACAGGACAATGTTTTGCAGGCAAGCACTTTAAACAATGTATCCTAGTTGGTAATTTTCAATTTAAAACCGAGTTGAATCAGATTTTTCTAAAAATAGGAATAATCCCTTTCCTTGTGGTAAAATCTGCAGACTTGTTCCAAACAATAAAAAGTTGAAAAAAGCATGGGTGAGAATGTACAAGCTGAACTGTAGTGTATGTAGAAACAGGGTCGACTTCCCTAAAAGCCATCACTGCAATTTTTTGACTTCCAGAAGAAAGTATAAATTAGACCCCTACATGCCATTCAAAGTAAGTATGCAAATTTGAGAAAAAATATGCATGTTATCAGAATTTTTCCTCAGGTGATCGGTTTGTAGTTGCAATTAATACTTGGCTAATCACCTGCTTAATGCCCATGTTTTCTTTTAACTGCTCTTTGTATTGAATTTTTTGGGGAGGATCTTACAATCTCATGTAACATCTGTCAAAGCTTTTCTACATTTCCTTAACAATATTTGAGCTTGGTCCAACTGGAAAGGCATCATTCAGTAATATTGTACAACTTGCTGATGCCACAGGTTTTGTGACCAGCTGACTTAAGTTTTCTGGATTGCTTTCAATATAGCTAAATCTAAGATATTGAGAATCAGTAATGGCACGTGCACAAAGGATGATTGGTTATCTACGAACTTGTAAAAAAGATAAGATTTGGAAGAAAAAAGGTCAGTTCAACCTGGAATACTGACTAAATTCAAATTTGAAATTTTAACCCCCTCATTTTCAGAAGTATGTCATCCAAATTATGAAGATAAGCATATAGAATTTTATTCATTCCACTTGATAAAACCAGATGAAGTGGGGTGAATGTAAATACAAATAAGTTACTTAACAAACTGTGGCAGCAGAACAGATATGCATTTAACTTAAACAAACTTAATTCTTCTATTGTCTGAATTATCTTTTCCTGCAGTGGAAAACATGTCTGAGAGAAACATTTAAGGAGATGTTCATTAATCCCATTAAAAAGGAATTGGATAAATATCAATTTAAGAACAGGATTTAAAGATACAGTTGGGAATTTTAACTCGCAGGACTGGCTGTGTTGAGAACAGGTGGTGGATTGAAAATTTGTGATTTCCAATTGCTCCAATGTGCTCACTTCCAGGTTTATTAGAGTTTGCATGCTGATGAGTCCCCAAAGTCAAAGATTTAGTAATTGGATGTGGGCAGGTACTTATTAGCTCAATTAAAAGCTTTAGGGAACTTGGTCAATTGCCTTTAACTTGGCCTCAAACTTAATCTGAGCATTACAGGCCCTGGAGTCAGGAAACTGACCAGGAAAACAGGAGTGACTTTGAGCAGCTGTTCAGGTGGATATTTAAACTTGAAATTGTCCTTTGTGAATAAAACTCCCTTATTGCAACTGTGGTCTCAGTTCTTTCTGGCAAATGTCTAGCTGAACGCTCTTGAGTGAATACAGTTTTTGTCAAACTTAGAGGATGTGAAGTTGACAAGATCAGGATGGCTGGCAAATTTGATGTGTTTGACACCTAATCAGAAGAGGAAAATCAGCACCAAGCATAGCACAGGAGAGAGGTGCACATAAGAGAGTTGTATAAGAAGGCAACCATGGTCTGAGGAGGCACTACCCATATCACAGGGTTTACAGACAGAGGTTCAGTTTCCACAGGCTGAGGTTGTCATGTTAGGTGATGGTAGAGATTTGCAGCCTCCTACAAAAAGACCTGCTCCCTGCTGGACCTAGTGGCTAGGTTTTACCAGTGGCTGGGAAAGTCACCACCGTCCTCAACTTTTTCACTTGCAGGTCCTTCCAGGGAGCTCCTGGGGGGAAATCCAGGATCTCCCAGTCAGCTGAACATAAATACATTTTGGTTACTGATGGATAGCTTGCCAGGGCCAACAATTATGTAAATTTGCCTTTTGATGAAAATAGCCAAAATGAAATGGCATTTTGCATTGCCTCTCTGGCTGAATTCCCACAGGTATAAGGTACCATCAACTACATGCACAAGGACCACCATAGCAATCAGAAGTTTTTATAAACTACGAGCAACATTTATCCATCAATGTACTACCACAAGAAAGAGTTCATGCAGGTCTCTGAGAGCTATCCGTGCAATCTGTCATAATGCCTTCTTACTGAGGCAGTACATCATCCCAGACCCTCTCATTCCAGGAAGCAAAGTTAAGGTCTGACATGTAGGAAACAAGAAATACCCCCTTTAAACTTAACATGAGACATGTGAGGAGCTCAACCAATGAGGTATAGGAGTGCTACAATGAAAGCCACATGACCATTTGGTGAGTTGTCGTGTAATCATCGTAATGTTGCAGATACACATCAGGCATCTGGATTGGTCCGTAGTCCTTGTGGGCTACAAGCATTGATAAGTGTGCACATGGCTGCGGTTTAACTATGATGCCCTGTGTGAGGAATCGGCAAAGTAATGGAGTAGCGGACAAATCGGAGACCGCTTGCCAGCAAGATGATGTGTTTCCTGTGGCTGCATAATTAACGAGGCTGGAATGGGACATTACAGCGTGAAAGCCCGCCATTATGGCTGGCGGGTAAAACAATTTCTTTCCCACCTGCTATCGCATGTTGTGCAAATCTGAGATGATTCCACCCTATGTCCTGTGCACCCCCAGAAGAAATGAAGTTCCATGAGGTATCATCCTCGTGGATGTCCTGTGACTTTTTGCATGCATGAAGGCCCGAGAAGACAATAGAAAGCAATTTGACTTAGCTATGGCAAGTCACCATCTTGGCAATCACCAGGCTCATTTTTCTCATGGTTGAGTCATTGATGAAATGAAGACTACATATGTGTGTCAAAGATATTTGTAATCCTGTTTTCGACCATCTGCAAGTTCTCTATCCTTTTCTCTCTGAATGAGAGGGACATCAATATGCCACTTGTCTCCAGGGTGTCCTCCTCTGTAACAGTGACACACCTGCAGTCCCATCCTTCTCCCTTGCCTTTAGCGTGCACTTCCCCTACAAGGGGTGATAAAACAGTCCTGTGAGTGAGAGAAGTTCAGGTATTCACCTGATGGATGCAGTGCATTTGTTAAGGGTGACTGTGCATCACGTTTCATAAGACATTGTGATGAGTGGCAATGGTGGATGGATAAACGGGGAAGTGATGGAGTGCATAGAAAATGAAGGCT
Source organism: Carcharodon carcharias (assembly GCF_017639515.1). Classification (NCBI taxonomy): domain Eukaryota; kingdom Metazoa; phylum Chordata; class Chondrichthyes; order Lamniformes; family Lamnidae; genus Carcharodon; species Carcharodon carcharias. Next base: position 121,811,445 of record NC_054472.1, on the reverse strand, counting down.
GGGTGCCACTGAAAGCTGAGTAGATGTGAGAAGTGATGTGATGGAGGCTGCTGAATAAGAACGAGTGATGGCAAGGATTTAAAATGCAGATTGTAGTCAAATCAGCAAATATATGCTTATTTTTCTTGATGTGGTTAGGATGCTAAACTGCTTCCAATATTGCGTCCATAACCTGGGTGCAATGTTCCTGCTGTTCACCTTCACAGCTACCCCAACCACCCCTCATGCCTCCAACTGTGCATCAAAAAAGTTTGATTCCACTCAACTGGTTAGTGCAGGGCTCCTACAGAGCATTACATTCAGTGGATTGCTTGATGATGGTGTGCTTTATAATTTTCCCTGTGGCATCAAGGCTCTCATTGTAAGCCTGTTGTGCACATGTGCATGGGAACCTGACCAGGGTCATTGGCCATGTCATGAGCGGATAACCTTGGTCATCCAGTAGCTAGCCTTTGATTTGCTGTGCTGCTTCAAATACAGGTGCAACAGATGAGGACTTTGCACAATGAATGAATCTTCACTGGTGCCAGAAAACTAGGCATTCACCTGCATTATGTTATACCTGTGGTTGCACACCAGTTGTACATTCCTTCTAGTTCATGAAAATTGTCAAGTTTACATGAGGTGAACAAAAGGCAATGTGAGTGCAGTGAAGTGCACCTTGCACTTTGAGAAGCCTGAAATCCACACAAAACCTTATGTTTGCTCCTCCTGTTTCTTGAACGTGATGAATGTGTCTCCCTGTGGGGAGAGAGCCTCAGTGAGCTCCCATGCACAGGAGTGCACTGTTTAACTGTGAGATGTTGCTTGTCTCTCCAGCAGCAGCCTGAAAGGTGTCAAACTTTTACAATTTAAGAACCATAATGACTTTAATATCCACAGGCAATCTCATACTTGCCCAGCTTTAAACATCACTCCTGGCTACAGCAGGATGCAAATTTCAATCACGACATCTTAATACCGTTTTTTTCCTTCATCCATGGGATGTGGTCACCATTGGCTGGGCCAGCATTTAATATCCATCTCTAATTGCCCTTAAGAAGGTAGTGGTGAGCTGCCTTCTTGAAGTGCTACAGTCTATGTGCTGTAGGTACACCCACATCGTGCTGTTAGGGAGGGAGGTCCAGGATTTTGGCCCAGCGACATTGAAGGAATAGTGATATATTTCCAAGTCAGGATGGTGAGTGTCTTGGAGGGGAACTTCTTTGTGGTGATGTTCCCATGCATTTGCTGCCCTCGCCCTTCTAGATGGTAGCAATTGTGGGTTTGGAAGGTGCTGTCTAAGGAACCTTGCTGAGTTCCTGCAGTACGTCTTGTAGATGGCACGTACTGCTGCCACTATGCGTCGGTGGTGGAGGATATAAATGTTTGTAGAAAGGGTGACAATCGAGCTTCTTGAATGTTGTTGGGGCTGCACTCATCCAGGCAAGTGGAGAGTATTCCATCACATTCCTGACTTGTGCCTTGTAGATGATGGACAGGCTTTGGGGAGTCAGGAGTTGAGTTACTCGTCACACTATTCCCAGCCTCTGACCTGCTCTTGTAGCCACAGTATTTAACTGGCTAGTCCAGTTCAGTTTCTGGTCAATGGTAACCCCAAGAATGTTGATAGTGGGGGAACACTGATGATAATACCATTGAATATCATGGGACAATGGCTAGATTCTCTCCTGTTGGAGATGGTCATTGCCTGGCACTTTGTGACATGAATGTTACTTGCCACTTGTCAGCCCAAGACTGGATATTGTCTAGGTCTTGCTGCATTTGAACATGGACTGCTTTATATCTGAGTCATTGCAAATGGTGCTGAACATTGTGCAGTCATCAGTGAACATCTCGACTTCTGACTTTATGGTGGAAGAAAGGTCATTGAAGCAGCTGAAGATGGTTGGGCCTAAGAACCTAGGCCCTGAGGAACTCCTGCAGTGATGTCCTGGAGCTGGGATGATTGACCGCCAACAACCACAACCAAGTTCCTTTGTGCTGGTTATGACTCCAACGTTTTCCCCTTGATTCCCACACTTGTTTTGTCACCTGTTTTTCTCAGGCTCCTTGATCCCGCACTCGGTCAAATTCTGTCTTGATGTAAGCACAGTCACTTTCACCTCACCTCTGGAGTTCAGTTTTTCTGTTCATGCTTGAACCAAGGCGTTAAAGAGATCAGGAGGTGAGTGGCCCTGGCAGAAGCCAAACTGATTAATGATGAGCAGGTTATTGCTAAGCAAGTGCCACTTTGATAGCACTGTTGATGACCCCTTCCATTACTTTACTGATGATCGAGAGTAGACTGATGAGACAGTAATTGACGGGGTTGGATTTGTCCTGCTTTTTGTATACAGGACATACCTGGGCAATTTTCCATATTGTCAGGTAGGTGCCAGTGGTATAGCTCTACTGGAACAGCCTGGCTAGGGGTGCGGCAAGTTCTGGAGCACAAGTCTTCAGTACTATTGCTAGAATATTGTCAGAGCCCATACTTTGCAATATCCAGTGCCTTCAGCTGTTTCTTGATATCACGTGGAGTGCTTTATTTGTCAGACTCTTTGCATTAAAATAAATACCATCCAACCTTGCCAAACTCCCTTGTGCCTTAACCTGTCTATAATTCCTATGCCTTTCAGGCTCACTTGCTCTGCTTTCTAGTTTTGACTGTGCATCTCCCCCTGCTGTATCTCCTCTCAGGATCCCACCCCCCTGCCAAGTTAGTTTAAACCCTCCTCAACAGCACTAGCAAACCTCTCCGCAAAGATGTTGGTCCCATTCCGGTTCAGGTGCAACCTATCCGCCTTGTACAGATCCCACCGCCCCCAGAAACTGTCTCAATGTCCCAGAAATCTAAAGCCCTCCCTCCTGCACCGTCTCTCCAGCCACTCATTCATCTGGACTAACTTCCTATTTCTATACTCACTAGCGCGTGGCACTGGAAGAAATCCAGAGGTTACTACCTTTGAGATCCTGTTTTTTTAATCTGTTTCCTAGCTCCCTAAATTCTGCTTGCAGGACCTCATCCGTCTTTCTACCTATGTTGTTGGTACAAATATGTACCACGATCTCTGTCTGTTTGCCCTGCCCCTTTAGAATGGTTCCTGATGGCAGGAAATTCGGTCCACCATTGATGGGCTGAGTGGACTGGGCTGACTGGATTGAAAACTGGTTTAATGATATTATGAAGCTGATTTTTGGCCTTCTCGCCATATAGTCTGCTCACTCTGCCAAACACACCTGAAGCCAGCGAGCACGGAAAATTCCGTCCATTATCCGTAAGGTATGATTCCGTGAATATTACTATGTCAGACTATTGTTTGACTGGTCTGTGAGACAGTTCTCCCAATTTTGGCACAAGACCCCAGATGTTAGTTAGGAGGACCTTACAGAGTCAAGAGGGCTGAGTTTGCCATTGTCATTTCCAGTGCCAAGATCGGTGCATCAGTAACCATGAAGAAATAATCAGACAACTAACTTCATGATTCTTTTAAATAGCACTAGTGTAGTGGCCCTTCATCTATTCAACATGGTGTTCAGCTGTGGGAGTTATGATAGGGCATTGAAAGAGAAAAGAAAGATGTGCATTTATATAGCACCTTTCATGACCAGCAGATAATTCGAGGCATTTCACAGCCAAAGAAGTATTTTGAAACTGAAATAACCTGTACGGTGGCACAGGGCCCCCAAACGACAGAGGGCCTCAAAATGCAGGACAAGGCTGACGAATGATATGCCAACAAAAATGCAGAAACAACTTTGTCTGCTGCCTAGTTCATGCACAAGGGAGTGATGGTCTAAATCAAGATGACATTTACTGGCTTCCTTTGCAAAGGTAGAATGTAGAATGTGAGTTGGGCATAATCTAAGATTGCCACTGTTTGTGTTGCAATAACTTTCTATGTGTGTGTTTGTGCACACCCACAGGTCAGGTCCTCACAGGTGCAGCAGTGGTCTGGGGGTGGATGAGATGGTGCAAGGTCACAGGGCGAGAAGTGCATGAGCGCCATAGATGTTAGGAGTTTGCCAAGCGCGAGCGGGAAATGGTCACTATCTGTCTTTCTCAGCTTCCCAAGACTTTGCCACGCTTGGTCTTGTACACGCCTACCCCCACAAGGCCCTGGGACTGCCCTTCCCCTCCCCATCTAGGCCCCAGGATACCTCTCCCCTTCTCGCAAGGCACCAGGACCCACCTTCCTCCCTACCCATCAATGCCCAGGGATCCCCCACCCCACCAATTATGAAGGCCCAAGGTCCTGGGACCCCCCTCTGACAAGATGGGATCTGGTGCCAAACTCCAAAGCCACCAACACACTGAGCAGCCACTCAGCTGAAATAGAAAAGGAGGCAGGCACTTCTTGGCAGATTAATTAGAATTAAACCTTTAATAATCCACAAACAACTCCTTTTAAATTTTTGGCGGTTGTTACTTCCCCACATTTAAATTCCCATGCTCGTATTTGTTTTTTTATGAATGGGCCAAGGCGAGAGTCCCGGATATTAACCAGTTATGGGTGGTCACAGGGCACTGGGGGAGGTCATTCAGCTCGTCAGGCCAGTGCTGTCTCCGAAAGGACAACTGAGTTGTTGGAACTTGCACTTGCTCTTCCACATACACCATTCATTGGCATTTTACAAAAAACACTTTTAATAATCACAGGTTGTGTGTGTGTTTGACTTTGTTGAATTATGATTACCCTGTATTTGGCAACAATTTGATCTGGTTTATCAAGGAGTAGAACCATAGAAAAGTTAAGGTGCAGAAAGAGGCCATTCAGCCCATCATGTCTGCTCCAGCCAAAAAAAAAGCTAGCTGCTCATTTTAATCCCACTTTCCAGCACCTGATCCATAGCCTTGCAGGTTATTGCACTTCAGGTGCAGATCCAGGTACCTTTTAAATGAGTTGAACATTTTAGCCTCAACCACCAACTTAGGCAGTGAATTACAGATTCTCACCACCCTCTGGGTGAAAACGTTTTTTCTCATATCCCCTCTAATCCTTCTACCAATCACGTTAAGTCTATGTCCCCTGGTAACCGACCCCTCAGCTAGAGGAAACAAGTCTTTCCTGTCTACACTATCTCTGCCCCTCATAATTTTGTACACCTCAATTAGGTCACCCCTTAGCCTCCTCTGTTCTAAGGAAAACAACCCTAGCTTATCCAATCTCTCCTCATAGCTGCAATTTTCAAGCCCTGGCAACATTCTTGTAAATTTTCTTTGCATTGTCTCCAGAGCAATTTTGTCCTTCCTGTAATGTGGTGACCAGAACAAAATTCCAGCTGTGGCCTAACCAGCGTTTTACACAGTTCAATCATTACACCCCTGCTTTTGTATTCTATACCTCACCCAATAAAGGAAAGCATTCCATCTGCTTTCTTGACCACCTTGTACACCTGTCCTGCCACCTTCAAGGACCTGTGGACATGCACTCCAAGGTCTCTCGCTTCTTCAACGCCTCTCAATGACTTCCTGTTTATTGAGTATTCCCTTGCTTTGTTTGCCCTTCCCAAATACATTATCTCACACTTTTCTGGAACGCATTCCATTTGCCACTTCTCTGCCCACTCAACCAAGCCATTGATATCACTCTGGAGTTGACAGCTATCCTCTTCGCTATCAACTGCATGGCCAATTTTTGCATCATCTGTAAATTTCCAAATAATGCCTACCACATTTAAGTCTAAATTATGAATATATACAACAAACGGCAAGGGCCCCAACACTGATCCCTGTGGAACACCACTGGAAATTGTTTTTCATTCGCAAAATCATCCATCCACCATTACCCATTGTCACTGAGCCAATTTTGGATTCAACTTGCCACCTTCCCTTGTATCCCATGAGATCTCACTTTCCTGACCAGTCTGCCATGTGGGAGGTTGTCAAATGCCTTACTAAAATCCATGTAGACAACATCCATTACATCACCCTCATCAATCCTCCTTGTTACTTGCTTATAAAAAACACGGTCTTACCCTAACAAAGCCACACTGACTATCCCTGATCAACCTGTGCCTTTCTAAGTGACAGTTTATCCTGTCTCTCAGAATTGTTTCCAATTATTTGCCCACCACCGAAGTCAGACTGGCCGACCTATAATTTTTTGGCCTATCCCTCAATCCCTTTTTAAATAATGGTACAATGTTTGCAGACCTCCAGTTCTTTGGGACCTCACCTGTATCTAGTGAGGATTGGAAAATGATCTTCAGAGCATTTGTTAATTCCTCCCTGGCTTCCTTCAACAGCCTGGGATATAACCCATCTGGCCCTGGTGATTCATCCATCTTCAAGAATGCCAGTCCCTCCAGGACTTCCTCTCTCACTGTGCTTATTGTATCTAATATTTTACACTCCTCCTCTTTAACTAGTCTGCATCATCCCTCTCCTTATTGAAGACAGAGACAAAATACTCATTGAGAACTCTGCCCACATCTTCTGCATCAACCCACAAGTTACCATGTACATCCCTGATAGCCCCTACCTTTTCCTTAGTTATTCTCTTGCTCTTAATGTACTGATAAAACAACTCAAGGTTTTCTTTGATTTTACCTGCCAATATTTTTCATATCGTCTCTTTGCTTTCCTAATTTCCATCTTTACTTCATCCCTGTACTTTCTATAACCCTCTAGACTTTCTACAGTATTAAGTCTTTTGTGATTGTCATAAGCTTTCTTTTTATGCTTTACATTGGCCTGCATGCTTCTGGATAACCAGGGGGCTCTAGATTTGGCAGTACTACCCTTTTCCTTTGTGGGGCATGTCTACACTGTGCCCATAGAGTCTCACTTTTGAAGGCCTCCCACTGATTTGACACAGTTTTTCCTTCTAATAACTGCATCCAGTCCATTCTCACCAACACACTTCTCAGCTTTGTAAAATTTGTCTTCCCCCAATTAGAAACTTTAGCTCCTTTTCAATCTTTGTCCTTTTCATAATGATGGCTGGACAAGCCTGCTACATCACCCGAATAGGCAGAGAGGGCTTTAATGCCTGCCTGGAGTCCTGGCTCTTGATCTGCTGGTGGGGGTTTTCTCCAAAGCAGTTAAACTGGCCATCACGGCCTGCAGTAGGGGCTTAGAGGCTAACTGGAAAATCCCAGTCGGTATCCTTTAACTGGCCTTAATAGGCCAACAATAACCTGGAACAGCTACTTTCCACCCCTCCCCCAACTAGCCCCCCCACCCCACTGCCCCAGCCATCCTATCGCAGCAGGCCTGTCTCTGATCCTGGCCCCAGAGGGATTAAAAAATCAAGCCCAGTTTCTCTCCACAGATTGGCAAGATCTGCTGAGTATTTCCAGCATTTTCTGTTTGTATTTTAGAATTCCAGCATCCACAGTATTTTGCTTTTGTTATGTTTTTATTTCAAAACATCTTGTTCTGTTTATACAGAAACAGCAATAGTGCCCATTTTAGAAATCAGATGATTGTCTGAAGTTTGAACATATGTATAACTCTCTTGCACCTCAAAAAGAAAAATGCTTTTGACTAGTACATGTTGATGCTGTCCAGCATCCCTTTTTTTAAAAAAGGTGCCAGAATAATTAATGTATTCAGGAACCTCACTGGCAGGATTGCAGACCCTCATATTAATAGCCATCTTTTTCTATAAAAGTGATCTCACTGAATATTACCACAATGGTTCCAAAAGAAGATTAGATGTTCTACTGTCACTGCATGCAGAATGCAAATCTGTTTTATTTATTTGTTAAGCATATGCAGAAGCAAATTGTGATGAGATTTCCTTTATGGAACAAAGTACCTTCATTAGAGCATTTTTATTCAATTACATTTGTGTCAGTAGATGACTATGGCTTCTGATATGTCAGTTTGAAATGACAGCCTTAAGCTGTCGCATTAAAAAAATGTTTGCATCCATATTAAAACCTGCTACATTTGCACTTCCATTTTCACATTACTTGGGTAGCTATCTTGGCGTCGGGGTATTTCCCCCTCATCTCATTCCAAGACCTTTGGATTTCTCAGCCACTATCCACAGCCTGAGTGATCAAGCTATCTAGACCTGAAAAGATCATCCTGCTTTTCCTTCAATCATGAAGTCCAATCACATCAAGGTCATGAAGCCTGGTTTTGTGAAGACTGCAAGCAAGCAGCCATCTCCTGAGCATTCTGGGGTTCTCACAATATCACTGTATTTGCAGTCTAATTAAACAGCTTGTTAACTGCTTGAGAATGTGAAAATGTTATTATGCAGGTGGCTGCTAATTGGCTGCTTTCTGTCTTGCACAATTAGCAAATTCATGAGGCATGAATCTAACTGGAGGAAGTCTAGATACACCAGTCAGTTTAATAGGCCTGTGTGAGTCAGCGACAGAAGAAAATGAACTTCAGCACTCATTTCAAAATGAGGTAAAAAAATAAAGATTCTGCAGTGTCTTTGCTACCCTCCATGGTCCATGTTTATCCATAGAGATAAGCAGGAAGATTTTCAATTTCCAAAATTGGTACTAACAGGAAAGTAATGGCCTCAAAATGGAGTCTGCTGGCTTAGCACTCTAGCAACCCTTCTGATTGGCTCACCAGCATGTTAACAGGGGATCTATAACTGGGCACCCAAAGCACCTGATTGTTTCAACGATAAGATCCTATCAAATCGATAGCCAACAATTCCAACTTGGAATGATATGGTGGAAATATTCAACAGGTCTGAGGGAAACAAAGTTAATTATTGGAATTTTATCTTGACAGACTTGCTATTTGGGCTGTAGGGGAGCTGGAGGGAGAGGTGGGAGGGGTACTGGTAACAGCTGAAATCCAATTGCTTCAGCAGCATCTTTTGTCATGGCTCTTTAATTTGACCATGGCTTTAACATCCCTCTTCTGGGTTACTCAACCAATTACAGAGTGTGGACTTGATGATGACACACTCTGTGAATGACGGATCTCTGTTTAAAAGGACCCTGATAGGGGAAAGAATGTACTGCAGGAAAGCTTGCTTGGGGAGGCTACTGGCAACAAGGACATAGAAGGAAGGTGTGGAAATGCTGCTCCTTAGTTTTCTGCATCTTCCCTGGGAGTCACTCTGGAAGCAGTGAGGGCCAGAAGAAAGGAGCTCTTTCCTCTGGATGGAATAGGCCAGTCACTAAAACTAAATAGGCATGACTGGAAGTTGTGGAGGCTGTCAGCAGGTGTGTAGTGCCCAGGACCTGGACACAGTAGGAAACAGTTTAATGACCTCATTAGGGTAGGGTAATTGTCACACCACTTCTAGGTGACATCCATCATTCTTTCCAAGCATTTTTCTTCACAGATCTTCTCTGACCAACACCTTGCAGTTCCATTCATTTTTCTTTCTCCAAAGATCTCCTTAATCTCAGTATAAACAGCCATCACACACAGGCACACTCATCCCCTTCCCGTCCTGTATCCATTCCTCACAGCTACTCTCCTGAAATGCTCTCATTCCAGCATCACCATGTCTTAAACTCATAACTCATGACCTTTTCTCATTACAAGAGAAGGGAGCCCACAACTGCAGAGAGAGGCAGAGGGTGGATTTGAAGCCAAGGCCACTCTGATTGCATTAGAGGAGGACATCCTGGAGCTCGGCAGATTGGCACACACACTAGGCATCAGCAATCAAGTGATCTGGGTGACACACAGACTGGTGACAACATTAGATATCACACTTGCCAGTTGGTACTTATTAGTCACTCTTGTTGAGTTGATGTCGCCATTAACTGAAATGTCAAGATATGCTGGAACTCTTACTCCTTCCCCATGTCAGCAATAACTCATGTCTTTGATCTCCCACAGGTCCCTCAAGGGAAAGAGGGAGCTGATAGGTGATCAGGTTGAGGAGTCCACACAGGAGAGCAAGGTACTCGGAAGATGCAGTGTCACATGACTCATGAACACCCACCACCAGAAATACACTCCCCTCAGCGTGTACTTCAGTGGATGTGCTAGGGTGTTACATGGTGAGGCACAAATCACAGGTAAGTAGGAGCAGGTGCAGGAGACAAGGACAACTCTATCAAAGGGTGAAGGATACACCAAGCTCTGCTCAGCTGGACACAGATGCTGAGCCTTGGAAGTCATTCATGAACAGGGAACTTGTGGAACAGCAATGAGAAATGTGCTTGCATCTGTCAGAATTTCCAGAGGCAGTGTGCACCCTTGCAGAATGATTGGAGGAATTCATCTCTAGCATACATGCCATGATATCTCAGGAATTTGGGGAATTTGCATGGAGAATCAGATGCGGCCGACAGCTGACTGCATGTGGCACACCAATGGAAAGCCTTGGGCGCTCAATGTCTCACTAACATGCAGCCACGTGTTCTCCAGCTCTTGGCCAGCAGGGAAGTACAGGTGAGCGAAGATGAAGAAAAGGCACGTGGTGCCTTTTCTCAAGGTGTTCCCAATTCTCAGCCCTTGATTGGCTCACAGAGGCCCAAATGCTGCCTTCTTCCCCAACGGCCAAGTGTGTCCTTGCACAGGTGCTGTTGGAGCCGTTTTTGGCAGTGTCTTCACGGGCCCCAAAGCCCACAGAAAGTCCACCTGGACATCTCAACTGTCAGAGCAGGGGAACAGTCAACTTGCCTCTAGGTCTGCTGAAGCCACAGAAGTTGCAGATGAGAAAGACTTATTAGTCATACAAGGAGATTCACTTTGGTGTGAATAGAAATGTTCATGGTGTTATATCAATATTTATTTCAATTGATGAAACACTTTATATCAAAACCTCATTCTCAGGGCTTCTATTTTGTTGGATCTGTCATTCACACGGACAGTAGCCTTCAGGTGAATGGGTTGTTATGATACGCCTATAGAATGACGGTTTTTGAAAAGAAAGGAATCCTCCATAATGCCAACAAAAATAAACTGAAGGACACAATTTCACTTTTGAAGATTTTTACTGTGATGAGCACATCAGCATGGGCCAAACAGCAATTAACTGGCAACTGATACATCAAACTAAAGAAAGAGACAGGCTTCGTATTAACTACCACAACCAAAATACGTCTCACAAAATGCTTTTACTCTATGCGAAGCTTCTGGCAGATATGTAGCATTAAATGAACGTTCCCAAAATCACTCCCAATCCTACAGCAAAGGGTAACCACTCCCCACCATGCCACAATAAAAATTCCAGTGTCCTTCGACAACTATTCCACCCACCTGAGTCTCCCAAGTCCGATGAATCCCCCTCTCCGCCAGGTCATGACAATCCTGGCAATCCAGAATTCCAAAGATTCCTGTATCCATCCCCTTTAAAGGGTTTAGTCAGCTTTGGTAAAGCCGTTTTTTTTCCGCCATGGAGAGCTTTGCTTCTGCTCCCCATCATTTCCCACAAACAGCAATGACCCCCCTCAGAGAATCCAATTCTTTATCTCCCTGTGTCTCAGCTGCAGCCTGTAAATATTGTAAAACTACCTGGCATTGTGCTCCTCAGCAGTGGATCCATGAAGAATATCATCCATATGGCAGATAGCTCCATCTAGCCCTTCCAAAATGCCAGTCATGGTATGTTGAAAGATTTTGGGTGCTGAGGAAATGCTGAATGGTAGGCAGTTAAAACAGTACTGGCCAAAGGGCATGACAAATGCGGTTAACAATTTTGACACCTTGTCTAATTGGAGTTGCCAGAACCTGTTATTGGCGTCAAGTTGAATGAAAACTGAGCCCCTCGCAAGCTTTGCCACATTTTTGTTGACAGATGCCATCTGATTGACTTTTCTCTGTATAGCCCAGTTTAAGTGCGTGAGATCCACACAAATGTGAAGTGAGGCATTACCTTGGGTACAAGTATCATGCTGGAGAACCCAAAAGTGGGTTGTGCATAGCATAGAATGGAATCAATCTCTTGCTTCACCTTTTTCAAGAGATGATGAGAGACCCTTTTTGGGTTAAAAAAGCACACCGGCTTGGCATCTAGATTTAAAGTGATGTTGTAAGCCATGTGGATCTTCCCCAGACCAGTAAACAATTTCAGAAATTCCCTTTTGAATTTATCTGGTTTGTCTTGGTCGTTCAGCTCTTCTATCTTGTAAAGAAGTTGATAATCAGAGCAGGCTCTCTGGCTCAGTTCTGGTTCTGGATAACATAGAAAAATTCTTGAATTTCTCTTCCCTTATGGTAAAGTGTGGCAGTCATCTGCCCGTGCACCCTGAGTGGACTGCACCCTGGACCACGCATTCAAGTGGTAGATGGTTGGAGAAATTCAGGTTTCAGCCAATGTACCATATCAGACAGAATGGACATCAGGATCATCTTGGTTGTCTGCATTTATACTCTCCCAAGGGCAATAAGACCCTGAATAATAATCTGTTTCTGTTCAATTATATTGTTATTTTAATTTCAAAAATTAATTATTCACTTTATAATTTTACAATTAGTTTTATTCAGTTTTGTAATGTTAAATTAACTTCTCCACAACACTGAACGTCTCTTTCTGAATAACATTTCTTATTTGAAGTGACAGTTTTATTACAACAATCTCAATTTTCTCACCACAATAAGATAGAATGCAGTAGGAAATACAATTCAGGCATTTTAAGATTGAGAAACAGTTAATGTTTCAAGTCCAATATGACTTTCCTTCAGGAGATGAGTCATACTGGACTCGAAATGTTAATTCTGTTTCTGTCTCCACAGGCCTGCTGAGTTTTTCCAGCATTTTCTATTTCATTTCAGATTTCCAGCATCTGCAGTATTTATTATTTTTATTTTAAGATTGAGTTTGTTCTTTCTGTGCAATAGATGATTTTAAAAATCAAATAGTTATATATCTCATATTAGTAATATTAGATGTGCCCATTGTATTATAGTTTGGGTTTTTAATGCTTTCATTGAAGATTTGCTTAATGGCTTGAGACCAGAGTTCAATATTTTTGCTCAGATTTAGAAAGTGATGGTGAATCTTCTTCTTTAACCACTGCAGTCCATGTGATGAAAGTAATCCCATAGTGCTATTAAGGAGTAGGGAGTTCCTGAATTTTTGTGATGAAGAATGAATGCAATATACGCTCAATTCAGGATGGTGTGTGACTTGGAGGTGATGGTGCTCCCATGCACCTGCTGTCCTTATTCTTCTAAATAGTAGAAATTGTGGATCTGGGAAGTGCGGCTGAAGATGCTTTGACAAGTTGCTGCTGTGCATCCTGTAGATAGTAGATACCGCAGCTACCTACGCTGGTGATACAGGGAGTGGATGTTTAATGTAGTGGATGGGCTGCTGTGAACTGTTTTGCCCTGGATGGTGTTGGGTTTTTTTAAATATTGTTACAACAGCAGGCATCCAGGCAAGCAGAGAGTTTTCCATCACACTCCTGGTTTGTATAGATGGTGGAAAGGCTTATGGGAGTTGTGGGGTGAGTCACTTGCTAGAGAATGCCCAAACTCTAACCTTCAATCCTTAACCTATGATCATATATTACCCTAAGTTCGATGAACCCTGAATACGATCAATCCACCTGTTCCCTCGTATCCATTTTATTAGTTGTGTCCTCAAATTACTTAACAGATTTGTCCAACACAATTTTCCTTTCATAAACCCATGTTGACTCTACTTAATCATATTTGATTTTCTAAGTGCCCTGTTAAGACATCCCTAATATTAGATCCTAATATTTTGCCTACTGATGTTAGGCCAGCTGACCTATAGTTCTTTCTTTTTTAAATAGTGGGGTATGCACGGATTGCTCAGGGATAGCCAGGATGTTTTTGTTAGGGGAAGATCATGCATTACTAACTTAATAGAATTTCTTGAGGAACTGACAAGGAATATTGTTGTGGTTAGTGCAGTGGGTGTTGTCTACATGGATTTTATTAAGGCATTTGACAAGGTCCCATGTGGCAGATTATTCAGAAAAATGAGATCTCATGGGATATAGGGGAAGGTGGCAGGTTGGATCCAAGATTGGCTCAGTGACAGAAAACAAAGGGTAATGGTGAATTAATGTTTTTGTGAATGGAAAGCAGCTCCCAGTGGTGTCTGCCAGGGTTTAGTGTTGGGGTCCTTGCTGTTTGCTATAGATATTGATGATTTGGACTTAAATGTGGGAGGCATGATTTGGAAATTTGCAGTTGACACAAAAATTAGCTGTGTAGTTGATAGTGAAGAGAATAGCTGTAGTCTCCAGAAATATATCAATGGTTTGGTTGAGTGGGAGGAAAAGTGGCAAATGGAATTCAATCTGGAAAAGTGTGAGGTAATGCTCATGAACAGGGGAGAGAGCTCATCCTCATCCTGAGTGAGACACAGCCAGAGTGAGTGTGGGTATTGGCAATTTGGTACACAGTGGGATTTCGGTGCAGAGGGGAAGAGGTGCTCTTTGCATTTTTTACTTGCTTTCCAACTTCTTAAATCTTCAGAGCATGGTCTTGCCCTGCTGCAGTAGTAGAGGCGACAAGGGAAAGGAATGACTGGTAAGTAGTGGGTAAGGTCGGGTAAGTATTTACTACTTTAATCACTTATAGTTTAAGGTTTTCTGTGGTTTATAGTATGGATATTCTATAGTAATGAGGATCAGGAAAGAAGGGCCTGAGAGTATTTGATTTAAAATGTTTAATTTAAATGGATGAGTCATGGCAGGAGAGCTCAAAGCCGTGGTGCACTCCTCATGCTCCATGTGGGAAGCTGGGGACATTTCCAGTGCCCAGGACCAGCATGTGTGCAGGATGTCTGTCCAGCTTCAGCTCCTGGAACCTTGTGTTTCAGAATTGGAATGGTGGCTGGGGACACTGTGGAGCATCTATGAGTCTGAGAGCATCGTGGATAGCATGTTTAGAGAGGTGGTCACACCGCAGCTTAAGGGATTTGAGAAAGGAAGGGATTGGATGACCAACAGGCTATACAAGAGAAACAGGCGGGTAGTTCAGGAGTCCCCTAGGGTCCCGCTCGCAACTCGGTATTCCATTTTGGAGGCTGATGAGGACATGGTTTCCTCCAGGGAATGTGGACAGTGCCAAGCTTCTGGCACCACAAGCAGCCTGTCTGGACAGCAGGGCAGGAAGAGAAGAAGAGCAATAGTAATAGGGGATTCAATAGGCAGGGGAACAGATAGGGACTAATGTGGTCATCAACCTGACTCCAGGATGGTATGTTGCCTCCCTGGTACCAGAGTCCGGGATGTCACTGAACGACTGCAGGGCATCCTGAAGAGGGAAGGTGATAAGGCAGAGGTCATGGTATATGTTGGTACCAATGACATAGGTAGAAAGAGGGATGAGGTCTTGCATCAAGAATTCAGGGAGTTAGGCAATAGACTAAAATGCAAGACATCTCGGGTTGTAATTCCTGGATTACTCCCAGTGCCACTTGCTCGCGAGCTCAGAAATAGGAGAATAGCATAGATGAATACGTGGCTTAAGAGTTGGTACAGGAGGGAGGGTTTTAGATTCCTGGATCACTGGGATCGTTTCTGGGGAAGGTGGGACCTGTACAAGCGGGATGGTCTACGTTTGAACCAGAGCAGGACTAACATCCTTGCAGGCGGGTTTGCTAGTGCTGTTGGGAGGGGTTTAAACCAATTCGGTAGGGGGAGGGGACACAGAATATTAGCAGAATAGGGACACATCATAATACAGTAAAACAATCAAGTCAGAGGGAGTACAGCTGCATTAAGTTTCAAGAGAGTAAGGCAAGGCTGGATGGCCTCTACTTTAGTGCCAGGAGTATTACAGGTAAAATGGATGAGTTAAGGGTGAGGATTGACACGTGGAATTGTGATATAGTGGTCATCACTGAGAGGGAATGGTTGAGGGAGGGGCAGGATTGCCAGCTCAACCTTCCGAGATATAGAATCTTCAGGTGAGACAGGGGAGGGGGTAAAAGAGGAGGAGGCAATGCATTATTAGTTAAGAAGTCAGTTACTGCAGTAAGGAAAGATGATATCTTGGAGGGGGCATCAAATGAAGCTCTGTGGGTAGAGCACAGGTATAAAAAAAGGCCAGCCATATTGTTAGGTGTTTATTAAAGACCCCCAGGTAGTCAACGGGAAATTGAGGAGCAAATATGTGCACAATTTGCGGAGGTATGTAAAAACAATAACAATAGGGTAACTATATTAGGTGATTTCAACTTTCTCAACATTAATTGGGATAGACATAATGTTAAGGGATGGAGTGGATTTCTTGAAATGCATACAGGGGAACTTTTTAGGTCAATATGTAAGGGGTCCAATAAGGGATGGCGCAGTGCTGGACCTAATTCTGGGGAATTAAGCCAGACAGGTGGCTGAGGTGATGGTGGGGGAGCATTTTAGTGATAGCGACCACAACATGGTAGTTTAAGTTTGTTATGGACAAAGAAATAGACAAGTTGCAAAAAAATGTTTTGGATTGGGGGAGAGTAGATTTTAGTAAAATAAGGCAGGATCTGGCCAAGGTAGACTGGGAACAGCTACTTGTGGAGCAGAGGAGCAGTGGGGGTGGGGGGGTGGGGGTGGGGGGGGGGGTGGGCGTTCAAAAAGGAAGTGGGGAGGGCATAGGTGCAACATGTTCACTCTAGGGTGATAGGAAGGAATAACAAGCCCAGTGAGCCATGGATGACCAGAGATATTCAGATTACGATGAGAAGGAAAAGAGAGGCTTTTAGCAGGTACAAGGGAAGCAAATCAGCGGAAGCATTAGTGGACTATAGAAATTGCAAGGTGGAGCTTAAGAAAGCAATTAGGAGAGCAAAGAGGGGATATGAGACAGCTCTGGCTTGTAAAAGTAGGGAAAATCCCAAGATATTCTATAAGTATATCAATGGGAAGAGGCTAACCAGGGAAAGAGTAGGGCCCATAAGAGACCAAGGGGGCAATCTATGGGTGGAGCCAGATTACATCGCTAGTGTGTTGAATGAATACTTCACATCCATCTTCACCCAAGAGAAAGAGGATGAAGGTATCGAATTTGGGGAGAGAGACTGCAAAGGTTATTAAGCAAATTGATATAGGGAGTGACAAGGTATTGGAGGTGTTGGCAGGCTTAAAAGTGCACAAGTCTCCAGGTCCAGATGATTTGTGTCTCAGACTGCTGAGAGAGGCAAGGAAGGAGATTGCAGGGGCTCTGAGCCAAATTTTTAATTCCTCTCTGGCCACGGGGGAGGTGCCAGAGTACTGGAGAACAGCTAATGTGGTTCTGCTGTTTAAGAAGGGTTGTAGAGATAAGCCAGGGAAATACAGGCCAGTGAGTCTCACATCAGTGGTAGGGAAACTATTGGAGAAAGTTCTGAAGGAGAGAATCTATCTCCACTTGGAGAGGCAAGGTTTGATCAGGGATAATCAGCATGGCTTTGTCAGAGGGAAGTCATGCCTAACAAATTTGATTGAATTTTTTGAAGAGGTGACCAGGTGTGTAGATAAGGGTAGTGAAGTTGATGTAGTTTATATGGATTTCAGCAAAGCCTTTGACAAGGTCTCACATGGGGGATTTATAAAGAAAGCAAATGCACATGGGATACAGGTGGATTCAAAATTGGCTTAGTTGTAGGAGACAGAGGGTGATGACAGAAGGATGCTTTAGTGACTGGAAGCCAGTGTCCAGTGGCGTATCACAGGGATCTGT
Organism: Carcharodon carcharias; assembly: GCF_017639515.1. Classification (NCBI taxonomy): domain Eukaryota; kingdom Metazoa; phylum Chordata; class Chondrichthyes; order Lamniformes; family Lamnidae; genus Carcharodon; species Carcharodon carcharias. Next base: position 121,793,939 of record NC_054472.1, on the reverse strand, counting down.
GCTCGGTCCCCTATTATTTGTCATTTATATAAACAACATAGATGGCTATGTGGAGGGTAGGATTAGTAAGTTTGCGGATAACACAAAGATTAACTGGACAGTTAACAGTGAGGCTGAGTGTCTTGGCTACAGGAAGATATAGACGGGATGGTCAAATGGGCAGATAAGTGGCAGATGGAATTTAACCCTGAAAAGTGTGAGGTGATACACTTTGGAAGGAATAATTTGACAAGGAAGTATTCAATGAATGGCATGGCACTAGGAAGTTCTGAGGAACAAAGGGACCTTGGCTTGTGTGTTCATAGATCTCTAAAGGTGGAGGGGCATGTTAGTGGGGTGGTGAAAAAGGCATATGGGACACTTGCCTTTATCAATCGAGGCATAGACTACAGAAGTAGGGAGGTCATGTTGGAGTTGTATAGAACCTTGGTGAGGCCACAGCTGGAGTACTGTGTGCAGTTCTAGTCGCCACATTATAGGAAGGATGTGATTGCACTGGAGGGGGTGCAGAGGAGATTCACCAGGATGTTGTCTGGGATGAAACATTTAAGTTATGAAGAGAGGTTGGATAGACTTGGGTTGTTTTTGTTGGAGCAGGGAAGACTGAGGAGAAACCTGATCGAGATGTACAAGATTCTGAGGGGCATGGACAGGGTGGATAGGGAGCAGCTGTTCCCCTTAGTTGAAGGGTCAGTCACAAGGGGACATAAGTTCAAGGTGAGGGGCAGGAGGTTTAGGGGAGATGTGAGGAAAAGGGTTTTTACCCAGAGGGTAGTGATGGTCTGGAATGCATTGCCTGGGAGGGTGGTGGAGGTGGGTTGCCTCACGTCCTTTAAAAAGTACCTGGATGAGCACTTGGCACATCATAACATTCAAGGCTATGGGCCAAGTGCTGGTAAATGGGATTAAGTAAGTAAGTCAGGTGTTTCTCATGTGTCGGTGCAGACTCAATGGGCTGAAGGGCCTCTTCTGCACTGTGATTCTGTGATTCTATGAACGCATTTAGGGAGGGCAAACAAAGCAAGGGAATACTCATACGAACATATGTGCACATGAGCATATATACATCGAACATATGAAATCAGAGCAGAAGTAGGCCATTTGGCCCCTTAAGCCTGCTCCACCATTCAATACGATTATGGATGATCTGTTTGTGTTTCAAATTCCACATTCCCATCCACCCCCGATAATCTTTGATACTCTTTCCTCACAAGAATCTATCTACCTCTGCCTTAAAAATATTCAGTGAACCCATTTCAACTGCTTTCTGCATTTTGGAATCTTGCAGTTGTTCTCTGTTTAAGTTGTACTCTGCTTTTTCATTCTTCCTGCCGAAATGAACAACTTCACATTTTCCAATATTGGACTCCATCTGCCAGATTTTTGTCCACTCACTCAACTTATTTATATCCATCTGCCAATTCCTTATGTCCTCTTCACAACATGCTTTCCTGCCTATCTTTGTGTCATCTGTAAATTTAGCTACCATACCTTCACTCCCCTCATCTAAATCATTGATAAAAACTGTAAAAAGCTGAGGCCCCAGACAGACACCTGCAGGACTCAACTTGTCACATCCTGCCAATCAGACAAAGACCCATTTATGTATCATCTCTGTTTTCTGCCAGTCAGCCAATCTTCTATCCAGGCTAATATGTTACCCTCTACACCATGAGCATTTATTCTCTGCAATAACCTTTGATGTGGCACCTTATCAAATGCTTTCTGGAAATTCAAGTATAGAACATCTACTGGTCCCTCTCTCTCCGCCACACGTTTTACTCCCTCAAAGAACTCCCAATAAATTGGTTGAACATGATTTCCCTTTCATAAAACCATGCTGACTGTTTCTGATTATCTTGAGTTTCTCTGAGTCCCCAGCTATAACCTTTCTAATGATCGATTCTAACACTTCACATGTGACAGACGTCAAACTAACATTTTTATACATTCTCAGGATGTGGGCTTCACTGGCTGGGCCAGCATTTATTGCCCATCCCTAGTTGCCCTTGAGAAGTTGGTGATGAGCTGCGTTCCTGGATCGCTGCAGCCCATGTGGTGTTAGTACACCCACATGCTCTTAGGAAGGGAGTTCCAAGATTTTGACCCAGCAGCAGTAAAGGAACAGTAATATATTTCTAAGTCAGGATAGTTTGTATCTTGAAAGGGAGCTTCCTGGTGGAGGTGTTTCCACCTATCTGCTGCCATTGACCTTCTTGATGGTAGTGGTTGTGAGTTTGGAAGGTGCTGTCAAAGGAGCGTTGGCGAATTCCTGCAGTGCATTTTGTAGATGGTACACACTGCTGCTAAAGTGCATCGGTGGTGGAGGGAGTGAATGTTTGTGGATGTCGTGGCCAATCAAGTGAGCTGATTTGTCCTGGACAGTGTCAAGCTTCTTGAGTGTTGTGGGAGCTGCACTCATTCAGGCAAGTGGGGAGTATTCCGTCACACTCCTGACTTGTGCCGTGTAGGTGGTGGACAGGCTTTGGGGAGTCAGGAGGTGAGTTACTTGCTGTAGGATTCCAAGTCTCTGACCTGCTCTTACAGCCACAGTATTTATATGGCTAGCCAATTTCAGTTTCTGGTCAATGGTAACACCCAGGATATTGATAGTGGGGGATTCAGTGTTGGTAATGCCATTGAAGTTCAAAGGGCAATGGTTAGATTCTCTCTTGTTAGAGATGGTGATTGCCTGGCACTTGTCTGGCATGAATATTACTTGCCACTTGTCAGCTACCACCTGGATATTGTCCAGGTCTTGCTGCATTTGGACATGGAATGCTTCTGACCTATAGTTTCTAGTTTTCTGCCTCCCTCCATTCTTGAATAGAGGGGTTATATTTGCTACTTTCCAGTCTAATGGAACCTTTCCAGAATCTAGGGAAGTTTGGAGAATTAATACCAACGCATGTACTACCTCATTAGCCACCTCTTTTAAGACCCTAGGATGAAGACCATCAGGATCCGGAGACTTGTCAGACCACAGCTCCATCAGTTTGCTCAGTACCGCTTCCCCAGTGATTATAATTTCACCAAGTTCCTCTCTCCTCTCCACCTCCTGATTTACAGCTATTACTGGAATTTTTATATCCTCTATAGTGAATTCAGAAGCAAAATATTTGTTCATTTCATCCATCATATCCTTATTATCTACTATTAACTCCCCATTCTCACTCTCTAGAGGACCAAAACTCATTTTACCTACTTTTATCCTGTTTAAATACCTGTAGGAGCTCTTACATTTCTAGCTAGCCTCCTCTCATACTCTAATTTCTTTCTCCTGATTAACCTTTTAGTCATTCTCTGCTGTTCTTTATATTCTGACCAATCACTTGACCTGCCACTCATCTTTGTGCAGCTATATGCTGTTTCCTTAAGTTTGAGGCTTTCCCTAACTTCTTTAGTTAACCATGGTCCTCCCTTTAGAATGTTCCTTTATGGTAGGAATATAGTTAATCTGAATTTTCTGAAATATCCCCTTAAATGTCTGCCACTGCTTTTCTAATGATCTACCCCCTAATCTACTATCGCAGTTCACTTCAGCTAGCTCAGCTCTCATGCCCACATAGTTGCCCTTATTTAAGTTGCCCTTTCAAACTGGATGTAAAATTCAATCATATTGTGGTTGCTGCTACCTACGGGTGCCTTTACCCTTTACTCTGAGGTCATTAATTAATCCTGTCACATTACCAAATATCAAGCTCTCTGGTTGGTTCCAAAATGTGCTGCTCGAAGAAACTATCTCGAAAACATTCTATGAACTCCTCATCCAGGCTATTACTGCCAATCTGATTTTTCCAGTTTATATGTAGTTTAAAGTCACCCATGATTATTGTCGTCTCTTTAGTACAGGCACCCAATGTTTCTTCTTGTATACTTTTTCCTACATTGTGGTTACTTTTAGGGAGCTGGAGAGTACTCCCACTAGTGACTTCTTTCCCCTACTATTCCTCATCTCCACCCAAACTGATTCTACATCCTGATCTCCTGAACCAAGGTCATCTCTAACTATTGAACAAATGCCATTCTTGATTAACAGTGCTACCCCTACACCTTTACCAGGCTTCCTGTCCTTTAAAGTCATATTCCCCTCAATATACCGGACCAATCCTTGTTATCTTGCAGCCAGTCTCAAAAATGTTAGGTCACATTTATTTACTTCAAAGTGCACATTTATTTACTTTATTATGAATGCTATGCTCATTCAGACACAGAGCCTTTAGTTTAGTATTTTTGTTATTTTTGTGATATCTAGTCTTGATTTTTTGTGCATTCTTAGGATTTCTTTCTCTCTGTCCCTTCCTGCCATTCTCCGACACTCGTTTCCCATATTACTATTCTCCTCTCTTACCATGTATCTCCTCTTTGATATACCACATCTTTCCACATTTGATCCCTTGCCCAAGATTTAGTTTAAAACTCTCTCTACTTCCCTAGTTAAGCGAGTTGCAAGAACACCGATCCCAGCCCGGTTCAGGTGTAGACCACCCCAACCGTACAGCTTTGACTTTCCCCAGTACTAATGCCAGTGCCCCACAATCCAGAACCCATTTCTCCCAAATCAGTCTTTGCGCCGCATATTCATCTCTAATTTTACATACTCTATGCCAGTTTGCACTTGGCTCATGTGATAATGCATAGATTATAACCATTGAGATTCTGCTTTTCAATTTAGTGCCTAGTTCCTCATAGTGTCTACGCAGAAACTCCTCCCTAGTTCTACTAATGCCATTGTTGCCTGCTTGGACCACCACAGCTGGATTCTTCTCCTTCCACTGCTAGTTCCTCTCCAGGCCTCAGCAGATGTCCCGAGCCCTTACACCAGGCAGGCAACACAGCTGTCTAACTCTCACTCTTTGCTACAGATAGCAGTGTCAATCCCCCTCACTATACTGTCCCTACTACCATTAGGTCCCTTTTTGCTCCCCCAACTTGAATAGCTTCCTGCACGATGGAGCCATGGTCAGTTTGCTCATCCACTCTGTTGCCACCGCTCTCACCCAAACAAGCTGAGAGAACCTCAAGCCTATCGGACAATTGCAGAGGCTCACATTCAATAAACGGGAGGATATTGAGAGTGGCTAAGGAAGTGAGAGTCCTGGAAGTGCATGTCCACAGGACCCTGAAGATGGCAGGACAGGTGAATAAGATGGTAAAGAAAGCATATGGAATGCTTTCTTTCATTGGACGAGGCATTGACAACAAAAGCAGGTAATGATGAAACTGTTTAAAATGCTGGTTAGGCCACAGCTGGAATTTTGTTTACAGCTCTGGTCACCACGTTACAGGAAGGACATAATTGTTCTGGAGAGAGTACAGAGGAGATTTGCAAGAATGTTGCCAAGGTTGGAACATTGTAGCTATGAGGAGATGTTGGATAGGGTCAGGTTGTTTTCCTTAGGACAGAGGAGGCTAAGGGGTGACCTAATTGAGATGTACAAAATCATGAGGTGCCCCGATAGAGTAGACAGGAAAAATCTATTTTCCTAGCTGAGGGGTTGATTACTAAGAGGCATAGATTTAAAGTGATTGATAGAAGGATTAGAGGGGACACGAGGAAAAACCTTTTCACCCAGAGAGTGGTGGGCATCTGGCATTCACTGCCTAAGTTGGTGATTGAGGCTGAAATGCTCAACTCATTTAAAAGGTACCTGGATATGCACCTGAAGTGCTGTAGCCAGATGCTGGAAAGTCAGATTAAAAATGAGTGGCTAGTTTTTTAAAAACTTTTTTTTGGCCAGCACAGACACGATGGGCTGAATGGCCTCTTTCTGCGCCGCAACTTTTCTATGGTTCTGTACTTTTCATTGCACAATCAAATGAACAAAGCCTACAGAGTTCAATAATTACCACCAGCCCGCATCCTCATGAGCCCGGATTTTTGCTCCCGAGGCAGGTGCCCATGTTCGGGAAATTTCCTGCCTCGGTGTAGCCGCCTCAGGAGAAGCAGGCTCCATAGACCAAATTTTAGTTCTGAGGGGTTTGCGGGAGGGAGGAGTGCCCACTGTACCCATGAACAGTTCAGAGGCTGCCACACGGTTGTCAAGTGCCGAGGCGGGCTGGTTAAAAGGCCCGTCTTAGTGCACTGGAACTTCATCCAGTTCCAATAATAGCATTTTTTTAAATTCATGATGGGATGTGGGCATCACTGGCTAGGCCAGCTTTTATCTCCCATCCCTAAATACCTTTGAGAAGGTGGTGGTGAGCTGCCTTCTTGAACCACTGCAGTCCCTGCGGCAAAGGCACACCCATAGTGCTGTTAGAAAGGCAGTTCCAGGATTTTAACCCAGCAACAGTGAAGGAACAGCGATATAATTCCAAGTCAGGATGATGAATGGCTTGGAGGGGAACTTCCAGCTGGTGGTGTTCCCATGTGTTTGCTGCTCTTGTCCTTCAAGATGGTAGTGGTCATGGGTTTAGAAGGTGCTGTCTAAGGAGCCTTGGTGAATCTCTGAAGTGCGTCTTGTAGTTGATACACACTGTTGCTACTGTGCGCCGATGGTGGGGGAGTGAATGTTTGTGGATGTGGTGCCAAACAAGCAGGCTGCTTTGTCTTGGATGCTGTAAGTTTCTTGAGTGTTGTTGGAGTTGCGCTCACCTAGGCAAGTGGAGAGTATTCTATTATACTTCTGACTTGTGCCTTGTAGATGGTGGAGAGGCTTTGGGGAGTCAGGGGGTGAGTTACTCACCGCAGGATTCCTAGCTTCTGACCTGCTCTTGTAGCCACAGTATTCATATGGCTAGCCCAGTTCAGTTTCTGGTCAATGGCAACACCCAGGATGTTGATAATGGGAGATTCAGCGATGGTTATGCCATTGAATATCAAGGGGCGGTGGTTAGATTCTCTCCTGTTCAAGATGGTCATTTTCCAGCACTTATGTGGCACAAATATTATTTGTCACTTGTCAGCCCAAGCTTGGACATTGATCAGGTCTTGCTATATTTGGACAAGGACCATTTCAGTATCTGAGGAGTCATGAATAGTCCTGAATCTCGTACAATCATCAGCAAACATCCCCACTTCTGATATTATGATGGAAGGAAGGTCATTGATGAAGCAGCATCACAGTGATGAAGATGGTTGGGTTGAAGACTATACCCTGAGGAACTCCTGCAGTGATGTCCTGGAACTGGGATGATTGAACTCCAACAACCACGACCATCTTCCTTTGTGCTAGGCATGACTCGATCCAGCAGAGAATTTTCTCCCTGATTCCCATTGACACCAGTTTTGCTAGGGCTCCTTGATGCTGTATTCGGTCGAATGCTGCTTTGATGTCAAGGGCAGTCACTTTCACCTCACCTCTGGAGTCCACCTCTTTTGTCCATGTTTGGACTGTGGCTGTAATGAGGACAGGAGCTGAGTGACCCTGGTAGAACACAAACTGAATGTTAATAAGCAGTTATGTCCTTTGGTACTTGGCCAGCTCAATCTGTTGAGGTACTCCCAAGCCACTCTTGCTCATGGACATTGAAGTTCCCACCCAGAGTACGTTCTGTGCCCTTGACACTCTCAGTGCTTCATCCAACTGGTGTTCAACATGGAGGAATACTGAATCATCAGCTAGACCCTCTAGCTATCACCCCTCATGCCATCTCACTCCCCCCAGCCACTAACCATACCCAATCCAACTCATTCCTCTACCCACCCCTCATGGCTCCTCATACCTTCCATGCCAACCTATGCCCCTCTACACACATCACATGGCCCCTCATAACCTTCATGCCAACCTGTGCCTCTCTACCCACCCTCCATAGCCTCATATAGTTCATATGCCAACTTAGTGCCAATTCATGCAAACCCATGGGCTCTGCCCATGACCCTTTGCCCTTATACCCTCCATGCCAACTCACCCAGTATCCACCATGAGCAGACCTCAGGAGTGATGCTGAAATGAAATAAAGTCAAGTTCTAAATACCTATTGTAGACAATATAAAAAACACTCACATTGATAAAAGCCCATTCACTTCATTTAAATCCTTTTGAAGTGGGGTAATAGAAATGGTTCCATATTCAGATTGATATTAAGACAGGCAATAATAGCTTTAAAATAGACAAATGTATTTCTGAGAGTTCTTTCTAAGCATACTGGGAAATACAGCTAACACATAGACATGATGGGTATGTAGTCAGTACTGTGGGAACCCAACTAACAATCACAAGTCATAAAACTTAATGACCTTCACAGGATGACTAAACAAATGTTAGGGCAATAAGAGCACAGACTGGGAGGTGTTAGATCCGAGGCATTCACAGCCTCCCTGTGAGATATCAGAGACCATCTGCAGGCTGCATAATTCTGCACATTAGGTATGTAACTGGAAGTTGCACTAGGCCGTATAGTGAAATGCGAAAACTAAAAGATATAAATATGTTAAGCAGCCTTTGCATCAGGTTGACACCCTGTAGAATAAGGCTATGTCCTCCCTGAATATGCTTCTAATAAAGTCCTTGCTTGCGTGAATCTCACAAGGCTCAAGGGTGGAAATATTTTCTCCACACAATTTGCCTGGTTGGCAGGATCCTTGCAATTATGGTCACTGGCACCAGATTGAACGTTGACAGCTGAGGAGAGGTGAGTACATTCATTTACCACCCATTAGATAGGGTGGTCAGCGTTCAAGACAGGAAGCCGGTGAGCTGGTTTGAGGATCCAAACCAGAGTGTGGGTTATGGAAGAAATGGAGGATGGAGCGGTGCCAATTAACCAATGGCTGTGTGATATGATGGTTGTGAGAGCTCTGAGAGAAACTGGGATGGACAGTTTCCTGTGTCCGATGTATAGTAATAGTTGGTCTATAAACTTAATATCAGCCATGGCAGACAGAGATTTAGGCAAGGGACCTGATTTTTTGGCAAATAACTTAAAAGGTGAAAGGAAAAGAACTAAATTAATGTAAGTCACTAAAGCTTTCGTTCTGGGGAGAATTTCAAAGATCCCTTTTTTTCTTATTTGTTCATGGGATGTGGGCTAGGCCAGAATTTATTGCCCATTCCTAGCTGCACTTGTTCAGAGGGCATTTAAGAGTGAGCCACATTGCTGTGGGCCAAGAGGCACATGTCAGCCAGACCAGGTAAGATTTTCTTCTCTAACAGACATTAGTGAGCTAGATGGGTTTTTATGACAAACAATAATGGTTTCATGGTCATCACCAGAATTTTAATTCCAGGTTTTCACTGAATTCAAATTTTAACATTTGCCATGTTGGGATTCAAATCCCGGTCCCCAGAGCATTACCCTAGGTCTCTGCAATACCAGTCGAGTGACAATACCACTATGCCACTGCTCACCCCCCACCACCCCATTGCTACTTGTAGTTCCATTTAGAGTGTGGCAGTTTTAAGTTGTTCAAATAAATGTTATAAGAATGGGAAATATATACCTTTACATAGGTGTATGTTTGTGTGCAGTGAAGAAATTGTGTTTGAGCTTTAATGTGTTTTCTTCCCTAAAATGTCATGTGTGTGTGTAGCGTCAGCTCTTTTGAGTTAAAAGCCTCACAATGAGGATTGTGAGTCAGATTAAAGGAAAATATAATTAGACCAGACCAATGTTTTATGTTAAAAGGTTCAAGCTGAGATTTCTGGCCAAAAATCACAATTCGAAGATACTCTAAAGGAGATACAGCAGGTGCCAGACAAGCAGGGAGTTAACTCTTTCCCCCAGCAGCTTCAGCTGTCAGGCTGCTGAATTAATCCATTCTGCTTTGAGCAGAGTGGACCCTTGTACTTTTATTCAGTGGTAACCGTAAATGTAACAAAATTTCTAGCAGCTTTCAGAATCTAAGGCCATAATTTCAAGCCCCGCACTCCCCCGCAGTGGGTTCCCCCACGGCAGGTTTCCCTGTGGTGGGTTACCCCACGATGGGTCCAGCAAGCCGCTGAAAGCTCCATTCACATTGATGGAACCGAGAGATTCCACCAGTGTAAAGGACTGGAAAATTCCGGCCTAAAAATTTATATATAGATTTTCAGTGCCACAGCATAGTCATAGGGAAGAATTTTCCCCTCTTCAGGGGGGAAGTGCAGGAGCAGGCGCATGCAGGCACGCCTCCGAGCAGCTTCCCTGACTGGGGGCGCGCCGCCATTTTACATGGGCGGGCCAATTAAGGCCCGCCCAGCGTGATGTCCACCAGGAAGCGCTATGCGCTCCCTGTGTGTGTTGGGGGGTGGATTCCTTCAGCCGAGAGTGTGCTCTTTCTTGCATGCGCACGAAAGAACGCAGTGATTCCCTGAGGCTAAGTGCTGCCTCAGGGAGATCAGCGCCAAATTTAAAAATGGTCAATGTACAAAATTAATATTTCCCTGACATGTTCCCTCATGTGACACTGTCACATGAGTTGGGACATGTCCAAAACTTTTAATCAAACTTTTATTAAATTTTTAAAAACCTTCATGAACCCTCATCCTGCCCGTGGATGAGGTTTCATACTTTTCCTGAAGCCTGCCAGGGCTCCCGGCCTGCCCCCAACCTTAAGGTTGAACGGGCAGGTCATTTAATTACTTGGCTTAGTTTTTAAATGGCCTCAATAGGCCGTTGACAGGTTGGCGGGCACACAGCTGATCCGCCGACCTGAAAATTGAAATGACATGGGGTGATGTTGGGAGTGTTTTGGCTGTACTGGAACAGCTTGGCAAGGGATGCAGTTAGTTTTTGAGCACAGTACTACAGCACAGTAGTACTTCAGTACTACTGCTGAAATGTTGTCAGGGCCCATTGCCTTTGCAGCATCCAGTGCATTCAGCCATTGACATCACATGGAATGAATCGAACCAGCTGAAGACTGGCATCTGTGATGCTGCGGAGCTCAGGGTCAGGCCGGGATGGATCTTTCACTCGATGCGTCTGGCTGAAGAAGGAAGCTATGCCATGTGTAACACACATTATATTGTCTGAGATACTGTTTTACAGGGAACTGAATATAGGAAATTCTGTTTCTGGCATGGCATTCTGGGAGCTAGAGCAGTGTCTTGGAAATGAATATATGCATTCATTTTTTTAAATAAAATTTGTAAATGTGTAGCTTTGATTGTGATTATAATCTTTTTTATCATAAAACTTTTTTAAAGTTTATGAAACATATTATGCTTGTCGGGTGGGTGCACGCCCGACCCGAATGAATGCAAAATGACGTGTGATGATGTTGAGCGAGTGTCCTGATGTCATCGCGCACTTGCGCGATATTTCAGTCGGTGGGCGCATGTGGGAGTCGGCAGCGGCCCGCCAAAAATTAACAGGCCTATTAAGCCCAGTAAAGATCTATTTAAGTGAGATTTTTCACTGCCCATTCAACCTTATGGTTGGCGGGCAGGCGAAAAGACCAAGTGGCCTTTGAATTATTTGCGATAACTCATCCATGGGCAGAATGAGGTTTCGATCAGCGATTTAAAAAAATATATATTTTTTTCAAATTAATTTCTAACATGTCCCTGCTCATGTGACAGAGTCGCATGAGGGAACATGTTATTAATATTTTTAACTTATTTATTTTTTATTTCCAAAATTCTTCAGCTCCCTGAGGCAGCTCTGTGACTCAGGGAGCTTTTGATGCGCGTACCCCCACGCATGCACGCACTTCCGCGCTTGCGCTCCCCCCATACCTACCCTGGCAGTGCTGCTGCACGCAATTCTCGCTGGCTGGCTGTTAATTGGCCAGTCAGTGTGAAATTGCGGTCAGAGCTAAATCATGGGCAGCAGACCCGAGCCCACCCACCGAACCTGCCCGACCACCAGAAAATCTTGGCCATGAAGATGCTTAAAAGATGCCCATACTCCCAAAAAACTGGCACGTGCATGGTAATAGTATGGAGCATGTGGCCGATGTTTGACATTAATGAACGGGTCTTAGATTTAGATATTCTTGGGATACTAGCTGGGTTTGGTAATATTTCAGAATAATATTGGAGTCTTAAAGTGTTGCAGTGTGTAAGGATGGGCATTAAGGGCAGGAACAGCAAAATGCACTAAGAGACAGAAGGAATGGATAGGTACTTTTACTTTAGGTTAGAGACTGTAGGTGCAAATAATGTGGTGGGGGCTAAAAAAGGTGCTCAGCAAGAGTGGGGGCAGTTAGGTAAATTCCATATGTGCAGAGTGGGTGGTGGTAGGAGGCAGTGGTGAGTGGCAAGGGGTGGGAAAGTACTGGCATACAAGGTGGGAACAACAAAGAGTGGTAGGAACATGCAAGAAGGGCTGAAGATTGGGTATGGGATTGGAATGTTATAATAGAAGGGAATGACAAATAATTTTCAGGAATGAGTTCAAATTTGTAGTAGGGCAGAATATGAAGTAGGGAAAGGAGCAGGCATGGGAACTTGAATTATTGCACATGTTCGGAGGAAGTGAGGAAAGGTGGGGAAAGGAGAGCATTCAGAAGGAAAATAGTGGGAAGGAGAAAGTAGAAGAAAATAGATGTGTACTCTGGGTAGGTAGGTTGACTGCAGAACAGGAGAGGTGTGAAGGAGAAAGAAAGTTGCATATCTTCCACCTCCTTCCTCCTTCAGTTATGGGACTCCCCTGTTAATTAAAATATCTGCAGCTTAAACCAAAGCAAGATGTTAAGGGAATCCTGTTCCAACACTTTGAAAACTTTTTCTTGACGTTAACTCAGAAGTAACATTTGAAATGTAGGGGTGTGATTCTTTAAATGAATTTACCATAATTTTGGGGAAGGCCTCTGCTATTCAAACTGAGAATGGCACAAGTAGCAAAGTCATGAGAAAGCTGTTTATGGAATCCTTCGCCTGCCAGTCAAAAGAAGGATTACAGTTAAGTTCAAGGACATCATTTGTGATTGGCAATGTACAGGTCATGTTTATTTGGGATTGGGCAGTTGGTGAGAGAAGTCACAATGATACCTTTGGGATTAATTTGGAGTCTTTGGAAGTGTCAGGTAATTGGGCCAAACCAGATGCTGGAAAGGTCACTTTGTGATTCTTTTGATTTCTGAAGTTGGAGGTGAAGATGGAATAGCTGAAAAAGAATAGAATCAGAATGGGAAAAAAAAGCAAAACAACAGAACTGGGAGCTTGGCCTTTGATAAAAACTATTGGTAACAAACAAACAAAATAACAAAATGTACAATAGCGCTTTGAAAAGAGATTGGGAAAGAAATAGAAGGACAAGTGTGAACCATCAATACAAGATAATGGAGAAAAAGTAAAATCCCAAGCAGAAATTTGTTTCACAAGAACTTGATTTTCTAATAGAAACTGCCATTTAACTGTGGGCAGAAGAGGAAAAGGGCACACTGTAGCAATCCCTTCATATTTGAAAACCTTTTTGTTTTAATTTTACTACTACCATAATTAACGTAGATGCTGGTGTATAAGTCGACCTTTGAAGCCTTGAAAGATACCTCCAAACACGGGGACCAACTTATATGCCAAGTATAAAAGTGAATTGCCTGCATGGTTGTCATTTTGAAACGTCATCATCATCCAATGCAAAGAGTGGGTTTGTCTTAAATTCCTGCACATCTTCGCAACACAGCCCATATCATCTGCTTGATCCCTTGCACCCAGTGATAATATACTGGTAAGTAAAACATGCATTTGTGGGGTGAAAAATTGAGGATGGCTATGAATGTGAGTACAGTTTGTCGTGGCTGAAAAGGGTGGTCGAATTATACATCGAGTATATGCGAAAACATTATTTTTGAGGCTGGAAAATTGTGGTCAACTTATACACCAGGTCAACTAATACACTCTGATTTGCAGTGTACAAACTTTTAGTCCAGTTCTGTCTCTAGGCTAATTCCTTTGAGCACAAATAATCTAAAAGCAAGTAAAATGGTCAGTGGCACTGAAGAAAATAGCTTCTATTGCAATTTAAATTGGTGCATGTCTGTAACAATATTCTCTGCAAATAATGTAGACACATACCCTGGACCACTAAACCAGCTGATTCCTAATAAAAAATCTGACTTGTGGTGTTTGCTACCTGCAACTTGACAGTTTAATAATTTTGCACAGATAAGATATGCAAAATCTCCATTCCAGGATACTTGTAGTCCTGAGTATCCCCAGTACCTTATGGACTGAGTTGATGCAGAATCAATCCCATTTTATTGCTGTCAACAGAAATCACTTTTAAATAAACAAATATGGGGACTTAGTTTTCTCATCTGGTGTTAAACCCATCTGTGTGAGTGTATTAATAAAAAATCTTGGCTCAGCTAATTACATAATTAGTCACAGATCCATGTGCAGACAGGGCCAAGAGCACATGGGGATCTGAAAACCTGCATTAGAGTTGGACATAACTCTAGGTTAGGGCTGACATAAAATCAGCAGGCCTGTGTTGTAGGGTGGCCGAGTTATACTATTAGTAAAAGAGTTAAACTGCAGACACTTCTTAATTGGAAACATTAAGTTTATTTACAATATACTCAGCAGCTACTACATGTGTGCTTTCAACTCCAACTCTATCACTACACTGTCAGCTGAGGTAACCCACGCTACTCTCCTATCGGTTACTAAATATCATGTGATCTTTCCTAACAAGTATTATTCTTAAAGGTTCTTAAAGGTGGAGGCAATGGTGTAATGGTATTGTCTCTGGACCAGTAATCCAGAAACCCAGGTTAATGCTCTGGGGACCTGGGTTTGAATCCTACCACAGCAGATGGTGGAATTTGAATCCAATAAGTATCTGGAATTAAAAAGTCTAATGATGACTGTAAAACCATTGCTGATTGTCATAAAAACCCATCTGGTTCACTAATGTCCATTATGGAAGAAAATCTGTTGTCCTTACCAGGTCTGGCTGACCTGTGACTCTTAAATGCCCTCTGAGCAATGGAAATTGGGGATGGGCAATAAATACTGACTGAATAAATAAAACCATAATTACTACTTTCCTCCCCTTTAACTCAGCTATACATATTATATTTGCAAGTACATATTTTTCAAGACAACATAATATTTACACTGGGTAAGGAATTTACAAGTTCAGTCTATCAGGTGGTTTCCTTGTATATGTGGAATGTCGCTTGTTTGGAACAACTTCAGATTCTTTGTCAGGAATATCCTTTTCCGGAGTTGCCTGAACATCAGGTGCTTCAGTGGGCACTTGCAGTTCTATATCCTCAAGTCTTATAGGAACATCAGACATGTCTGTACTGCGTTGAATATCCTCAACAGGAAATGCAGACCCGGTCATGGTCGCTAGTGGAACCAAATCTTGATGATTTGTCTCTCTCCTCCTTAAATGGTCCACATGTTTATGGGTGACCCAGTCTTCCACCTCCATATGGTAAGATGGAGATCCAATCACTGCACTTATTTCACCCAGCAACCACTTTGGTCCTTCTCTGAACTTTTTCTCTGAAGTTTTTCACATATACTGCCTCTCCCACAGTAAATTTCCTCTCATGACTATGCCAGTCATGCCTAGTTTTCTGGCTTCCCTGACTCCTCCTCCTATAAATTCAGCATTATTTGGTAGTCCATGAATCGCAAAACTCTGACATAGTTTCTCAATTGTAGCGCCTGACGTTAGTAAGTTCACCTCATATACACCCAACCATTTTGAAAGGCCATTGACAATGAATTGCTCCTAGGAGAAGTCCAACATAATCAATGTGTAACCACACCCAGGGTCTACCTGGCCACTCTCATGGATGTAATGGAGCTGTCACTGGCAATTTTTGCAATTGCTGACATTGCACTCAGTGCTTTACCATACTGTTGATTTTGCCCCATCCATGGCCACCAAAATAACTGTGTTCCATGGTCTTCATTTGGAAAATTCCTGCATGGGCACTGTGTAATTCAATTAAAAGTGGCTCCCTTCCCTTTGGAGGAACTATCACTTGTGCATCGCGCAATAAGATGCCATCCTGACTGGTTATTTCATGTCTGCTGTTGAAGTACGGCTCCATTTTATCAAAAGGCTCCTGTGACCAACCATATAGCACTTGTTCTCATAATTGAGATAGGACTGGGTCCCAACTTGTCCAGTCTCTGATCTGTTGAGCACATACCAGCAAGGAATCTAAGAAATTTAACAGTATAACAAATTCCTGAGGTACTGGGATGTGCTCATCATTTTCTTGTAAAGGCAAACGACTAAGTGCAGCAGTGGTTGCTATTTGATTGCCAAACCTATGTAAATGTATTCTCATTCTGCCAGAATTAAGGCACTATTAGTATTTCTGTATCTTCTTTCTAGTGCAGACTTTAATCTCGGCCTTCTTTTTGACTTCACTATTGGCCACACTTCTCTCAAGTGCAAGCTCAACTTGTCTGAGCTCAGTGGGTGAGTCTCCCAAAATTTCATTATCTGTCTGCTTCTTGAAAACTTCTGTGACTTGCTTCCAAAGCCTCTTTGGCTTTGTTTAGCTGATTTTTCAGGTGTTCTGTCCCTTTTTTGTATTTGTTTGCTCCTGGAAAATTGAACATTGTTTGTCTTCTCTGCCAACTCATTCTTCAGTTTTTTCAGAGAAGTGCTGAATTCTTTCTGTTCTTCATCATAATTTTCCAGGGGTACAAACTTTGACGAGGGAACCTTATAGTGTGTGAAGGCCTTTCAGTAGGTTTTCTTTTTCCCTGCGAAGGTTATTCACCTCGTCTCGAATTCTGTCATCAAGCAGGGTCTCTTTGAGTTTCTTCTGCTGTACTTACAGGTTTTGGCTTCAGACAGCCTGTATTTCTTCAGGTTTTGAGTCCTTACAGATTCCTTTTCCAAAACAGGACCACCTACTGCTTCCTCTTGGAATCTCAGTGGCCAATCAAAGTTGATTTCCCTTAGCCGATTTCGCCCCAGAAGGCTTGGTCCTCTGCCTCTCAATACCAACACTGGTAGCTTTGATGGTTGGTTTCCATAATGGACAGTTACCCTGCTTGTGCCTTTTACTTGAATGTCTTCACTCATGTAAATGTTTTTAACTTGGCAGCGGTTTTTCTAAATTTAATTGATGTTCACAATTGTTCAAATAACTGAAGGTATGTTCCCCAATTACTGTAGTGGAAGCTCCTGTGTCTACTTCCATTTTAACAGGTTTGCCATTTACTCTCATTGTGACAAATATTGGTTCTGTTTTTCCAACTTCCAGCTTAAACAATGAGTAAATGTCTGAATTTGTTGTTTCAGGCTCTTCTGCATTGTAGATTTCATTGGACTTCTTCTTTTGTTTACAAATCTGTTTGAATCTTTCCTTGCACTGCCTCATTATATGTCCATTTCTGTGACAATAGTAACATGCAATTTTTTTAAACTGCCAATCGCTAAAAGACTGATTGTTTCCACCTCCATTAAAATTCTTTTTCGATTTTACTGATAAGTTACATTTCATTATTCTTCAGCTAGCAGGGTCTGTTTCCCGCTTCTCAGCAGTCTCACTTTTTCATGCCTCTTTCGCTTGAGTTTTCCTGAAGGACGGTGCCATTTTGTGAACCCTATATTGCTTGTGAATCTCTCACTACACTTTCCATGGCCAATGCTATCTCTAGCACCATCTTGAAAACCAGATATACTTAGGACAATAATCTTTTCTGAATAGTGCCCTCCTTCACATCACACACTAAACAATCTCTGAGCATGTCATTCAGAGTCGTACCAAACTCACAATGTTCCATTAACTGTTTCAAATTTGCCACATAGCATGCAATTGTCTCACCCGGGGCTCTATTTTGCAAATTAAACCTAAACTCTGCATAGTGACTGAGGGCTTTGATTGAAAGTGATCCTTCATGAGGTCCACAAATTCATCAAAATCCTTCTAATCTGGGGCACTGGGTGCCATTAAACTTTGAATCAATCCATAGGTTTTGCTCCCCCAAGTACTCAAGAGGATTGCTCACCTCTTCTCTTCCCTATAATCTTGTTCGCTTGAAAAAAAGAACGTGAGGTATTCTATTTACTAAGACTGATTGTCTATGACTAGTTCAAAAGGATAAATTCTCCAAAATTGTGGCATTTTGAGAGAGGATAACTTCTTCAATTCTAATAGAACTTGCTACTTACTGTCATTAGGCGAATTACAGTGCCGTTTTCTTTTTAACTTCATTTCTTCTGTTCAATCTTGTTTTATCCTCATCACCAGTTTACTGTAGGGTGGCCGAGTTGTACTGTTAGTAATAGAGTTGAACTGCAGACACTTCTTATGTGGAAACACTAAGTTTATTTGCAATATACTCAGCAGCTACTACACGTGTGCTTTCAACTCCAACTCTATGTCTACGTTGTCTGCAGAGGTAACCCGTGCTACTCTCCTAAAGGTACCTTACACACTAAATAAAATCATAATTACTACAGCCTGATAGCCTGACGAAAGTGCTGGACATGTGTCTGCCCAAGACCTCTAGCTCTGGCGTGTCAACATTTGCAGTGTAGGATGTAATGCATTGGAAGCTATTCAAAGAAGGTTTAACAGATTAATACCTGGAATGGGTAGATAGCCTTATGAGGAAAGGTTGGACAGGCTAGGCGTGTATCCGCTGAAGTTTAGAACAGTAAGAGGCAACTTGATTGAAACATAAGATCCTGATGGGTCTTGACAGGGTGGATGTGGAGAGGATATTTCCTCTTGTGGGAGAATCTAGAACTAGGGGCCACTGTTTAAAAATAAGGGGTCACCCATTTGAAACAAAGGTGAGGTGAAATTTTTTCACTCAGAGGGTCGTGAGTCTTTCGAACTGTCTTCCTGAAAAGGTCGTGGAAGTGGAGCCTTTGAATATTTTTAAGTCAGAGGTGGATAGATTCTTGGTTAGCAAGGGGTGACAAGTTATAGGTGATATTTAGGATGCAGATTTCAGGTTACAATCAGATTAGCCATGATCTTATTAAATAGTGGAACAGGCTTAAGGGCTGAAAAACCTATACCTGCTCCTTGTTCGTATGTTCGTATGTAATGCCAGGAGTGATCTGCACGCTAAGAGCACATCTCAGGTACCATGACTCACTTACCATCCCATTTGTTTCTCTGCAGCTTACACACTGGTGGATTCCCATTAGGAAACTCACAGATCCCAATCGTGTGACAAGGAAAATAAGTTGGCTGGCATAAAGGCTCATGGGAAACAATGTACCCAGGAAAGTGAAAAAAGAAAAACAGGCCATTAGGAAGTTTAATTTTGTGGTCCTTTTATTTACTTACTTGTGTTACTCATTTCCTGGCAACCCTAGATGCCCAGTTAAAATGGGGCATTATTTTCTTTGGAAAGTGAAGAAAAAGATACAAGTGATCTCAAGATCATTTAAATATTCTAACAAATCTACCACCTGCTTCAAAGGAGAGTTTTCAAGGTCTCTAAGGCCTGCTACCCATATTTGGTCATTGAACTGCCCTGGAAACAGATGCCATTTGGACAACATGAGGAAGAATACCGACCCCACAATACCCTTCTAATTTTTGTGGCATTTTACTCTTTAGGATATATTTTCCTGCACTTTTTTTAAAGTAGTTTGATGACTGATTCTTTCTTTGTAAATTTTTATAAGGGCCCAGTTGGCCATCTTGACTCCTTTTGAACAGCAGGTCATGGATCTGGAGAGGTGCCATGTGCCCAGGTCCACCAGTGGCAGGGAGGCTGTGGTGGCACAGGGAGGTATGTTTGCCCAGCACTGAGGTCACCATGTGTGTCCCAGCAGCCATGGCACTGCTGAATGCGCAGTGATTGAAGTGTGCAACATGGGTTGACCATTGATGATGGAAGGATGAGCGCATACTGATCTGGGGGACAGGGATGCACATTGACATTGTCTGCACTGTAACTAATCAAATGTCCTTTTTCTTCCTTTCAGCATCACCTGAGCAGGGCCGGGAGGAGGAGGCAGAGGGGCCACCCCTGACACCTGAGGGTACAGAACAAATCGACTCAGCAGCGTCACACCATCTCAGCCAGGCAGGCACCAGTGCAGATACTAGCACCTCAGTGGGAATAAGATCTTCGGCTAGTGTCCCGGGGCAGAGCGGTGAGGGCCCTTCACACTCGTTTAAAGTGCGGGCAGAGACAGAGAGTGCCCAGGGCGCCAGCAGTCGGACGAATGCTGGGGACCAGGTACATGCTCAGTCAGCAGCTGATGATGGGCCTCTGGAGTCGTCTATGAGGCAGCAAATACTGGAAGTCCAGCAGGGTGTGTGGATGATCTGACGGAGATACATGAGGCAATGCGTGGCACGGTGCCCGTGCTGGAGGTGTCCATGCAGAGCATCACCAATGCAATGACCCTCATAGCCGAGCACCATGCTTCCTCCCATGGAGAGAGTGGTGACTCTTATGGAGCGACTTCTCCAGGAGAACAATCAGGGCTTCCTGGGAATGTGCCCGGACCTGCAAGCCTTCACAACGGCATTGACCTCAGCTGGTCAGTGCCCGTGTGGGAGATGGTTTGGGTACCAAGTATCGCAGCTCGATGCCAATCCATCTACAGTGAGCAGGGAGGTCAAAGCAAACTCACGTCAACGCAGCAGCTGCCTGTCATCTCTGCAGGCTCCTCTCAGGGCGTTCCGGATGAGGGCAACAGCTCTTCTGCCCCTCTGCCAGTGACCGTGGCATCCAATGAGGCTGCGGCGACTGGGGGGATGCCAGCTATGGAACAGGCTGCACCCTCCCAGGCGGGGCCCATCAAATGCTCCACGGACCAGAGAACGACCGCCAAGGTCATCGAGGCCAACAGGACAACACAGTGAGCAGGCTGTCTCAGATGCCAGTGCCATTGAGCTTTATTTACTGTTCCTATCCAGGCAGATTTAGCACTCAGGTATCGAGTATGGAGCCTGAGGCACAAGCTTTTGTTGGTGGTCCATCTATGGTGTGCTAGCTGAAGGTTCTTTCGATTAAAGCCTCCCACGTGCCCCTGCCTCCCTGGACTATTTCCAGATCAGCGTCCACACCCTCAGCATTTCCCTGTGCATGCTCATCCTCGGACTCACTGCTGGACTCATCATGTGCAGCTGCAGCAACTGCATCTACATCTTCTTCGTCCACTGCGTCCCCCCTTTCCGGTGCAAGATTGTGGAGAGCAGAGCATGCAACCACTATCACCGAGTCACGATCTGGGCATCCAGGCAACAGAAGCACATCTTAAGAAGACCAATGGTTCTATCCACCTTGTGGTGCCGTGGCTCCTATTGTACCGCTGCTCAACCTCTGTTCTTGGATGGCAGAGAGGTGACATAAGCCACCTTCTGATGCGATAGCCCTTGTAACGCAGCAGCCATCCATCCAGCCGGGTTGGAGCACTGAAGAGCCTCAGCACCTGGGAGTGTCTGAGAATGTAGGCATCGTGGGAGCTGCCTGGGTACCTTGCACAGACTTGCAGAATCTGCATCCTGTGATCACACACTATCTGCATGTTCATGGAGTGGAAGCCCTTCCTGTTGACGAAGGCACCGGGCTCACCTGCTGGTGCCTTGATGGCCACATGTGTACAGTCTATTGCACCCTGGATGCGGGGGAAGCCAGCAATGGCCGTGAAGCTTCTGTCTCACTCTGTCTGGCTGGCCTCGTCCCAGCGGTAGTGGATGAAAGCCAATGCATGCCTACGCAGTGCATCTGTCACCTGTTTGACACAAGTGTGGACAGCTGATTGGGAGACACCGCAAAGATCACTCACTAACCACTGGAAAGAGCCAGAGGCATAGAAGTTGAGGACAGCTGTGACCTTTAGCACCACTGGCATGGGGTACCTGCCCACTAGTTGGCGCAGATCTCAGGGCCAATCATGTTACAGATGGAGGTGACTGCCTCCCTTGAGAGATGAAGCCTCCTTCAGCACTGCACCTCAGACATATTGAGGTAGCTGCTTCGCTGCCTATATACACTGGCAGCAGGATAGTGGCATCTTCTGTAGCCCCTTCCACCTTGGACTTCCTGTTGACCCTGCGACCACACACCAATGGGAACATTCTAGCCATAGGTTTAAGTTATTGGAATGTTCTGACTGAAAAAATGGTGGAAGCAGATTCAATTGTAACTTTCAAAAGGGAGATGGATATGCTTAAAAAGGGAAAATGGCAGGTTTATAGGGAAAGAGCAGGGAGTGGAACTAATTGGATACTATTTCAAAGACATTGTGGCAAAGGCACAATGGACCAATGTCCTCCTGCTGTGCTGTATGGTCTATGATTCATCCAGCATGAGGAGCAAACACATTTCAGTTTTGACTCAGGGTAAAATATGAAAAGCCTGTTTTACTGGTCTGGCCATAGAGTTTCCAGTGGATTTTGTCATGGAGAAACTGCTGATGAACAGAATAATGTGGAGAGAAAAAATATGGCAATACACGAGAGAGCGTGTGAAGCTGGGGTCAGTTACAATGTAGGAGGATATCAAGAAAAAGTTTCACAACATGAAAAATGCATTAAGCTATGCAGAGAAAAATAAGCATTTGTAATGGATCAATCATGGAAATGAAGGGAAGTACTATTAACAATAAATCAACATAACAAAGTGAAATTATCCTGTTTTGATATGGAGATGAAGAACATGAAATGCATTTTGGCTGCGCTGAACCTGACAAAGTTTAAACACAGGGACCACAGCAAATTGGAGATTAACTCCCGTGATGTCCCTCTGGGTGCCTGAAATTAGCCTCTAACAAAGAAACTGAGGAAAGTGATAACATTTGACTGCATCTAAGAATATGATGTGGGTAGTTAACTGTCCCTGCAGTTTGCCATGGGCCAGATAGCACACTTTAATCACAGCCTTCTGCTTAAATTTCAATCTACTCTGATCCACCATCATACCCTGGTAGCTTTAGATTCAATACCTGGGTTATTTTCCTTTGCATGTTGCCTATCTCCTGGCCCCTATGAGCTCTTGGGCTGATCTTATATCCTGCACTGAGACAGAAGACAATCCATGTCTGTCACTGCAATGGCAATATATGAAATTTTGCCCTTGCCTCAGTTGACAGAAGTTGTTCTGAGTTTCCATTTATTTTCTCATTGTCACATGCAATTCTACTCTTCAATCTTTAGCACAATTGGCTGTCCTTTATGAACATTTTTTCCCACTAATTTCTGTGAACAGGCTTAAAGATGGAAGCATAATGCCATTTGCCTATACAAACAAACAAAATGTTCATCTTGCCAGGCTTGCTCCCAGTGTGCATCTACTCCTACATTAAAATTCACATTCGAAGGTAAGTATGTCCGTTTGTTTTTACAGTAAATGATGATTCATTGCTTTCTTATTATACACTTCCTGCAACTAAGCTTATTAGCAGATCATATATCTTATAATTTAATACATTGATTTTGTTCATCTTCAGGGAAGGCACTGCAACAGCCTTAATCTGATTAAAAAGTTTCATTTTTATGATAAGCACACAAATATAGTTTTTACATCAACAATGTATGACAACAAGTCGCAAGTTCGCAATGCCAAGTAACATCATTTAGTAATCCATACTATTCTTTCTGAAGTTTTTTTATAAGTTAAAATTGTTGACTGGCTTTGATTTATAATGTTTGATAAAATAACACTGTTACGTTCAAACAATCACACCACGTTCCCAGGAATGACTACCTGACCCAGAACTGTTTTGAAATGAACCAATTTGGACTCATTTGCAACACATGGATTTGGCTCAATCTGCACCTATATGCACCTGGGTGTTTTCTGCCTCCAAGAAATAGTATAGGGCAGAAGAATATGCACTGAAATAGGAGCAAATCTGGTGCAGCAAGATTTTGAGGGTGAAATTTCTGGGTGAAAGCCATTCTGCCAATGTTAAACACATCTTCCTTTTGCTGAAAACTTCATGCTTGGGTGGGAGAGGCCAATTCCTCCACACCAATTCAGCCCAAATTCTACAAAACTGATATTGGTTTCATTTACGAGTAAGTAAACGAACAGAACCAGCTTGTGAACAGAGCTGTTGGGTGAAAGTGATCCATGTAGAAGTGTTAACCATCTATAATCAGGATTATAACATGGTTCCAGCTCAGAAGGTGGCTATTTGGCCCATTGAGTCTATGCTGGTTCTCAGTAAGAGCAACTCAGCTTGTACCACTCCTTAGTCCTTTCTGCAACTTTTTTTTACAAACCCTGCAATTTTTTTCTCTTCAGGTGCTTATGCAATTCCATTTTGAACGCCATGATTAAATCTGTTACATCTCCTTCCAATTCTTGCTGCCTTTTGGGACTTATCTACAACCTCGCTCCTTCAATGAACTGGAAGAGACAGTCAGTGCCTCAGCCTTGTTGCTGTGCAACGTGTACTCAGGTGCTGGGTCATGGAGTGCAAAGTGAAGGAGGTTTTTTTTATTCATTCATGGGACGTGGGCTTCGCTGGCTGGGCCAGCATTTATTGCCCATACCTAGTTGCCCTTGAGAAGGTGGTGGTGAGCTACCTTTTGAACCGCTGCAGTACATGTGGTGTAGGTACACCCACAGTGCTGTTAGGAAGGGAGTTCCAGAATTTTGACCCAGTGACAGTGAAGGAATAACGATATATTTCCAAGTCAGGATGGTGAGTGACTTGGAGGGGAGCTACCAGGTGATGGTGTTCCCACCTCTCTGCTGCCCTTGTCCTTCTAGATGGTAGTGGTCAGGGGTTTGGAAGGCATTGTCTAAGGAGCCTTGGAGATGACAGTGGGGCTGCATATAAGTAAGTATTTATTAGAATGTTTTTAAAAGGTAGTAAGGGTCATGAGAAACATTTATATATGTGTGCTCCAAGCCTGCCTTGCACATATTTCTTTGTGCTTTGCCTGTGGTCTATTGGATCCTTCATTGTGCATTGCCCAGTCAGCAGCCTCCTCCACATCCTCATAATTGGAGAAGGCATCGCAGTAAATGATATCCTCATTTTTCAATACCTCCCTTGCCCCCTGATCTGGTTACAGCAGACCACCAGCTTCACTGGGGTGAAATGAAGGGCCCCATCGGATTGATCAGGGCACCTGAATAGCATATTCAGAAGCCCACTGGCCTTCTCAATGGTTGATGAGGTTGTTCTGTGGCTAGTGTTGCATATCTCCTCTGCATCTGTGTGTGAGTTCCCCACAAGTGTAAGTAGCTATGTCTTCAGTCGATTGCCCTTGTCACCCAATATCCATCCCTGAAGACACGCATAAGACCAGAAAAGTTCTGGTACCTGGGACTACTAAAGCACAAAGATTTTGTGGCCTCTTGCCAGCAACTGTGCACACAGCTGAGCGATTGATCGATCTGCATTAGTCACAGACCAGTTGTACATTGATGGACTGGAAGCCTTTCCTGTTTATGAAGGCTAGTGGCTGTTCTATAGGAACCTTGATGGTAATCAATGACACCTTGAAACCAGGGGAATCCAGCATTGGCACCTAACCCAGTGACCCTCTCTGTTTGACTGTTTGGATCACTTTAGTGGTGCACATGGTCACTTGCCCTCTTGAAAAGGGAATTTGTCAACTCCTTGATGTACTGATGCATTGTAGACTACAAGATCCCACACATAACTCCAGTGGGTCCTTGGAAAGATCCATAGGCATATAATTTAAGAGCCACAATGATGTTCAATGCCACAGATGTTGATTTCCACCCACCCACATAGTTCTCAGCTCATCCTGCAGCATGGCACATAGATTAGTGACAGCCTCTCTGGAGAGTCACGGTCTTTGCTGATACTGTTGCTCAGATATCTGGAGGTAATTGAGTCACAGCCAGTATATCCTCCCTGAGGGTAGCCTCGTCTTTGCACATCAACACAAATCAGGTGCCCTCTGCTCTCTTCTCTGGCATAGTCACCATGAAATTGATATTCAGGCATTCATAATGAGGCCATCTGGCAAACAGATGTCTGGCCATCTGCTCAGCCTACTTTGTTGATACAATTGTGAGATTGAATCTCATTTTGAATGCTTGGCTAAGCTCCAATACTCACTAATGGATTTGGACCTGTGGACAATCTTTACATAGCTGCAAAAAGGACTGCTAACTCTGTTTGATTGACAGTTTTATGAGCTAGTAATACATTTATTTTTCTTTGAAGTGGTTTGATTGCCTATTTGCTTAACTGACCAAGATTAAGTGTTGGTAAGTGCATTAAAGCTTTTTTGGGAACATGAATATTTGTATTTGATTCAGAGTTTATGAGCATGTAAGAGGGACAATTTTTTTCAAGGGAATTTTGAATGGCTGAATGTTATTTTTTGTTTCATAAGCATTTCAGGACTTGGCAGCATTATTATACGGCTTATTGGTTGTGCATCTAGTGGATACTGGAAGAGTGTTTCAAAGTCTCAGCATGTGTCATTAAATCAATGTGGAACACATACACAGGTTCCCCTGCATACATTCATATCTAATTTGCCATACTGCAGGATGCAAAAATGGATTTTATCCACTGGATAAAGCATTCTAAAGGATCTGAATGCTTTCATAGTGCTGGTCAATTTAATGGTCTACTGCTGGGTGCTCTCCTCCAGGCAATTGAACTGCCCCCTGAAATTAAAGACTGATTAGAAAATACCAGTCAGCCTCCTTTACTGCTCATAATGAGCCTAAATGATTGCCCACATCTAAAGGATGGACAGTCTTGTCAGTCTCTGAACCTACCTGCCAGAAAATGACTGGCACAGGGAAACCAGCATCCTGCAAGTATCGGTATTTTCAAAGCCTGTCCCTCACTGTTTCTGAACAGGACACAACCTGGAAATCCTGCCCCAGGAGTCAACACATAATCCAGGCTGTTACCTCCCTTAAAAGTCCTAGTGCAAAGAGCAACTGTCTTCACCACACTCCTGTACTGCAGTGAGACCTGGACTGTGTATCAGCGATGTACAAGTGTACTAGAGAAATTCCATTAGCAATGCCTCTGCTGCATCCTCCAGATTCAGTAGGAGGGCCATTGAACAAGTGCTAGTGTGCTTCTTAAAGCCAACTCCACAAGAATTCAAGCAAAACTCCCACAAAATCAACTTCGATAGACTGGACATTGTACGCAGATGGCTGAAAAGCATCTCCCCCACTAGGTCCTGTTTTTCTCAACTCTCAAATGGCCAGCGTTCAAGAGGACGACAAAGAAAATGATTCAAAACATTCTGAATCTCTCCTTGAAACACAGCAGCATTGACATTAATGACTGAGAGGGGCTTGCTTCTAATCGTTCAAAATGACAACAATTTATTCATCAGACTGCTCCATGCTTTGAATGATAATGTCTTAACAATAAGGCAAAGCAGCGAAACTGGGTGTGCAGCTCAGAAAAGTAATATTACACTGTTTAAAAGGCCAGAGTCTAAGGTCATGTGACCCTCCTTCTCTGCAATGTCTTCAAAAAGAGATTTTTATCCAATATCTGGAATTGACTTTGGGCAGAATTTTCCCAAATCTGCACTAAGTGTGGTTGTGGGTGGGCAAAATGGCGTCCTACCAGCTGATGGCGATGGCAGGTTTTCACGCTATATTGTCCCAAACTCTTCACATTATTTATGCATTCTCGAGAAACACGCCATTTTCATGGCGGGCGGGCTCTCATTTACCCTCCCACCATCAACCCGCCTTTGCATCATGCCAGCCACCATGTTTAAAAGGCAGCAGCCAGCACACTGCTCATTGCCACCAGCTCATCATCACTGCCTGGGAGACATGGCCAGCAAAGGAAAAAAGACCACAGCCCCCTGGTTTAATGACGGGTCCTTCTAGCAACGGCTGGATGCCGTGGAGTCTCGCTGGGATGTCCTGTACCCCAGCTCTGGCTGGAGGATGGGCAGCAACATGACCAATCTGACTTGGGAGGCGGTGGCAGTGATGATCAGTGCCAATGCCCTTCAGAAGAGGGCAGACAGCAACCCAGTGCCGCAAGAAGATGAATGAGCTCCTCCGTTCTGCCAGGGTAAGTCACTCTTTTCATCACTCTCAACTCACCACACTCACAAACCTATCACACATCCAAAGGGCCCTCACTCACTGCCAGTTCAAGGGACATCACCATTCACTCTCTCACACTCATTGTCCTCAGCTGGTCCAAGGGACCACTTACCAATCGCACAGGCCAAGCACATTTATTATCTGGCCCAGCAAGGGTCCTGCTTACACTTTCTCCATCTCTATCCATGTGGGACAAGTTGGCACACAAGAGAGAGAGAGGTCTCAGACCGGTGGTGGAATGCCAGAATTCAAGGTCCTCACGGACTTTGAAAACAGAGCCATCCAGCTGACTGGCAAGGATCTGGGCTGTTCCTGTGCTGACGGTGAGGTCGGCGCTGCTCTGTCAAGTGAAGATCCAGCAGTACAACATCCATCAGACAACCATGCTGTGAGTGATGTGTCCTGTTTCACAGGCCACTGCCATGCACTAATTATCTCCCCTTGCTTCCGCAGGCACATCTGTCAAGCAGCCAAGAGGCTCATTGACCCAGGGCCTCCAATCAAGCCCTGAAGAAACCTACGAAGGGGAACCTGAAGGCACCCTCCTTGAAGTCCTGTCGCAATGCTCACGCACACCCTCCACCAGCGCAGAGACACACACCTCGGTGGGACCTACCTTTAGAGTAGCCTTGAGATCACAATCTGGTGAGCACATCACACTGTCTGACCCACAGCAGGTGGCGGCAGGGACTTGCCAGGCCCCTGCACGCGAAGGGCTGCTGGAGGCCAGGAATTTGCAGAGTCCAAGTCAGATGACGAGTCTCTGGACTTGCACAGTTGCTGGAGCTGCAAAGTCAAGCTCGGGAACATCAGAAATGGATATCTGCTGCACTCCCCAGATTGCAAGGCACGATGGAGGAGTCCGTCAGCCTTCAGGCTGGGGTGATAGTTCCGGCATTGCAATGCACCGATGTCAGCACAGGCAGGAAGGCGGCTGCCATGGACCCCTTAGTCCAAGACGTCGCCCCTCCATTGCTGCGTGGGCTCAACTCCATCACTGACACCATACCTGGCCTACAACAGCGTGTATGCGAAAGGGATGTGGTGCAGTTCAGTCTCACTCCAGTTACTCCTTCTTCTCAGGGAGTCAGCCAGGGACCCTCGGTCACCCACAGGGAGGAGCATCAGCAGGTGCACATTCCAAGACCATCCACTCAGGTGACTCAGGGAGTGACTGGCCCAGCCAAATCCCCTCTTCCTGTGACCTCAGCAACTCAAGCTCCAAGGTTGAGGAGGGCACCATGCCACATATCAGGTCCCCGAAAGCAGGCCAGGGCCCTCCAAGTCTCGGCCCACCAGAGGACGCCCACCAATGTCATCATAGACAGGGTGTCGCAGTCAGCAACTGCCTCCACCTCCACTGTGCATGTCCAGGGAGCACCAAGACGTAGAGACAGGGTTAGGAAAGTTAAGGGGAATTGATTGCTCAGCCGGTGCACGGGTGTTAATCACTTGTACACACTGTTCACTATTATCAATAAACTCTCAAGAATGTCTCCCTGCCTGTGGCTCCTTGTTCTGATGAGCAGTGTTTTTATCACTCAGATGTGAAACCTTTCTGCACAAGATATAAGGCAGGTGTCTCAGTCGAAGGCCTCTTCCCTGTGCTCTGTGCAGCCTTCAGACCAAAGTGATGGTCCAGCCTCACACTCCCTGGAAACATTACTGATGGCTGCACCTCAGCGGTACTTGTCATTGCTGCCAGAATGTAGTGGGCAGGCACCACAGAGTTCTCTCATTCTCTTGATGTGCTCTCAGCACCTTTAAGGAAGGGCTGGCTCCCATCACAACAGCATCTACGACCGGTTCTGCTGTGCACCAGCTCCTGAAGAGCTCAGATGCTGCGGACAAAGCATCAGATGCTTTTAAACTTTCATGGCTGCATCTCCATGATATGATCTTGATCACAGAGTGCAAGTGAGCTGCCCTTGGCCAGATAGGAGTCAGATATTCTCAGAGGCTATGTGAAGATTTATGGAATGTCCTCACTGCATGTTGTCATCATCCTCCACAAATCTAGCAGCAATGAGGGCCTCCCGAGTGCACCTGTCTCATCTAGCCAGTGCGAGGGTTTCATCCCCATCACATCGCCTCCAAGGACCTCCTCACCCTCATCCCCATCAGCGTCCTCCTCATTGAAGGAGATGTGCTCCCATCTCCTCCGCAGCCAGCGCATCTCCCAGTTGGAACACCAGGTTGTAAAGGGCGCAGCAGACAACGACAATGTGTGACACCCTCTGGGGACTGTGTTGCAGGGCTCCACCAGACCGGTTCAGGCACACGAACCTCATCTTCAGCATCCCGATGGTCTGCTCCACCAAGTTGTGAGCTGCAGCATAAGCCTCATTATAATGTTGCTGTGCTGCAGTCTGAGGCAGCTGCATGGGTTTCATCAGTCACGGCCTCTGTAGGCAGCCCTTGTCCCCAAGGAGCCAACCCTGCAGCTTCTGTGGATTGGTGAGTGGTCCCATGGGCATGCTGAGGACAATGAATGTGTGTGAGAGAGTGAATGGTGATGGTAGTTTTCAGGAAAAAAGACAGATACCGAGTTTTTGATTCATTGGTAACATGACTTTGGAAGTTGCTATGACTTTTTTAAAGATGGAAGATTTATCCCTGACTGGTTTACAAAAAGTAACCAATGCTAAGCTAAGGGAATTGGCAGATAAGTTGAAGTTAGAATTACCTGAACAGGTGAGGAAAACAGACATAGTTGAGCTAATAGTGCAGCATTTGAAATTGAAAGGGATACAAGAGAGACCACATTCTCCAGAGGGTGAATCAATTGAGTTAGCTAGGATTCAGTTGCAAATAAAGCAGCTTGAACATGAAAAAGAGATGGAGAAACTTAAATTTGAACAGGAAACAGCAGAAAGAGAAAGAACATTTAAGCAACTAGAAACAGTTACAGGGATTACACAATAAATGAGAGATCTTGGCGTACAAATACACAGGTCCCTGAAGGCAGCAGTTCAAGTAACCAAGGTTTTAAAGAAGGCATACAGAATGCTCTCCTTCATTGGCAGATGTATAGAATATAAAAGTAAGGATATAATGTTGGAATTGTATAAGACACTGGTGAGGCCACAGCTGGAGTATTGTGTGCAGTTCTGGTCACCACATTACAGGAAAGTTGTAATAGCTCTGGAGAGAGTGCAGAGGAGATTTACAAGAATGTTGCCAGGGTTAGAAAAGTGTAGCTATGAGGAGAGATTGGATAGGTTGGGGTTATTTTCCTTGGAACAAAGAAGGCTGAGAGGTGACTTGATGAGGTATACAAAATTATCAGGGGAATGGATAGAGTGAACAGGATAAAATTGTTTCCCTTGGTGGAGAATTCTAGAACCAGGGGACATAGATTCAAGATAAGTGGCAGAAGGTGTAGGGAGTACATGAGGAAGAACTTCTTTACGCAGAGGGTAGTGTGTTTCTGGAACTCGCTGCCCAAGTTGGTGGTAGAGGCAGAAACTCTAAACTCTTTTAAAAAGTACCTGGATCTGCACCTTAAGTGCTGTAAACTGCAGGGCTATGGGCCAGGTGCAGGAAGGTGAGAATTGGAAAGGGCACCTGGGTGTCCTCGGGCTGGCATGGACAAGATGGGCCGAATGGCTTCATCTGTGCTGTAACTTTTCTATGGTTCTATGGTTCTAACTGGAATCTCAGAGAAGGGATGAGAAAGGGAATACCTGCTTAAAAGGCTGGAATTTAAAACCAGATGTTGTGGATGTTTTTGCAGACGGAAGAACTTATTCCAACCCAGAGTCCAGTGGGGAGATATTTAAATTTTTACATGCCCTTCCAAAGTTTAACAACGTAGCTAAGCAAATGAAGTGGCAAAAAGAAAACTGGACATTGCTCCTACAAATTAGGTTAGTGGGCAGAGCTCATGATGTTTATGCATCACTTTCAGAAGAGGTGTCTGTGGAATATGATGCAGTAAAGAAGATTATTCTTAACACATATGAGTAGGTCCCTGAAGAATACAAGCAAAAATTTTGAAATGTAAGGAAATAGTCTGGGCAGACTTACATTAAATTTGAGATGGTAAAGCAAACTAACTTTGATCGTTGGATAAGGGCACTAAAGGTAGGGGTCACATATGAGACCTTTAGGGAAATAATTCTCCTGCAGGAATTTAAAAATTCATTTTTTCCTGTAATAAGAACTCATGTAGAGAACCAGAAGGTTTCACCAGCCAGACAGGCAGCAGAGATGCCTGATGATTACGATATCTTGCCCATAAAACCAAACCCTTTTTTCCATCAACCTTCTACAAATCTGAGAAGGATGGAAAGTGGAAGGGTGAAAGGAAGACAAGTAGTTAGGGAAGAGAAGGGACAACTGAGAATGTGCTGAAACCTCCTCCCGAGGCCAGAAAGGAAAGTCCTGAGTGATGTCCAAAGGCCTAAACATTTCCATTGTAACAAGGGGAGGGGGACAAATTTGGGCAAATTGCTGGAAATCCATGGGGCTCATTGGGGTTCATAAGGATGATTCAGGAAAAAGCCTTGACCAAAAATCCAGCTGATCAAATTATAATATTTACTGCAGCTGTGAGTCCGAGAGTGAACACTGCTGTGAGTGCAGGTGAGGTGAGCAGGATACCTGAAAGCTACAGGGAATTCTTGTCAAAAGGGAAAGTAACTCCTAATTCCTCAAATGAAGCAGGTAAACCTATCGTTATGCTTAGGGATACCTGAACTCTTTTATTGGGAAAAGGCCTAACTTTTCTGCCAGAGAGTTCACTAAATGCCAAGGGGCAGGATTTTCCCCTCATCAGGCGGGCGAAGCAGGTGGGCCCAGGAGTGGCTGCGAGATGGATCGCCGCCCACGATCGGGCCCCGACTGTGCTTTCACGTTGGCTAGCCAACTAACAGCCAGCCAGCGTGAACGGTGCGCTGAAATGCTCAGAGCTGTTGGGATGAGGGCGGGAGGAGTGCAAGCGCTGAAGTCTGCACATGCGCAGGGGAGCACACACTGAAAGCTCCCTGAAGGCACAGAGATGCCTCGGGGAGCTGAAGAATTTTAGATAAAAAAAATTAAAATTTTACAAATTATATAAACATGTCCCTGCATGTGACTCAGTCACATAAAGAGGAACATGTTAAAAACTGATGTTAAAAAATTAAAAAAAATTCTTTTTATTAACCATTGGAAGCCTCATCCCGCCCATGGATGAGGTTTTGTCAAAAATGCAAAGGCCACCTGGCCTATTCGCCTGCCCGCCAACCGAATAGTTGAGCGGGCAGTGAAATATACAAACTAATTAATTGCTTAAGGACCTTATTAGGCCTCCTAATTGTTGGCCGGCCGTTGCCGCCTCTCGTGCATGCCCTCCTACCAAAAGATCGCTAGAGTGCGCAATGACATCAGGACGCTCGCCCGACGTCATCACGCACTATTTCATTCCAGTCTGGATCAGGGATATGCCTGCCCACAGGATAAAAATTTCTGCCCAAAGGTTTGGTGAATGGTATTGGTAGGGAGTATATTCCTGTACCTTTGTATCAGGTGCACCTAGAGTGTGGAATGGAGTAATGTCTGGAATGGTAACAGTAGGATCTGTACATAATTTGCCTGTAGACTTGGAAATGATTTGGCCGGAGTGAAAGTAGTAGCTTCTCCAGTAGTTATGGAAAGACCAAGTGAAGTCAAGGAGTCAGAGCAGTTGCAGGAAAAGATTCCAGGATTTTTTCCTTCTTGTGTAGTGAACCGAGCAATGGCTAAACAAGTTCCATCTTCAGAGGTAAAATTGGCACCACAAACAGATATTTGCTATCTGAAACTTTCTTTGGGGATTTGGGTAATGCAAAGGAAATGTTCAGTAAGTCATCTGTGATTGAGGGTCAGCAAGCAGATCCAGAGTTAAGTAAAGTTGCACATTCAGCTCAAACGGAAGTTAAAGCAGAAAGTGTTCTGGGCTGCTACAATATTAAAAGTGAGATTCTGATGAGGAAGTGGAGACCTCCTCACAGATCTGCAGACAAAGAGTGGATGGTGGTTCATCAGGTAATGGTACCACTCAAATATTATCAGGAAATATTAAGGATAGCTCATGAGATTCCTATGGTAAGACATGTAGAGATCCAAAAGACCCAAATACGTAAAGTCAACACTTTTACTGGCCAAGTCTTCACAAGGAGATGGTGCAGTTTTGTAAACATGTCATATGTGCCAGATGGTGGGGAAACCACAACCTACAATCAAACTGGCACCCTTAATTTCCATGCCAGTTCTAGGAGGACCTTTCAGTAAGATGTTAGTAGACTGCATGGAACTGTTACCAAAAATGAAAGCGGGACATCAGTATATCCTTACTATTATCGAAAGACAACTCAATTTTCAGAGGCCATCCTTTTAAGAACAGCTAAGGTCATGGTAGAGAAGTTAACCCTTTTTTTTATGAGATATGGATTACTGATGGAGATCCAGTCAGATCAAGGTTTCAATTTTATGTCTAAAATCTTTCAAAACATAATGAGTAGCTTCAGTATAAAACAGTTAAAGCACATCATACTCAGACACAGCAAGCTGCAGAGAGGTACCATCAAACTCTCAAAACAATGATTAAAGAATAATATCATGAATATTCCCATGATTGGGACAAAGGACTGGACTTTCTTTTATTTGCTAACTGAGATTCACCAAAGGAATCTACCAGTTTTAGTTCTTTTGAATTAATCTATGGGCATGAGATAAGAGGTCATGGGTTTACTGAAAGAAGCCTGGTTAGTTTTTTTATGCTGGGAATAACAGTATCAAAGGGTAACAATTGGCCAGCTTTGAAGGTGAGTTAGATATCTAAACTGTGGTTACAACCTGTGGAGAAGTTGGGCTAGAATTTACTGTGCACTCTCCCATCACGGTCCGTAACAATTAATTTATCAGATGCATTAGCATTGAAATTCGAAGGAACAGGTTAAGGCTTTGTACACTAGTATTCCAGAGAAGAATTTGAGGACAATACTCTTTCTATCTATTCCCTGCCGACTTGTCAGTTCCAAAACAATTAACAGAACAGTTCTGCAGTTTCTAATAAGAATATTTTTGACTTGGGCTAGGATTCTGAAATAATGTAATGGCTGTTTGATGATTGCAATAATTAAAGACCTGAGGTTAGATCTTTCTGGGTATGTGCACAGGGGTACTGAATCCCTGCAAGGAAAATGATGCACATTTCTTGACAGGGACATGTTCAGATCACCCCAATTTTCTAATATTTGTCCTGATTTGACAATCCAGATAAATATTTCCATTGACTGTCATGAAAATGAGAGAAATAAAGGTTTTGCTTTCAATAATGCATCAGACTGGAAGTTCAGCTCAGTCATTTCACCAACTGAAGAAATTAAATCATGTGGTGTTCTATTTGAACCATTCATATGTTATCACTGCTGAAGCAAATGCAGTAAC
Source organism: Carcharodon carcharias (assembly GCF_017639515.1). Lineage (NCBI taxonomy): Eukaryota > Metazoa > Chordata > Chondrichthyes > Lamniformes > Lamnidae > Carcharodon > Carcharodon carcharias. The sequence goes on along the minus strand of NC_054472.1, from coordinate 121,758,714 downwards.
AGCCCAGCTGCATACTGAATGTGGAAGTTGCATTTTCACAAGTAGTGAGGAGTTTCTGCAAAAGAAACCATATTTAGAATTTCAGCAGCCATTCAGAGGTGACATCAGGAGCACTTCACATAAATGACGATGGGCACTTTTCCTCAAGAAATTGTTGCGATTAAGTCTACTGAAAATTTCAAAATTGAGCTTAAGGATATGAAAGGATATGGAAGCAAGGTGGTTAGATGTCAGTAGTGGTGAAAATTCTACCGTCCATTATAAAAGATTTAATAGCTGAGCACGTGGAAAACAGTGGCAGAATCGGACAGAGTCAGCATGGATTTACGAAAGGGAAATCATGCTTGACAAATCTACTGGAATTTTTTGAGGATGTAATTAGTAGAGTTGATGAGGGGGAGCCAGTGGATTTATTTGGACTTTCAGAAGGCTTTTGACAAAGTCCCACATAAGAGATTGGCGTGTAAAATTAAAGCGCATGGGATTAGGGGTAGTGTATTGAGATGGATAGAAAACTGGTTGGCAGACAGGAAGCAAAGAGTAGGAATAAACGGGTCTTTTTTCCAAATGGCAGGCAATGACTAGTGGGGTACCGTAGGGATCGGTTCTGGGACCCCAGCTATTCATAATATATATTAATGATTTAGATGAGGAAATTAAATGTAATATCTCCAAATTTGCAGATGACACAAAGCAGGGTGGGAGGGTGAGCTGTGAAGAGGTTGCAGAGATGCTTCAGTGTAACTTGGACAAGTTGAGTGAGTGGGCATGGCATGGCAGATGCAGTATGTTGTGGATAAATGTGAGGTTATCCATTTTGGTAGCAAAAACAGGAAGGCAGATTATTATTTGAATGGCTATAAATTGAGAGGGGAATGTGCAACGAAACCTGGGTGTCCTCATACACTAGTTGCTGAACGTAAGCATACAGGTGCAGCAGGCGGTAAAGAAGGCAAGTGGTATGTTGGCCTTCATAGCCAGAGGATTCGAGTATAGGAGCAGGGATGTCTTGCTGCAATTATACAGGGCCTTGGTGAGACCACAGCTGGAATATTGTGTGCAGTTTGGTCTCCTTATCTGAGGAAGGATGCACTTCCTATAGAGGGAGCGCAGCAAAGGTTTACCCGACTGATTCCAGGGATGGCGGGACTGACATGTGAGGAGAGATTGAGTCGATTAGAATTATATTCGGTGGAGTTCAGCAGAATAAGTGGGGCTCTCATAGAAACCTATAAAATTCTAACAAGACTAGACAGGGTAGATGCAGGAAGGATGTTCCCGATGGTGGGGGAGTCCAAAACCAGGGGTCACAGTCTGAAGATATGGGGTAGACCATTTAGGACTGAGATGAGGAGAAATTTATTCACCCAGGGAGTGGTAAACCTGTGGAATTCGTTACCACAGAAAGCTGTTGAAAGAAAAACATTGCATGCTTTCAAGAAGGAGTTAGAGATAGCTGTTGGGGAGAAAGGGACCAAAAGGTATGGGGAGAAAGCGGGAGAAGGCTATTGAGTTGGATGATCAGCCATGATCATAATGAATGGCGGAGCAGGCTCGAAGTGCTGAATGGCCTACTCCTGCTCCTAGTTTCTATGTTTCTATGATAAGGTGCAGATCAGCCATAATCTAATTGAATGGTGAAATAGGCTCCAGCTGCTGAATGGCATATTCCAGTTCCTGTGTTGCTGTAAAAGATGTTCTCTTCCATTCTTACTTCAACTTTTGATGCGCATCATATAGAATAGTCATCTCTTGGCTGAACTTACAGATGAGAAAACATGAATAGTTAAAAGGCCTACCATCAGTTCAACATTATGACCAGGATTTTCTGTGCCCACCAGTGTCGGCCGTGTTTGGTGGTGTGAGTGGACAATATGGTGCGATAGATTTCACAACACGTGAAAGCTGTTTGCAATCGTCTGCTCAGCCCGCTGATGGTGGGCTGCATTTCCCGCCATTGGACGTTGGGAATCCCATTGTAATACATCTGCATATCATTATTAGTCCAGTTCGCTGGAATCGTCTCCACTGCCCCACCTCCTCCCCGTGCTGGATTATCCACCCACGTCAACGGGAAAACACACCAACGTGTTTCACAGCAGCACATAAGCAATGTGCACCTGGCAGGCTGCACTTCACTCGGGACTTCAAGGTCTGTTTACCTACCTTGCTTCGGTCAGCACTCGCAGTGATCAGTGCCAGGCTTCACAGACAGGACCACATCACTTTTAAGGAGGTTCATGGCAGGTCTCTACTTACCAGATCAGCCATATGTGGGTAGCTTTTCAATGGCTGCTGGGCTAGGGCTTACTTGGGGAAGGGGGAGAAGTGGCCTCAGGCAAGAGAAGAGGCGGCAGGATGAGGCCTGTACTGGGGAAGGAGAGTAACCCAGGTTTTATGTGGGGAACATGTTGATCTGTACAAGTGGCCTCAAAATGATGAGGGCTGATAAGGCAGCCTCCAGAGGGGATGAGGCCAGATGGACATGTGGGGGTGAATGTGAGAACAAGGTGTGTCCCTTGAGCTGGCAGTCAGTGAGATGCCAATGAATGTGTGATGGGCTTAAGTGTATGAATTTAGAGTGATGAGATGGTTGCCTTACCCTGCCTGCACAGATGAAATCATTTATCCTCCAACTGCATTGGATGGTCAATCTCTTCTGTGCAGCATTGGCTCTGATCACCACTGCCACCACCTCCCAAGCCTGGTTGGTCACGTTGCTCTCCACCCTATGGCCAGAGCGGAAGTAGAGGATATCGCAGCAGGCTTCAACGGCCTTGACGCATCACTAAACCGGAGGCTTTCCTGGACATCTTCCCTGTAGTAGTCCTGAGCTGGAAGCACTGAGATGTGTGCGTGCATCTGGACTTTAAATATGGCGTCTGGCGTGATAAAGCGATGAAGTGATGGCATGGCCAGCGAATGAGAGCTAGCCCACTATTGAAACAGTGTGTTTCCCGGGAATGCATAACTAATGTGGCGGGTTTGGGACGATACGGTGTGAAAGCTGCCATTGCGGCTGCTACCACACTTAGTCCAAACCTGGGACAATTCCACCAATAACAGGTTTTGATAAAGTAAACAGGAAAAAAATATTCTGACTGGTTGGTGATTCAATAAACAGAGGGCATAAGTTTAAGATCATTATCAAAATAATGAAGGGAGAGGTTAGTTTCTTTTTATACAGATGGTTGTTAAAACATAGAATGCCCTGGCAGAAACAATGCTGGAAGCAGAATCAGTAAAGGCTTTTAAAAGATAACTGGTGAAATATTTGAGAAAGAAAAGCATCAAAAATATTTTGGGGAAATAGCAGAGGAGTGGGACTAAGCGGTCAGCTTTTTCAGGGAGCGACAACAGATGCGATAGTTAAGTGGCCTCCTTCTGTGCTGTAAAGTTTTACAGGCTGGGATTTATGGCCCACCTCCACCAGGCTTGTTTTTGGTGGGTGGGGCATTTAGAATATGTTGGGTGGCTAGCCCACAACCTTCCTGCCTACCCCCAACCCAGTCCCCATAATATGGGGGTGAGGAGGCAGTCCCCATAATATGGAGCGGAGGGAAGGAACTCATCATTTTGCCCACCTTTAGGAATAATGAGGGCCTTAAGTCAATAATTATTGCCCTCTTAAGACTCTAAATCTGCCTCCACTGCCATAATACATTGGGCAGTGGCAGGCTGAGAAGAATGGGAGGCTGTCTTTTAAACAAATTTTGGTTAAAAGGCAGGGAGGAAGCGAGGATACATGTGTGCATCGGAGGCACTCCCTCAAGATGTTACCTCCTCTCTTTATGCCTCCCCACCTGACCTCCAAAACCTCAAAACCCCACCTCCCTCACCCCCAACTACCACCCCCACCACCCACCACCCACCACACCAACCGCCCCCCCCCCCACCACCCCCCCCCCAGCCCCCACGCCACCCCCACCCCTCCAGGGCACCAGATCCCTCCCCGCCTAAATAACACAGGACTTCTACCAGGCTCCAATAGTTCAGTGCTCATCCTCGATCTTTGTGGCGCTGCTTTGCAGTTCCAGCTGTGCCCAATACTGAGCTCTTGCACTTGCTAGGACGGCCTGAACTGCCAGCCATTCTGACTGGCCAGCAGCTCTCGGCAGCAGGAGTTCCTCCCGTGAATGGGCAGAAGTCTGACCCTCAGCTTGTTTAGGCCGACCCTGGCGTGTTACTGCTGTGGGGTGGCCTTTTTTAAAGTCGTTCAGTTTGAAACCGACTTTTATTGCGGTACGAACAATATGCGCCCTCTCCCCTCTCCCCAAACCCCCCTCCATCCCCAACCCTAAGTGCCTATGAAATCCAGCCCTATTGGTTTTGTGTAACTTGACTTTCCTTTAAAGGATAATTTGTCATTTCAGAGATTTTAAATTTGAGTTAGGTAAGATTTGAAAACTGAGTTCATTTATTTGCAGAACAGCAATTTAATTCCTGCATTAAAGAGAAGGTAGAAATTGTTTTTATTTTTCCATCCACTATCTATCACTCAGTTTGAACTGGTTAAATTGAGTGGGATATTAATTTCAGATTAAGTCATTTCAATTCCCCTCTATGATTACTTTAAAACACTATATGGCTGATTTTTTGCTTTGAATAGGAGCTCTTCAAGTGAACATGGGCCATGCTTGGAGTTCCCATACATTGATTTTTGTGCACTTCGATTCCCCTCGTGGTGAGTTCCTGAATTCAGTTAAAACATCAGTAAGAGATGCTCAGGATAAGCCTGGCAGCTCCTCACTGATAGAGGCGTAAAATTAGATGGGCAAGTCACTGCAGGTCATTCATTTACAAGCCTTTTAACGGATAATCGACTTCCTTCCTCTCTTTCATCCATGATGTTAACATGAAAGAGCAAAAGAGAATTTATCGGCTAGATTTTACAAGCCCTCTAGGGATCAGCTGGGAGGCAGCTGCATGTAAAATGGTGGAAGAATACAGGGAGTGCCTGTTGGCTTCCTGCTGCCTTGGCATTATACCAGTAGTAGGGAGGGTGGAATACGGCCCATCCGTCTGGAAGCCAATTGAGCCACTTAAGTGGCCAATTATAATGGCCTCTTCCCACTACTGCTGGCATACCAATGACGGCTGGGCCCTCAACTATGTTGGGAGACCACCTGATGAACCCTGGCTGCCTCCCTGTGGGCTTGTTGAGAGAAGACCTCATCCTCGAGCAACCTGTTTTCCATGGAGTGGTTCCGCCAGCAGCAATTGTTTCCCCCATGGCACCATCCCCCGGCCCTCACCAACTGCCTCTCCGTGGTTGGGGGCTGCCTGACTTATCTTGTCATCCCCAGGCCCCACTTATCAGGTTGGGAGGATAGTGTGTTCTTGGCATTGAATGTTGTCATTTCATGGCGTGCTCATCTGCCAGGCACAGTCCCAGCAGTGGTCGCTGCTTCCAGTGGTGGTCTAAGACTGCTGGCCCTCTGATTAGCCGACAGCTTCTGGAGGCAGGTGACTGTCCTTTTAAGGACAGCAGCCCTGACAACAATTAATTCATTGACTGATAGCTGAAAAACTTGGCTGGGCCCCAAAAATGGTTGAGGAAGTGTTGCCCCTGGCTTTCCCCACATTGGTCAGGATCACCGCTGTGACAGTAAAATTCAGCCATATGTTTTATATTCATGTGATTTTTCACAAAAAATAATGAAACATGAAACTATATCCCAAAAAGGAGAAATATAGCGGCCATGGAATTAATTTGCACCAATATTTGGGGGCCGCGATTCATGGTGTGCCAGGAGACCCTCAAGGAGGAAGGAGTGAACAGGCAGCTAGGAAGGTTGAATCCCAGAGTCCGACCCAAGAAATCTAATGATCTCATATGAGTGGTCAACATCAGTGAATGCATCTTCAAATGTCATCTCCCAGCAACTACAATAACCGTCTCACACGCTGCTCATGTATCCCATCATTCACCCAGCATCAGTTCCTGGCACTCGAGACTCCCGCCGAACATCCAGATCCTCCACCTCACCCTCATACACCTGCTAATGCTGCCAGCTCCACGCTCATCTCTCACTGCTCCACATAACTCCAGCTATACAGCTCTGACAGACACATCATGAAGTCAGTACGCCACCATTTGCAGCACAAGGTGGCACACCATAGAAGGTAGCAGAGAGGAACAGGGATGGGCAAGGATGCTTGCATCTCCTGAGCCCTGCAGAGCATATGGATATTAGCATTGTGGGGTTGGCTGCTATAGGGCCCACAGCATCCGTTGTTGCTGAGAACATTGAGGATGATGGCCCCTTTCTACCTTATTCCCATTCTTCATTTCCAACACCCCCCCCGCATTCCGCTATTTTGTATGGTGAGCAAGCTGTTGATGGTGTGACCACAGGCCTCTTGATTCCCACCCCAAACCCCTTCTCCAGCCTGCACTTTCTCCTTCTGAGTTCCCACTTTCAGAAATCCAAGAAGTGCCTCTTGCCCAGGCACAGCATCCCAAGGGAAGAACAACAGCAGCGATAATGAGGTCCTTCACTGGATCTGACAATCGCAGCCACCAGCTCAGGCACTGGACATACTTTGGAGAAAAAGTATCGAGTCAGGATTAGAACATAATTCGTCACTCAGCATAAGTGAGCTGCAAGCAGGTCTCTATTCATGCAGGACAAGCTGGCACACAACAAGAGGGAAAGGTCACAGACTGATGGAGGAATGTTTGAAATCAAGGTCCTCATGGACTTTGAAAATAGAACCATCCAGTTGGCCAGCGAGGATCTGGACCATTCCTGTGCTGATGGTGAGGTCGGCTCTGCTCAACCAAGTGAGGATCCAGAAATGCAGCATCCATCAGACATCCATGCTGTGAGCGATGTGTCCTGTTCCTCAGTCTCCTGCTATGCATTAATCATCTCTCCTTGCTTTCGCAGACACATCTGGGGAACAGCTGACGGAGTTCACGACCCAGGGCCTCCAATCAAGCCCTGAAGAAACTTCTGAAGAGGAGTCTGAAGTCACCCTCCCTGAAGCCCTGTCACAGCGCTCACCCACACCCTCCACCAACACAAACACACACCTCGGTGCGTCCTAGCTTTAGAAAAGCCTCAGGATCACAATCTGGTAAGCACATCGCACTGTCTGATCCACAGCAGGCAGCAGCAGGGATTTCCCAGGTTTCCAGCACCCGGAGAAATGCTGGAGGCCAGAAATCTGCTGAGTCCGATCAGATGATGAGCCTCTGGACTCGGTCATGTCTCAGTTGCTGCAGCTGCAAAAGCAAGCTCGGGAACATATGATGTCCACTGCACTCCTCAGATTGAAAGATGTCCACTGCACTTCTCAGATTACAAGGCATGATGGAGGAGTCCGTCCGCCTTCAGGCTGAGCTGATACCCCTGGCATGCCAATGCACTAAGGTCAATACTGGTAGGATGGCAGCCGCCATGGAGGCCTTGGTCCAAGACATTGGTCCTGCACTGCTGTGCGGGCTCAACTCCATTGCTAATGCCATAGTTGGCCTCCAACAGTGTGTACGTGAGAAGGATGCTGGGCAGCTCGGTCTCACTCCAGCTACCTCAACAAGTCTCAAGGAGTTAGCTAGGGGCCCTCGGACACCCATAGGGAGGAGGTACAGCAGGTGCTTGCCCTGGAGCCATCCACCCAGGTGACTCCGGGAGTGACCAGCCCATCCGAATCCCTCCTTCCTATGACCTTTGCAGCTCCAGCTCCACAGCTCAAGGAAGTACCCTCAAGAGCAGGACCCTGAAAGCAGGCTGGGACCCTCCAGGACTCGGCCCTACAGAGGATGACTGTCAAGGTCATCACAGACAGGGTGTAGCAGTCAGGAGGCTGCCTCCACCACCGCTGTGCATGCCGGGGGAGCACCAAGACGTAGCTGCACGGTTAGGAAGGTTAAAAAGATGTAGTTGCACACTCTAGGAATAGGCGTTAATCACTTGTACATAATGTTCACTATTGTAAGTAAACTCCAAGGATATCTCCCTACCTATAGCTCCTTGTTCTGATGAGTAGTGTTCATGTCACTCAGATGTGAAACTTTGACTCCTGCACAAGATGAAGTCAGGTGTCTCAGTCCAGGGCCTCTTCTCTGTGCTTTGTCCTGCCTTCAGGTCAAAGTGATGGTCCGGCCTCACACCCCCTGGACTCGTTACTGATTGCTGCACCTCAACGGTACTTGTCATTGCTGCAGAATGTTGCGCATAGACGTCATAGAGTTCCGTCATTCTCTCGTGTGCTCTTAGCACCCTTGAGATAGGGCTGGCCTCCACCTCGTCAGCATCTGTGACTGGTGCCGTTGTGCTCCTGAAGAGGTCAGGTGCTGAAGGCTGACAACACACCAGGAGCATTTAAAATGTCATGGCTGCATCTCCATGATATGACCCTGATCACAGAGCACAAGCGAGCTGCCCTTGGCCAGACTGAAGTCAGACATTCACAGAGGCAACGTGAAGAACTTTGGAGTGTCCTCACTGCATGTTGTCATCATCCTCCTGGAATCAAGCGGCTATTAGGACCTCCACTGTATCTCCATCACAGCAGCCTTATCACAGAGACTATGTGCACTGCCATTAGCAATGTGAGGATCTATGGTGTCTCCTCTCTGCATGTCATCAACATCCTCCACAAATCTAGTACCTATGAGGGCTGCCAAGCAAGCCTGCCTCGCCTGGCCAGTGTGATTGCCTTTTCGCTGTTATCGCCACCTTCGAGGACTTCCTCACCCTCATCGCCATTGATGTCCTCCTCATCCAGCTCCTCCATCTCCTCCTCAGCCAGCTCCATGCCCCATTGCAGCAACAGGTTGCAAAGGGCACAGCAGGTGACGACAATGCGTGACATCCCCTGCAAACTATATTTTAGGGCTCCACCAGACTGGTCCAGGCACCAGAACCTCATTTTCAGCATCCCAATGGTTTGCTCCACCAAGTTGTGAGTTACAGCATGAGTCTCATTATACCTTCACTCTGCTGCAGCCTGAGGCCGATGGACGGGCGTCATCAGCCACGTCTTCTGCGGGTAGCCCTTGTCCCCGAGGAGCCAACCCTGCAGCCTCCGTGGACCCTGGAAGATGTCAGGGATCTGTGACCGACTGAGAATGTAGGAGTCTTGCAGGACTTGAAAGATGCATTTATGATGGTTGCACAGCAGCTGCATATATTCAGCGAATGGAAGCCATTGCCTGGACCAGTCTGGTGGAGCCCTAAAATATAGTTTGCAGGGGATGTCACGCATTGTCGTCACCTGCTGTGCCCTTTGCAACCTGTTGCTGCAATGGGGCATGGAGCTGGCTGAGGAGGAGATGGAGGAGCTGGATGAGGAGGACATCACGGAGACCTGAGTGTAGTTGATTGCACCCTGCACCTGTGGGAAACCCAAGATTTGGGCAAATCCCAGTGTTCTTGCATCCTGGCTTTCCTGGTCTCGGTTAAAATGCACAAAGTTGTGTGCCCTCGCAAAGATGGCATCCATGACCTCATGGATGCCATTGTGGGTGGAAGCTTGTGATATCCCACAGAGGTCACCTGTGGAGCCCTGAAAGGAGTCACTGGCATAAAAATTGAGCTCCATGGTCACTTTGAAGCCACAGACAGTAGATGCTCTCCATGTACCTGTGGTGCCAAATCCAGCAGCAGGTAGCAGATGTGACCGGCTAATTCCCTGGACATGCGCAGTCTTCAGCAACAGTGGTTCTCAGTCATCTGCAGGACTGAAAGGTGGCATCTATAGTCCTTCGGCCTAGCTAGGTGCCGAACAGCAATGACTTACTGTGGTTCTTTAGCAACGTGTGCAGGAGTACCAGCCACCCCTTCTTCATGAAGGTTCTGCTCCTCCCTCTGCCCAGCCAGTCACCTCCGTCACTCTCTTCTCCTTCACCTTTGCTCTCTGTAAGCCATGAGGTGTTCAGCTAGGTCACCAGTCTCCATGCTCCTGATGTACTCCTCTTGCAGGATGAAAGAGAGAGATGTGTGGGTTAGCTTGGGTGTTCTAAGAAACCCTCTTGGTTAAGTCTGAAAGCCCTTATGCATCCCAGAAAGTGCTGGCCACCTCTTGGATGGCCAGAGATTAGTGTGCTGTATGACTGCCCGAGGCTCCACCCATCTCTGCCCCACTCCACCTGACTAATTGGAGGCAGCTTCGTCCACTGGACTGATTGCTGTGCTCTCGGTCCAGGCAGAAGCATTGCATGAGAATGTAAGAAATAGGAGCAGGAGTAGGCCATTCAGCCCCTCAAGCCTGCCCCACCATACAATAAGATCATGGCTGATCTGCCCCAGGCTTCAACTCCTCTTTCATGCCAGCTCCTCATAGTCCTCAACTTCCTGATATTTCAAAAATCTACCTACCTCTTCTTTAAACACTTTCAGTGATCTAGCCTCCACAACTCTCTGGAGTAGAGAATTCCATACATTCATTACCCCCTGAGAGAAGAAACTCCATCCCATCTCAGTTTTAAATGAGTGTCCCCTTATTCCATAATTATGTCCCAAAGTTAAAGATTCCCCCACTAGTGGAAACATCTTCTCAATATCTACCCTGTTAAGCCCCCCTCAGAATTTTGTACATTTCAGTAAGATCACCCCTCATTCTTCTAAACTCTAATAAATAAAGGCCTAACCTTTTTAGCCGTTCTTGATGAGTCAACACTTTCATCCCAGGGATCAGCCTAGTAAATCTCTTTTGAACTGCCTCCAATGCCAATATATCCATTCTTAAATACGGGAAGCAAAACTGTATACAGTACTTCAGGTGTGGCCTCACCAACACCCTGTACAGTAGTAACAAGACTTCCCTGTTTTTAAACTCCAAACCCCTAGCAATAGAGGCCAAAATTCCATTTGTCTTCTTAATTACCTGCTGTACCTGCATGCTAACTTTTGTGTTTCATGCTCAAGAACACCCAGATCCCTCTGTGCTGCACTTTTTTAGAGTCTCTCTCCATTTAGATAATAGTCTGCCTTTTGATTTTCCTGCCAAAGTGCATGACCTCACACTTTCCTACATTAAACTCCTTCTGCCAAGTTTTTTCCCACTCACTCAGCCTATCTATATCCTCTTGCAGATTCCTTATGTCCTCATCACAACATGCCTTCCCACTTAGATAAAAGCAAAAAACTGCCGATGCTGGACATCCAAAACAAATATAAAAATACCCGGAAAAACTCAGCAGGTCTGGCAGCATCTGTGGAGAGGAACACAGTTAACGTTTCGAGTCCGTGTGACTCTTCAACAGAACTAAGTAAAAATAGAAAAGACGTGAAATATAAGCTTATATTATAACTTCTGTGTACTGTCACTAATCTCCCTGAGACAGCACTTGGTCGCAGGGAGCAGTGAACTCTTTCGCGCACATGCACGAAAGAGCACATTTTGACAGCTGGGGATTCCACCCCCCCGACTCCCCCTGCACAGGAAGCGCAGAGCCTTGATTGGCCCGCCCACTCAAAATGGCAATGGGCCCTGTTTCGGTGGCGGGGGTCAGCTGTCCACCTGCTGCCGAGCCAGTGGGGCCCGCACGCCTACCAAGGGCAAAATTCTGCGCTTTTGTATCAAATTTGGATTCATTACACTCTGCCCCCTTCTCCAAGTCATTGATATAGATAGTAAATAATTGAGGCCCTAGGGCTGATCCTTGTAGCACTCCACTAATTATGTCTTTCCAACTTTGAAAAGACCTATCAATCCCATCTTCTGTGTGTGTAAACAAATACTTAATCAATGCTAATACATTACCCCCAATACCGTGAGCTCCTATCTTGTACAATAACCTTTTGTCTGGCACTTTTTTGAATGCCTTCTACTGGTTCCCTTTTATCAACTCTGCTTGTTATATCCTCAAAGAACTCTAGCAAATTTGTCAAACATGATTTTCCTTTCACAACACCATGCTGACTCTGTTTGATTGCGTTAAGTTTTTCTAAATGTCCTGCTCTTTCTTCCTTAATAATGAACTCTAACATTTTCCCAATGACAGATGTTAGGCTAACTGGCCTATAGTTTCCTGATTTTTGTCTCCCTCCCTTCTTGAACAGGGGTGTCACATTTGCCATTTTCCAATCCGCCTGGTCGCTCCCGGAATACTTCAACCAATGCCTCCACTATCTCTGTAGCCACTTCCTTTAAAACCCTCGAATGCAAGCCATCAGGCCCTGATGACTTGTTCGCCTTTAGTCCCATTAGTTTGTCAAATACTTTGTCCCTCGTGATAGAGACTGTTACAGGATCTTTCCTCCCATTAGTTCCTTTCTTCTCTCATATCTTTGGGATGTTTATACTGTCCTCTCCATGAAGATCGATGCAAAACATTGATTTAAATTATCTGCCATTTCCCTGTTCCCTTTATCAATTCTCCAGTTGCATCCTCCAAGGGTCCCACACTCACTTTAGCCATTCTTTCTTTTTATATACCCATAGAAGCTCTTGCTGTTTGTTTTTATATTTCTTGCCAATTTATTTTCATAATCAATTTTCTCCCCCTTTATTAGCCTTTTAGTCATTCGCTGCTGGTCCCTAAAAAATTCCCAATCCTCTGGCCTACCATTAGTTTTTGCTACATTTTTTGCAGCTTTAGTTTTTGATTGGATCTCCTTGACCCCACCACATTTTTGTGCATATCTTTGCTACCTGTTCAGTACAGTGGGTTTAAATGTGAAATGCTGGGTAGGATTAAAATATCCCCACCGTACTGATTGTCGGTCATTAATTCTATAAAATAAAGGCATTAAATACATAAGAATTATAAGCAGGAGTAGGCTATTTGGCCCCTTGAGCCTGACCTGCCATTCAATAGGATCATGGCTGATCTGATCAAAAATCTGTCTAACTTAGCCTTGAATATATTTAATGATCCATTTGCTTATTTATTGACTGAGCACTTCTTGTACAGAACATGAGAAATCTGAATATGGTCAGTTTTTTTTCCCCCTGAATAATGTCTGTGCTTTTTCACAGAGGATTTAAGTTGTCTCAATAACTGTCTTGCTGGCTCCCACTTGAAATCTCACTGAATTGCCAATCACAATAGGATGGTGCATACTATACCTTGTTACAAGTTTCTTAGTTTGTCTAAAGCTTGTTGCAGTCAATGGTGCTGTAACAGGCTTCATATCCAGTTTATATATTTGTGTGGCCTTGTCAATCACAAACACTGGAAAAATTGGACGCAAAGGCTTCAGTAGGACCCTATATGAGTCATCCAGCACACATATATAGAGATAAGACAGCTGTCATTAATAAAAATTTGGCCCCAATTTGAGAATCAGCAAGGGACCTGGATATAAAGAGAAAATCCAAATCCTTCATATTGCCAAAAAAGCTATCAGTAATCTCAAGGCTTCAAAGCCTGGGCAGTGATGCTTTCACTGTGCCTTGTAATCCCATTGTTTTATCTCCAAACTGCAATTGCTCAATCTAAATTTTTGTGCTGACAGCTAGTACACTCATCATTTTGGTTCTTCATACACTGATACTACTTTGTAGTTTAAATTGGTGAAGTGGCTAGGGAATTGATCTCACTTTAGTTGGCTAACGATAAGTAAATCTATATTTTCTAAAGATGTGATACAAATTGGCCATAATTTGACATGCAAAATAACTGGATTATGTGCAAGGAGGGTTTATTAGAAGTAAAAGTCTTTATTCCAACTGCCTGAACATGATCCACAACAAAGGACTTGTATTGATTCTCAATGGCAGTAACAGTGAAAAGCTTCTCAAAACTATAAAATGCTCATTAGATTTACAAGCCAGTTGCCTTGGTGATAAAACCAGCAGTAAAAGAAATGTGGTATCTGAACCAGCTGAGCTTTATATTCAATATACACATCAAATCACAATTATCAACTTTCTCCATAAATTAGCAACATTGCAGCATAAAAATAATCCTTTAAAAAAAAATCAAAGGATGTTATTCAGCTGAGGATTTCAACCACAGCAATAAATTAAATAAATACATTAGGCTTCAATATACTGAACTTTAAGTGAACGTTTGCAGAGAACCTCCAAAGTACAACATTTCTTGAAATATTTATGCTTAGCACTATTTTTAGTGTGTTTGTAGTTGCTATATCCCTCAGCAAGTACTAAGAATCTACAGCTTCCTTCTTTTAAAGAGGCTACACTAACTGATAAACCAAATGTTTGCATAGCATGAAAATCGCAATGCAGAGCTACTGAAAGCTACTTCTCTGACTGCACCACCTTGACCCAAGAAAGTGCCTTGGCAGCATGGCAACTATACCACTCTTCAATCCATTGTGTGTGACACAATATTCCAATAACTTCTCCAAATAGCAAATGATACACAGGTACCTACTGCTGCTGTATTTCTTGTGATTGTTAAAAAGCTGATGGGATAGTCATAGGGAAAGGAATGATGGCAGTGATTATAACCAACTATATCATAGTTGAAACTGTATCCGATTTCTTGGTAGTTTGGCTAATATTTCTAGGCATTAATAATTTGAAATGTGTTCAGCTAACTATGTTTTGGCTTTCAATAAGACAAGTAAAGTGATGCACTACTGGCAGTTGAAGTACGTACAATTATGAGGCTTATGTCATAACAATATTGTGGCTCGTCACAGTTTTGTCACAGTCCAGTATTTTTGTAATATTGATTAAAGGTACCAACCATTAACTCCATGGACTTAAAGGAAAATGTGTCATATAATGGTAATTATAGCATGCAGTAACAAAACATATAGCATGCTGGAATGCAGTGTTTACATACTACGTGCAGTTATAACTGATGGTATTCACAGAACCTATATATTTTAAGATATGTAATTCAGGACAATTTAAGCTTAATATAGAGGCTTAGCATCTTGGGCAGAATCGTCCCAGGTTTGCACTAAATTTGGTAGCAGGTGTGAAAAATGTCATTTAACCCGTCAGCGCAATGGTGGGTTTTCATGCCATATCGTCCTATTCTGGTGTGTCTCACCTCATTAATAATGCATTCATGGGAAAACACGCCAGGCAGGGTAGCCTCTGATTCGCTGCCCCGCCATCACTTCATGCCTTCAGTAGTCTGGGCACCATATTTAAAAGGCGCTCCTACACAGAGGTAGCACCCTCTTAAGGCACCGGAAGCTGCTAGAAAGTCATGGCAGCCAAAAGGAGGAAACATGCTGCCCCTAAATTTTGTGAAATCTCCCTTGGTTGCCTACTGGACGCCGTGGAGGCCCACTGTGAAGTCATCTACTCCACTCTGGGCGAAGACCAGCAAACAAGGTCACCAATCCAGCATGGGAGGTGGTGGCAGCGATCATCAGCGCCAACATTCTTTAAAAGAGAACAGTCACCCAGTGCCGAAAGAGGATGAATGATCTCCTCCATTCCACCAGGATAAGTCACTCCTCTCATTACTCTCAACTCACACACTCACAAACCCATCACACATCCACAGGGATTTCACTCACTGCCAGTTTAAGGGACATCGCCACTCAATCTCTCACACACACCTTCATTGTCCTCATCCTGACCATGGCATCCTTCTCATCTGGCCTGGCAGGTGTCCTATTTACAGTCTCTCCAATTGTATTCATGCAGGACAAACTGACACACAACAAAAGGGAGAGGTCACAAACTGGTGGAGGAATGCCTGACATCAAAGTCCTCACAGACTTTGAAAATAGAGTCATCCAGCTGGCCGGCGATGATCTGGGCGGCTCATGTGCTGATGATGAGGTCGGCGTGCTCAATAAGTGAGGATCCAGCAGTGCAACATCCATCAGACAACAATGCTATGAGTCAGCTCCCCTGTTCCCCGGACCCCTGCCGTGCTCTAAGTTTCTCGCCTTGTTTTCGCAGGCATATCTGGGAAGTAGCTGAGGGGTTCCATAAGTCAGGTCCTCGACTCAAGCCCCGAAGACACCTTGGAAGAAGAATCTGATGACACCCCAATTGAAGATCCATCACTGCACTCACCCATACCGTCCACCAGCATAGAGACACACACTTCAATGGGACCTAGCTCTAGAATAACTCGGAATCACAATCTGGTGAGCACATTGCACTGTCTGATCCACAGCAGGTGGAGGCAGGGACTTCCCAGGTTTCAGGCACTCAGAGGACTGCAGGAGGCCAGAATACTGCTGAGTCCAAGTCAGATGAGGAGTTTCTGGATTCAGTCATACTTCAGTTGCTGGAGCTGCAAAGGCAAGCTTGGAAACATCAGGAGGGGGTGTCTGCTGCACTCCTGAGATTGCAGGGCATGATGGAGGAGTCCATCTACCTTCAGGCGGAGCTGATAGCGCCGGCATGCCAGTGCACCAAGGTCAAAACTGGTAGGATGGGGGCTGCCATGGAGACCTTGGTCCAGTATGTTGCTCCTGCACTGCTGCACGGGCTGCACTCCATCTCTGACGCCATAGTTGGCCTCCAACAACAGATATGCAAGAGGGGTGCAGGGCAGCTGGATCTCACTCCAGCTACCCCATCTCCTTAAGGAGTAAGCCAGGTGCCCCTGGGCACCCATAGGTTGGAGGATTTGCAGGTACACACCACGGGGCCATCCACCCAGGTGACTCCGGCAGTGTCCAGGCCATCTGAATCCCCTCTTTCAGTGACCTCAGCAGCTCCAGCTCCACAGGCCAAGGAGGGTGCCACATTCACACAGCAGGGCTCCAAAAGCAGGCTGGGGCCCTCCGGGTCTTGGCCCCCCCAGAGGACACCTGCCAAGGTTATCACAGACAGAGCATAGCACTCAGCAGGCTGTCTACAACTCCGCTCTAGATATTGGAGGAGAACCAAGACATAGCGACAGGGTTATGAAGGTTGAGAAGATGTAACTCTTATGGAGTCAAACAATTCAGCTAAATTTAAAAAAATCAAAGAAGATGTAACTCTTAGGAGTCAACCAAGCAAGCTCAATTAACAAAATTAGGGACAAAGTAAAAAGCAGCCCCTTAAAGGGAAACTGCAAAAACAAAGACAAAATTTAAGGAAGCTTGCAAGTGTTAAACCAAAATGTGATTAAAAGGGTCAATAAAACACCCCAGTTCCGACAGTGCCCACCGAGCATGGAAGGCATTGACAGTGCCGGCAGACACTGTGTGCTACCTTTCCAGGGACACCCGACTGTGAACATAACTGCAGAAGAGGGACAGGCAGTTGGGTCAGATGACCCGCTGTCTGGACCTGTTAATGGCCAATTTGGCCAGGCCCAGGAGCAGGTTCACATGGAAGTCTCCTGCGTGGGACTGAAGTGCAAACAAAACAACAGTAAAAAGTTTTTTAAATAACTGAAAAGGGAGTGCAGCCCACAACACTCTATATGGACATGGTCCACAAACTCCACAAGGTCGCAAAAGATGCAGGTATCTTGGAAGCCCATGAACTAACACATCCTGCAGTTGTATGGGACTGCTGCATGCAACACTCTCCAGCCCAGGTTCCTGATGGAAAGTGGGAGGACACCCCCTTGGAGGGTGCCCCATTACGGACCTCCAGCGCCGGACAGCAACAAGTCACGCTCATGTGTCCATGCGGTGGGCAAGGGCAAGGAAGTGAAGGGTGTGCAGCAGCAGCCCATACAGGAAACCTCTCTGCGCTGTGCTAAAGGCCGTGGAGGGCATTTTCATGAGGTGGCTCAGGTGCGGGGCACCGGCTCCCAAGGGAGGGTTCAGGGCTTTGGGCCAATGTGGAATTCCGTACGAAGAGGGGTCCACTTGGACAGAAGTCCACCGCGCACCTATGCCGCCTTGAGACCCAATATGATATCAGGGCCGAGCATGATTGTCCTAAGATCTTGGCTGGCATTGGCTGTAAGCCGGACATCCACGGACATGCGATGCACCAACTTCTGTGGTAGCATCCAGCCCACTCCTCCGCCATCCAGTACTTCCCCGATCCTGGCCACCCCAGCAGCCACAACCCTCCTCCCTTTCAGCCACTGAAAAGGGTCAGAGGGGCGGATTCCTGAGCGGTGGCTCTCTGACAATAGCCACTACTCCTGACAGCAGAGAGCTGCATAGTGAGATGATCATGTTCCAGGCTTTAATCAGATCCTGGTAAAAGATGGGCAACACCTACAAGGATCCACGAAGGCCCCTCTGCTCCATAAACAGAAGCTACAAGTCATAGTTCAGGCCTTGCACCTGGCGGGTGAAATACTTCGCCAGGGCACACCATCTCGGAGGGGGCTCAATGTAAAGATATCGCTGCAGGGTCTAAAGGCGGAAAGTCGCCACCTGTGTGTGTAGGCACACTAGTGCCTGACCGCTCTCCCTAAGCGGGAGACTCGAAACCTCAGCAGTGACCCGGTACAATCTTTTGTCCAGTGCAGTATTTTGTGCCAGAAGAAGCTGACAAGCATTGTCTGGATTTTTGTGACAAAGTCCGGGGGAGAGGTCAAAGTGACCAGCCGGTACCACAACATGGCAGCAATCAGCTGGTTTATAACCAGCACTCGACCCCGGTAAGACAACACTCGGAGCAATCCCATCCAGCGCTGCAGGTGAGTGGTGACTTTGGCCTCCAGCTCCTGCCAGTTTGCCAGCCAGGATTCCTCAGCAGGGCAGAGGTGGACCCCCAGGCAAAGGAGACTGGTCCTGCTCCAGGTGAAAGGCCTGAGCTTTCTCAGGTAGGGGATCCATTTGCCACTGAGCAACCAGCAGTTCAGAACACTTATCCTAGTTGATCCCGGCAGAGGACATAGCCGAGTAGACCTCCTGACACTCTGTGGGTCAGCCAACAGGTCAGCGAATATGAGCACATCATCGGCGTAAAGTGAAAGGACCATCCTGATGCCTGGCCTGCACAGAACTAACCCCGCCAACCTCGTCTTCAAGAGGTGCAGGAAAGGCTCCACGCTGATAGAATACAACTGGCCAGACAGGGGGCAGCCCTGATGTACTCCTCTCCCAAAGTGAAGAGGCATCATCAGGGACCAGTTAACCTTAAGTAGACACTCTGCAGCAGTGTACAGAAGTCAGATCCAGGCGATGAAATGCGTCCTGAAACCGAATGCTCACAGAGTACTGAATAAATATTCATGATCCACCCTGTCGAACGCCTTCTCCTGGTCAAGGGACAGGAAGGCGCTCAACAGACCTGTCGCCTGGGAAAAGTGGATAATGTCCCAGACCAGGTGGCTGTTACCTAAGATGGTGTGGCCCAGGACTGTGTAGGACTGGTCAGGGTGGATAATGTGGTCCAGCACAGTGCCAAGGCGAGAAGACTTTGCCCAGGCAAAGATTTTGTAATCCGGGCTGAGGAGGGAGACCAGGCGCCAGTTTTTAAGAAGGTGGAGGTCCCCCTCATTTGGCAGCAGGGCAATCACAGCCCTGCGTCACGAGAGGGGCATCTCCCCGGTCATGATACTCTCTCCCAGGACCCCAGCATAGTCGCTCCCCAGGATGCCCCAGAACGCCGTGAAGAACACCCCCTCGCCACTCCAAGAGCCACGTAGCTTTGTCTCCCAGAACAGTATGGGTTTCCTGCAGGAAGCACATCGCATACTTCCCATCCCTGAGGACCGAGAAGTTCTGGAACCTGTGCTGTGTGTCCCTGCTGCCATTGATGTTAAAGTTGGCTATGGTAGTCTTCATTGTCAGACGTCTGTGCTATCATCAGCTAGTGCAAAGTGTAAGAAGGAGAGGACTATTTTAATCCTTCTTCTCCTTCAAGCGTCCAGCGATAAACGTGTGGACCCTCCTTTTAGCATTCCGGTCCAGCCCAGGGGTCTTGACGGCCTCCCGGGCAGACCAGAACACAAGAGGAAAAGAATACCACAGGTCCAGGGCCAACTGGACTCTGTCTTGGTGACCGCGATTACTCACTAAAAAATCCTGAGCTCCCGTAAAGGGCTGAGGGGAGAATAGGTCGGGGGCACCAGGGGATCCACCACCTCACCCGACAATGACTCTAAGTCATCCCCGGTGCTCACCACCGAAACCCCATCCTCCTCCAGGAAGCCTCCAGCTTCCAATCCCTCCCCCGTATTGAGTACGGGGGCTGGTTTGGAGCTGCCAGTTGGCCCCACCTCC
Source organism: Carcharodon carcharias (assembly GCF_017639515.1). Lineage (NCBI taxonomy): Eukaryota > Metazoa > Chordata > Chondrichthyes > Lamniformes > Lamnidae > Carcharodon > Carcharodon carcharias. The sequence goes on along the minus strand of NC_054472.1, from coordinate 121,738,741 downwards.
ACCTCGATCCCACCCCCAGGATCAAGGGCAGAGGGCTCCTCCCTGGTCTCCCCTTCGGGATGTGGGCCAAAGGGCAGTGGCGGCTCAGAGCCCCGATCCCCGCCCAGGAACTAGGTCGCCTGGCGAGTCTGGGAGAAAGCTCCGTATCTAGTACAAAGACGCCCAGCGCGGAAGGATAGGAGGGGGTAGGGAGGCCCTGCTCGCCACTGCCACCCGATGACCCAGCGGTCAGGGCCAAGAAGGGACTGCCACAGTCCCCTGACAGGCCAGATGGCATCTCGGGGATACAAGGTGGGTCGGGGTGGGCCACCAGCGCAAGGGCGATACCCTCACCAACCGTCAAAGGGCCCTGCTCAGGGGACTGCAGCAAGGGGCAAGTGATTTAGGCTCCCCCCAGAGGGCACAGCGAGGACTTATGGGGCAGAGACGCCACTGCCACTTCACTGGGGGGAGGGGACACATCCGACCTTGCGAGTCGTGAAGTCCTCCCCCTCCGAGGGGTGGCATCTCTTCTGGGATAAGCTGGGGGCTGGGGAGACTTCTATCTGTGAGGCCACCGCTGCCTCGCCTCCCTCCTCCAGACGCTCCGCCCTCTGGGGTTTGGGCAGGTCCACCCCCTTTAATAGGACCACCAGCTCAGGGTCACGCACCCCAACACAGCTGGACCCAGGAACCTGTGCGGAGATGACACCGGGCCCAGCACATGGTGCTGAGGCGCACACGGGCCCGGGAGCATGCGCGGACACGTCGCCAGGACTGGATGACTTTTTTACCCCCGAGACGGTTTTTTCAGGGATGTGGGGATCAGGGTGAGTTTTGGGGGTCTACGGGGGCTGCTTCCAGGTGGCGTGTCTTCCTCTGTGCCTTCTAGCAGTGCAGGGTCTGTCCCCCCGCCTCGCCGGCAGCCAAGATGGCGGTGGCTGTTAGTGGTACCTCCCCTTGCGGGGATGGAGATGGATGGAGATGGAGTGGTGGCGGGGGAGAGGAGTGGCTGTACCAGCTGTAGCCGCTTGGATGGTGCTGGAGGCCTTGGAGGTGGGGCAGTTCTTACGGATATGCCCCATCTCCTTGCAGACTTGGCACCACACGCCATCCACAGTCCAGAAGACCCTGTTAGCGGCCCCCTCAGATTCCACATTAAATCCCCCCTCTGCGCACTTCTCCCAGGCCAGGCAGATGAGAACCTGGTGCCAGAAGGAGTACACATGTCAGAGGGCTGCATCCTTGAGGCTGAGCGGGATCGGCGGAACCCCCAACCTAACCTCCCCCAGTTGATGAAGGTGGTGGGGGGGAGGAGGAGCTCACTGGGGACAAAGAGCGGGACATTAGAAATTATGATTCTCTGGGCGCTGGCCTCCAAGGGGTCCACAGCCAGAAACATCCCACCCAGAGTGAGCCCCTTTTCTAGGGCCAGGTGCACCGCCCGCTCTGACCTCAAGAAAATTACTGTTCCGGATGACAAAAAACACAGAGGAGAGGAAGTAGAGGGGTAAACGACAGGGAGACGTAAGAGGGAAAGGGTAAAGGGTGGGCGGGTGTCACTCTGTGGAGTGGAGCATGGGTGGGGGCCTCAACGTTCTTCCTGTAGAGAGAGGGCAATGTCTTCATCAGGCTAACAGTCCTTGCCTCCTGGCCTCCTTATCCTGCAGCAGCAGTTATGGGCAGGCATCAGAGAGCCTCGTTATTCTCTCTGTGTGCTCTCAGCACCTTTGAGGTGGGACTGGCCCCCATCTCTTCAGCACCTGTGACCAGTGAAGTTGTGCTCCCGAAGGAGTCAGATGCTGAAGGCTGACAAAGAATCAGATGCATTGTAAGTTTCACGGTTGCATCTCCATGATATGACCCTGATCACAGAGCGGAAGTGAGCTGCCCTCAGCCAGACAGAAGTCAGACATACATAGAGGCACAATGAAGATCTATGGAGTGTCCTCACTGCATGTCATCATCATCCTCCTGAAATATAGCGGCTATTGAGCCTCTGCCGCATCCCCATGACATGAGCTGCTGGATATATTTATGCATGCTCTGCCATCAGCCACACAGGAGCCAAATGCTCACAGAGGCAAGGTGAGGATATCAGAACTGTCCTCACTGCATCTCATCATCATCCTCCTGGAATTTTGCAGTTATGAGGGCCTCCCAAGTGTGCCTGTCTCATCAGGCCAGTGCGATGGCCTCATCGCTGGTATCCTCACCTTTGAGGACCTCCTCATTGTCATCCCCTTTGATGGCCTCATCATCAGGGGAGACATGCAGCTCTTCCATCTCCTCCTCAGCCAGCTTCTCCCTCCATTGCAGCACCAGGTTGTGGAGCGCACAGCAAGCGATGATGATGCGCGACACCCTCGGTGGACTGTATTGCAGTGTTCCACCAGACCTGTCGAGCCACCAAAATCTCATTTTCAAAATGCCTATAGTTTGCTCCACCAAGACAAGGTTGTGGCATGAGCCTCACTGTATTGCCACTCTGCTGCAGTCTGAGGCAGCTGCATGGGCGTCATCAGTCACATCCTCTATGGGTAGCTCTTTTCCCTGAGGAGCCAAACTTGCAGCCCCTCTGGAACATGGCAGGAATCTGAGACTTTCTAAGGATGTAGGAGTCATGGATGCTCCCAGGGAATCTTGCGCGGACCTGTAGAATGTGTTTGTGGCGGTTGCACACCAGCTAAAAATTCAGCGAGTGAAAGCCCTTGACACAGTTGACTGCTTGTTGCCACGGAGATGTAAGTGCCACCTGAGTGCAGTCAATGGCACTGTGCACCTGTAGGAAGCCTGCATAAATTCCAGAGCTCTTGCTTTCTTGCTCGCCTGATCCCGGGCAAATGCACAAAATTTTGTGCCTTCGCAAAGATGGTGACCGTGACTTCCTGGATACACATATGCAAGGAGGCTTGCAAGATCCCACACAGATCCATAAGACCATAAGACCATAAGACAAAGGAGCAGAAGTAGGCCATTCAGCCCATCGAGTCTGCTCTGCCATTCAATGAGATCATGGCTGATCTGATAACCCTCAGCTCCATTTTCCTGCCTTTGCCCCATATCCCTTGATTCCCTTATTGATTAAAAATTTGTCTTTCTCAGCCTTGAATATACACTTAACGACCCAATCTCTACAACCCTCTGCGGTAAATAATTCCACAGATTGACTACACTCTGAGAGAAGAAGTTTCTCCTCATCTCTGTTTTAAATCGATTCCCGCTTACTCTGAGATTATGCCCTCTGGTCCTAGACTCTCCCACAAGGGGAAACAACCTGTCAGCATATACCCTGTCAAGCCACCTAAGAATCTTATATGTTTCGATGAGGCCGTCTCTCATTCTTCTAAACTCCAATGAGTACAGCCCCATCCTATTCAACCTCTCCTCATAAGAAAATCCCTCCATCCCCAGGGTCAACTTAGTGAACCTTCTCGGGACTGCCTCCAATGCCAATATATCTTTCCTTAGATAAGGGGACCAAAACTGTTCACAGTATTCTATGTATGGTCTAACTAGTGCCTTGTATGGTTTTAGTAAGACTTCCCTATTTTTATACTCCATTCCCTTTGAAATAAAGGCCAACATTCCATTTGCCTTCCCTATTACCTGCTGAACTTGTTAGCTTTTTGTGATTCATGCACAAGGACTCCCAAATCCCTCTGTGCTGAAGCCTTCTACAGTCTTTCTCCATTTAAATAATTTTCAGCTCTGCTATCCTTCCAGCCAAAGTGCATAACCTCACATTTTCCCACATTATATTCCAACTGCCAAGCTTTTGCCCACTCACTTAACCTGTCTATATCCCTCTACAGATTCCTTGTGTCATCCTCACCACTTGCCTTCCCACCTATTTTTGTGTCATCCACAAACTTGGCGATAGTGCATTCACTTCCCTCATCTAAGTCATTAATATATATTGTAAATAATTGAGGCCCTAGCACTGATCCATTTGGCACGCCACAAAATGCCCCCATTTTCCGAACTCCCTGTCTTCTATTAATTAGCCAATCCTCTATCCTTGCTAATATACTACCCCCAACACCATGGGCTCTTAACTTATTAAGTAGCCTTATGTGTGGTACCTTGTCAAAAACCTTTTGGAAATCCAAATATATTACACCTACTGATTTCCCTTTATCTATCCTGTTTGTTACCTCCTCAAAGAATTCTAATAAATTTGTTCAGCATAATTTCCCCTTCATGAAGCCATGCTGACTCTACTTGATTAGACTATGTACTTCTAAATGCTCTGCTATTACATCCTTTATAATAGACTCCAACATTTTCCCAATGGCAGGTTGTTAATCTAACTGGCCTATAGTTACCTGTTTTTTGTCTCCTTCCCTTTTTGAATGAGGGTGTTACATTGGTCGTTCTCCAATCCTCTGGGGCTTTTTCAGAATCCAAGGATTCTTGGAAGATTATTAGCAGTGCATCCACTATCTCTGTAGCTACTTCCTTTAATATCCTAGGATGCAATCCATCAGGTCCAGGGGACATATCAGCCTTTAGCCCCATTAGTTTCCCTAGTACTTTTTCTCTAGTGATAGTTATTGTATTTATTTCCCCCCGCCCCATTTAGCTCTTGATTATTTAGTATTTTGGAATGCTATTAGTATCGTTTACCGTGAAGACTGAAGCAAAGTATTTATTTAACTCCTCTGCCATTTCCTGATCCCCATTATTATTTCCATTCTATAAGGGGCCTATGTTCACTTTGGTGTCTCTCTTCCTTTTTATATATATTTAAAGAAGCTCCCACAGTCCATTTTTATATTACTTGCTAGTTTACCCTCAAAGTTTATTTTCTCCCTCTTTATTTTTTTGGTCACCTTTTGTTGGTTTTTAAAACTTTCCCAATCCTCTGGCTTACCACTAATCTTTGCCACATTGTATGTTTTTTCTTTCAATTTGATACTGTTCTTAACTTCCTTGGTTAACCATGATTGGTTTATCCTCTTCCTTGAATCCTTCTTCCTCACTGGGATATAACTTTGCTGAGAGTCATGAACTATTTTCTTAAACGTCTGTCATTGTTCATCAACCATCATTCCCAGTCCACTCCAGCTAATTCTTCCCTCATTCTATTGTAATTACCTTTATTTAAGTTTAGCACAGTTGTTTTCGACCAAGTTTTTCATTCTCAAACTGAATGCTAAATTCAACCATGTTATGGTCACTGTTTCCTAGGGGATCTTTTACTGTGAGATCATTTATTAAACCTGCCTCATTACACATTGCCAGATCCAAAATAGCCTGATCCATGGCTGGATTCACAACATATTGTTCTAAGAAACTACCCTGAATATCTATGAATTCTTGCTCATGTCTACCTCTGCCAATTTGATTTTCCCAATCTACATGAAAATTAAAGTTACCCATGATTAATGTACTGCATTTTTTACATGCCTTCATTATCTGATTTATTCTCTGTCCTAAAGTATAGCTACCAGTGTCTACCAGTGTCTTCTTCCCCTTGTTATTTCTTACCTCTATCCATATAATATGGGCTGAAATTGAAGCCTGGATCCCCCAAAAAGGAATCTTAACTATTTCTCAAAAGTGTATATTTTTGACTCAGCTCTCTGCCAAGTGGGGCATTGATGGTAATTGTTATATCTGATTGTTATTATCTGGAAATATCTAGGAACTACTTAGCCATGAATTAATGTGATATGTGCAAGTGTTCCAAGGGGCCACATTTCACAGCCAGTTTAATCTGGTCCTTCTATTGTACCAGACAGTATAGCAAAATTAAACATAAAGAGTTTCTGCTCTTTCCAAGTGTAAAGTGTGATTATCAACAACATCTGGGAACCAAAAGACCACAAGAACACATAACAATAATAAAACAAACTCTTCATTATGGGAGACATACGCGCACTGATTCTGAATCATTCCAACTTGCTTTCAGGCCTTGCTGTGATGTACACAGCCCAAATATGTCACTAGTAACGTAGATGCTTACTAATGTCAAGGAAAGGAAGGGAGTTTCCTCAAAATTCCATTTGGTGGAGGACGGACATCTCGCCATTTACGTAGAAATACTATTCCCCATGGATTTTTCAGCCAGCTGTTGTTTTTTAAACTATCTTGAGTTAAAATGCTGTGTAGGTTCCACTAATCACAGGCCATGATTCCCAATGGGAAACCAGTGTAATCCCAAGAGAAACAATAGGGCCTATGCTGATTGGGGGATTGTCTCTATTATTTAGTAAGGATGAAAGGCAAAAACCTCTGTCTACCCTTTACAAGGAAAAGCAGGAAGTGGCAGGGCTGCAGAGCACTATTTGACCCGATCCTGAAGTAACTACCAGGATCATGATCTGAGGAATTTCAGAGTTCATGTTCAGATGTCAGAAATAGATAAATACTTACCATATTTATTATTTATGTTCTGTTTGAAATTAATGTCCTGGAATTCTCTGCAATAGCATAATTGGTCATTATTTCAACTGTTGTATGCCCTGATCCTTCAGTGGTGAACTTGTTTGCTGGAGACTGATGGCAATGCTTGACTTATTTGTATAAAGGTTTGTCTGTCAAACTGAAGATTGTGTGGCCATATATGTTGATTTTTCTTTTGTGCAATTAAGAGACTTTTCAGGCGACTGTTCAATTGTCTAGTGAGCCTCATGATACCAACAGTCAACAAGCACTACTGCACCTCATGGCTCCATATTCAGGTCAGTATTTTTCAAGTATCATACCTTTATGATAACTATTTCCAGTGGTTGTTAGTTGGTTAGGCTGTAGACGCACCACATTTTCCTTGAATGCAGCCAGCCTAGGCCAAAAATGTCTCTACAATTTCTTGTATCGCAGGTGGCACATTTTCAATGTACAATAAGCATGTGCACTCTACCATATTGCATGCATAGGCACCAATTGCATGAAAACAAGTGCAATGCCATTAAATACCTTTGGTAATATTCCTGGGCTAATGCTTTTTGTAAATAGAAAGAATGCTACTATGTAATGTGAGGTGGAAGCCCCTGTACCTTCTGGCTCTGCAAATGAATGCGCTTCATAACATGTGGCACCTGCCAATACCTATCATCCTATGATGTTCAAGTGCCTGCCAAGTTTCCTATTAACAGGATGCCTGATTATGTGACAAATTCACAGAGGAAAGAAAAAGTAGTAATGAAGGTTGCAAACCTGGTGAGGCAGATTGGCACGTATACGAGCTTCTTAAATGAGCTTAATGGAGTATCAGCTTTAAAATGTCTGCTTCCATGTTTATAGCAGCTAGCCTCAGTTCAGTTTCTCTTTCTAAGTGACTACACCTAGGCTTAACTAATCATACACAGTGAGCAATCAACAGACACATATAATCAAGCACTGAACAACCAAACACTACCATCAGGTAACTAGCATGTGTTAGGGCCCTTTTAAGATATGTGTGTGTGGAAGGTTTCAATTACAAGTTATAGCTTGGTTGTGGACAATTGGAATGCAAGGTAAACAATTTTCTTTAACTTATTCTTTCATGGAGTGTGGGCATTGCTGGCTCAGCTAATATTTATTGCCCATCCCTAATTGCCATTGAGAAGGTGGTGGTGAACCACCTTCTTGAACTACTGCAGGCCAGAAAGTGTAGGTCCACCCACAGTGCTGTTAGGAAGGGAGTTCCAGGATTTTGGCCCAGTGACAGTGAAGGAACAGCGATATATTTCCAAGTCAGGACGGTGTGTGAATTGGAGGGGAACTTGCAGGTGGTAGTGTTCCCATACATCTGCTACCCTTGTCCTTCGTGGTGGTAGAGATGTAAGGGTTTTGAATCAAAAGCTGTAAGGTTGTATGCAGATTTTCATAAGATAACAACCTGCACAGGCGATATTTTTTGGCATATAAGTTTGGACTTTTGCGATATAGCACTGTAGGGCAGCCATACATTGGCAATTTTCTTGATGTTTACCATCTTCTTCCACATTGGCTACTAATTCTGGTAGTTACCGTACTAAGGATAGACTATCACTGCCATGTGTACTACACTTTGGGAGGTTCCCCTGGGGTAAGAAAGATAACACCAATCCTCCCCACTTTCTGAGTGGGTGCAACTCTAACAACATTCAAGAAACTTGACACCAGCCAGGACAAAGCAGCCTTCTCATCCACCACCTTAAACTTCACTCCCTCCACCACTAGTTCATCATGGTCACAGTAGGTATCATCGACAAGAACTGCTACAGTAACTCCTTCATCAGTAGCTTCCAAACCCGGAACCTCTACCATCTAGGGAACAAGGGCAGTAGGTGCATGGAAGCACTATCCACCTGCAAGTTTCCCACCATGTCATATACCATCTTGACTTGGAACTATATTACTGTTCCGTCACTGTCACCGGATCAAAATCCTGGAATCCCTTATTGAACAATACTGTGTCTTTACCTGTACCACATGGACTGCAGCAGTTCAAGAAGGTGGCTTACCAGCACCTTCTCACTGGCACTCAGGGATGGGCAATAAATGTTGGCCTTGTGAGTGCTGCATGCCAACTCTTTCCTACATCGGGACTGAAAGTGATTCCACTTATTTAATATCCAGCTGGTGCGTGACCAGATCACTGTACCAGCTGCATTTGAGACACCAATGATCAGGCTATCTGACCATATGGCTAATGACTCCAGTGTGCAATACATGCAAACACACACATCTTGCATGTAATGAAAGTCAAGCCTCACAAAATGCAGACCAGTGGCATATTGAAACTTCACTTCTGCCACTTCAACTACTTTGAAAGAGCCCTGCAATACTTGGCAGAGTGGGTGTCAACATTCATAATGGTTGATTATATGCTGCACAACCTCTCCATCATGAGACAGCCCTTGCCATCAGCTAGACAGTGAACAGCATAGGAGAAGGAGCATTAAGAGTGGGAGGAGGAATAGAGGAGGCAACTGAGGCAGCCCCTTTTGAGCTGGGCTGTTTATAAAGAAGTCATCTCAGGTATTACTGATAAAATACATTTTGTCAAAGATTTTCATCTTGCACTCATTGGGACAATCACAAGAAAATGAACACCAGCACTTTCTTCCCATACTAGAAAGTTATTGTTCCCCCTGACATAGGTATTCTTCCGATTGTCCTGATGAGTGCAAGATGAAGAGTTTCAACAAAATGTCTTTTTTCATCAATACTCAAGTTCTGTACTACCAAACGACTATTTGAAATCATCTCAGTATGGTATCCGTAACCACAACTCCACTTCCCCATTCACCACCCTAATTCCCACATCTTTCCATCAGACACTGCATCCTAGCTTCTGGTGGAGTTGGTCATCACTCCCAAACTAGAGAGGATGTGCTCCTCTTTGCTGCTTGACATTGACCACAAGGCATATCAAAGCACCAAACATTTTGTTGTGAACCTTCTTCTGTAGGCAATCCCATTGAAGTCCTCATCCGTGTCTCATACAGAGGACTTGCCCTCCAGCAAGCTGGAACTTGAGCTATACTCACCCCCTGTCCTGGCTGCAGGCCACTCAAGCCTGGTTCTCATCATGTATGGACCTTATCTCAATGCTATCCTCTAAACTACACATTGGGGATGGAACCTTCTGTTTTGGACTCTAAGTTTGATGGCTGGAGCAGAAGACAGTGTGATTTCTGTTGTACGGGGCTCACCATGAGCACTAGTCAACTTACTACCAATGCACCCATGTGGAACATTATGTATCTTGTGGTGAGGGTGGGCAGGGAGTTGCCATCCCCACTGTTACCTCATGGGACTGAAGGTCCAGGCATCACATTTAAAGGGAACTCAGGGAGCCATTCACTCACCGCAGGCCAGGAGCTTCAGACTGCCTGTTCTTAATGTCCCAGAGAAGACAGCATGTGCAGCCCCAGTTCAGTGAAGCTTCCTTGGAGACCCTCCTCTAGGCCATCCAGGAAAGGCAGGGGAGCTTTTCCTCGGGCGGCAACAGGAGGGCCTCCCATCTGATCACGGCGACTTGGTCTGAGGTTGTAGTGGAGTCCACCAATGAACCGCCCTGCAGTATCGGAAAAGGGGAATGATCTGGTACGCACTCATAAGGGCATCAGGCAGCATCAGTGTGTGAATTCACAGGGATGTCAGACAGGAGTTTAGGTTGCAGTACTCACCAGCAAATGGGACATCTGCACTGTATGTGCACCAACCACTTCATTCTCAATCTTCTATCAATTGCAGGATATCCTGCTTCTTAATCACTTACTGGGGAGATTCAGCAGCTGCCATGGGCATGCATGTTCCTGAACTATTCATGTAACCACTGGATGACAATCAATCCTTCTGTCATTCTGCAGGACAAGAAGGTCCACAATAAGCAGGAGTGATCCAAGACTGGAGGTGGAATTCCAGACATTAAAGTGCTAACCCTGCCTGAGGAGCAGGCTCCTGAGCTAGCTGGGGAAGAACAAGGCTGAAGGAATGATAGAACTACCTCAGGAGGCCAGTGAGGATGCTTCCAGTCTGCAATTGTTAGCTCCACCCACAGAATGTGTTATGATCCCAGCTGATGTTAATACTGCACAGGTCAGATCCCAGAGTGAAACCAGGCTTGATAGATCCTAACTTTTATTTTAGAAACCGTGAAGTGAAGTTACTGAACACATTCACAGGAATCTTCTTGTGTACTTTTAACACAAATATTTATTAAACAAGAAAAATTAACTATACTTCACTAGACAAAAAGGTTAGAAATATCTCAATACAAACACAAGTAAATGATTCAAGTCGCACAATTGCTTCACCCCAACTATACCTTTACAGTTGGGGTAAACTGTACAAATTCGTAAATATAGCACAATTTACAAAATATATTTTATATATTAATATTCAGGGTAAGTAAATGGTGCATGTGAACTAATTAATAGGTGAACTGTGGTTGGATGCACCACGTCCCAAAATGACTGACAGAGGCCACCGAGGCAGATTCCATAGATTTCTCATCAACCCCCCCACCACCCCAAATGCTTGTTATACCACGGGCCATTCAGTCTCACTGAAACTCTATCCTTCTCATGAGTGCTTCCAATCTCACAGTCCAAGGACTCGCCTTGGAATTCACTCCCAAATGTCACTTCTACTCAGGTGCCTTCAACATGGATCCATCTCCACGGTTTCAATCTCTCCTTGAGATGTTCTTTTCCCCTGGAACTTAGCACACACTCAAGATTCACCTTCCAAGCACACTTACAGATATTCAGCTGTGCCAAGCAGAACACCACTGCTCCAAAGGTCCACAGAAAGGAATCACCAACGTTCAACTGTCTTCTTAGACCTTCTGGTCTTTCTCAAGCCCTCTTTGTTCCCTGCAGCTTTCTCTTTAACTCGGAGCCAATTACTCTGCTCCTTTCTCTCAACTTTGTTCAACAGAATTTATTTCTGATCTCTGTCCTTGTCCTTTACCTAGGACTGTCTTCTGGGACATTTTTCTGCCCCACTCCCTGGTTTGGGATCTTCTTCTTTGTCTGGAACCTCTACCCTGTGCCCCTCCTTATGCCTTGCTTCTTGGGACACCTTCTCTTGAATGGTGCTCCTCTTCAGGTCACCTGACCTCAGGTTTTGTGCTTTTTCATCTTTGTGCTTGTTTCCTTTCTGTACATGTGCACACGTCTGGTTTCCTGATCTGCAAAAATGAAAAAAAATTATCTGCACATATGCACAAGGCCGTTTCCCAGCCTGAAGACTCAACAAACTGCACATGTGCAGCCATTCTCTGGTCAGTGCATGCGCAGAAGACCTAATGATGTAAAAAAAAACACGAACTACAAATGGTGCATACACAGAAACTCCAAAGCCCACTGGGAACTGTAGTCTCCAGTCTCTGAACGTTGATTTAAACAGAAGGTAAGTTTCTTTTCCTTGGGGTTCATCACAAGTGATACATTGCTGTACTTAAGGAGTCTGCTTAATCACTAAACCTCTGTTTTCTATTTTCCAGGTAACAGCAAGAAAAGGGGGAAGCCAAGAAGGGAAACCAGTAAGCTAACCAGAATCCTCATAGGATGCACCATCATGGCATTTACCTGCACCCTCCGACAGCATAGATACATTTACCTCGGTGGGTGCACATTCTAGAGTAAGCTCGGGGTCACAATCTGGTGCGCACATCACTGACACAGGTCCACAGTTGATAAAGGAAGTGACAGTCGAAATCTCTGACTCTCAGAAGACTGCTAGAGGCCAGGCCCTTACTTAGCTTCATGCAGATGACCAGTCTCTGGACTTGGCCACAAAGAGACCTGATGGAGATGCAGAGGCAGGCAGGGGAACATCAGGTGGAGGTGCCAGAGGCCACGCATGGACTGGACCCAAAGCTGGAGGAGTCCATCCATGTTCTGTTTGCTGTCATAGCTTCAGCATGCAAGCACTTGGCTACCTCAACGCAAAAAGTGGTGGCCATGTTGCAGACCCAGAATGCACAATGGCTGCCGGATATTCACTCAGACCTGCACTGCATCGCTCTAGGCATTGGTGTAATGCAGCAATGGCTAGGTGGGAGGCAGGCGAGGCACTTCAGCTTCCCTCAAGGTGCCTTTTCTCCTTGATGATTCAGGGAAGTGCCATTGGACACACACGGGGAGGAGAGGCACCAGCCCGGCACCCTAGGTCTTCAACCCAGAACACTTCAAGGTGCCCTGCCACTGCACCTCCCCTCTGCCAGTGGCCCCATCACCTCCAAAATGTCAGGCCGAGGAGGTTGCACTTGCACCTGTGCAGGAGACCCTTAGCAGGTCAGGGCCCTATAGGCCTCGGGCCAGCAGAGGACAACCACCAAAGTCATCACAGTTAGCTGGGAATAGCAGTTGATAGGGCTGCATTCACCTCAGCTGCTGATGTCAGGGCTGCACCTAGATATAGTAATCAAAAAGAAAGATAAGGAAACATTGAGGGTACAATGGTGGCACAGGTATATAACCTCTGTAAATATCAATCACAATTGTAAATATATCTATATAATTGTACCATGTTTATGCTTGTTGTATTCTAATCATGCTGCTAGTTGCTGAAATGATCGTGTGCATTTAAGGCATTGCACTTCATTGCTGAGCACCCATGGATGATGTGGGCCCATTCAATCACTATTTATTGTCCCGCATCATCTGCTGTGGAATTATATGGATCGTAAACTGTGCACGAGGTATCGTTGGGCATTGCTGTCGAAGTTGAGGTTTTGGTGTGAAGCTGACCACCCAGCACATACTGGTGACCTGTTTAGGGTCCCTTTGAGAACGCTTTTTGAGCAGTCTCTGCACCCGCTGCCTCTTGCTGTTCTGGCCATTGCTTTTCCTGGCGCTGGGCCACCCTGCACCAGTTTCTCCTCAGTTGCTTCATGGCTAGCAAAAGGGCAAGGTTGCCTTCAGGCATCATCATTGGTCTACAACTGGCACTCAACACCACCACCCCCCCACCAACCCCCACCCCACACACACCCCTGCATTGTGAAGCCTAAACTGGAGGACCATAGATGAATGTTCCTCTTGTTCAGACATCCGTTTACATGGATACATGCTGCCTGGACTAGGGTCATGAAAGCCATGTCCGCGCACCCTCCCTCAAACACTATTGAGCTTCCCTCCAAAACCTCAAGACACATTCAGTAGACCCTGTCCCAGCCATCTTAACCCAGTCCCTTATCCACCATTATTATCTACCCTCATACCTCGAGTTTCCAATCCGACACATGGGGGCCATCTCCCACCCAGGCCCCATGGGGCTCCACTTTCATCTCCAACTCCAGCCGTCCCTACCTTCAGCTCAAGCTTCACTGCTGCTCAGATCTTGCTGAAGTGGTGCCTCAATGAGACTCCATGAGTTATGGAGAAATGCAGCTGCCTTGGTAGATTGACTCTAATAGAGATGAAATGCACTGGGGCATAGTTCTCCATCCAGTTGGCTAATGATTATTAGAGTGTCCCTTTAGTAGGCCCACAAAGCACACCAGTAACTCCATCCACTGCTGAAGATCCTCCTCCTACTTCATGTCCTGGCTATCACTTTGGGATTGCATCGCGACATTGCAGTTAAACAATAGTGTTCATCTCCTATCAACTAAGGTCCAGCGCCTTCTACCCTTCCCCGTCACCTACTAAGTTCCCCCTACCTCCCTTCATCAACACCACATTATCTTTCATCTCCCCGTCGTTCGCCTTGCACCTCTCCATGTATTATAGGCCCTATAATCCTTTATGTCTTTATCTCTGCTCTCCCCACTGAGCCCTTAACCATCCAATTGCAGATGCCATCCAGAGCCTGACCACCACAATCCTTGAGGGCAACTTTAACCTGACTTTTTAACAACCACCCCCATGAAACACTACAGTACCCAACCATGATACCACCACTGCCACCGTAACAGATCCAACTGTCCCCTGTCATCGTCGCCGTATCTTCAGCCTCCCAGTACTTTAATCTTAACCCTGAGAACCCAAATCTCAATATCTACGGCTCCACCCCTTAGATACTTTCCTCTCCCACCATCACTACTCAGACAACCCTTCCCCCAACCAAAAGCATGACCAACACCTACTTGGTGGCGGAGCTTCCCGACGAACAATGAAGCCCTCTTACATGCATTAGCATGTCATGAATGCTAATTAAAAGGCCACCTCACCAGAATTAAGTTCACCTCCAAATTAAGTTCCCTGCCAGCAAGAAATTAGAATTTCACATTTACAACTGTGTATAAGAGACATGCACTTTTTATTTTATTCATTCATGGGATGTGGGCTTCGCTGGCTGGGCCAGCATTTATTGCCCATCCCTAAATGCCCATGAGAAGATGGTGGGGAGCTGCCTTCTTGAACTGCTGCCGTCCATGTGGTGTAGGTACACCCACAGTGCTGTTAGGAAGCGAGTTCCAGGATTTTGACCCAGTGGCAGTGAAGGAATGGCAATATATTTCCAAATTAGGATGGCGAGTGACTTGGAGGGAAACTTCCAGGTGGTTGAGTTCCCATCTATCTGCTGCCCTTGTCCATCTAGATGATAGTGGTTGTGGGTTTGGAAGGTGCTGTCGAAGGAGCCTTGGTGAATTCATGCAGTGCATCTTGTAGATGGTAAACACTGTTGCCACTGTGCATTGGTGGTGGAGGGAGTGAATGTTTGTGGATGTGGTGCCAATCAAGCGGTCTGCTTTGTCCTGGACAGTGTCAAGCTTCTTGAGTTGTGGGAGCTGCACTCATCTAGGCAAGTGGGGAGTATTCCATCACACTCCTGACTTGTGCCTTTCAGATGGTGCACAGGCTTTGGGGAATCAGGAGTTGAGTTAATCGTCGCAGGATTCCTAGCCTTTCACCTGCTCTTGTAGTCACAGTATTTATGTAGCTAGTCCAGTTTCAGTTTCTGCTCAATGGCAACCCGCAGGATGTTGATAGCGGGGGATTCAGTGATGGTAATGCCATTGAACATCAAGGGGCAATAGTTGGATTCTCTCTTGTTGGTGATGGTCATTGCTTGACACTTATGTGGCATGAATGTTACCTGGCGAGGTAGGCCTCTTCCATGATTAACAGTGAGTTTCTGCTGCATTGACCATTTGAGGAGCGTCAACCTATGCTTCAAATTGGATAGTGGCAGTGGATGATGGCCAAAGAAGGGAGAAGGGGAGGCAGGCTTAGTGGGGAAGGGTGGAGAAGTGGCTAGGAAAAGGTGGAGGGGTTAGTTTAGGCTGTCTGGGTGGGGGATAATACACGATATCCGGGGTCAAGAGAGGCAGGCTGATCCGTTCTTTAACCTGTTTTTAAAACTCTGAGAATAGAATTCCTACATCCCACCAACGGGAAACCATCTTTGGCCTCACGCCAAATTAAGTCCCGCTGCTCGCCACATGTTCTGCTGCTGCAGGACCGCAAGATTCTGCCTTGTGTCAGTATCTGAGTTGGTGGCTGCGAGTGTGAAATGGTTCGATGGTCTGTTTTCATAATCAGAGTCTTCTTATTGTCCCTCCTCTGCCTGTTGCATTTCTTGGGTAGCTGAAGGGAGAAAGGCATAGGGTAAGGTTTTGGTGCAGAAAGAGGGAGGCAAGTAAGAGGTGTATGCTTTCATCATCTGAATTAATCAGAAAAGAATGTGCGATGAGGGGATGGTGGAACGAGAGAGTGTTTGGTATGAGGTTACCATCATGTTTCATTGTTACAGCCTCTCTGCTGGCTATTATTTCTGCAATGAATGTCCCAATAGTGGAGAAGACCTTCTCCTCCATGGGTGTCCGGACATGCAGGCTTGCCTGTTGCCCTGTGTTAGCTTCTGCTACCTCCAGTTCTGCATCACTTTGTCCTCAACAGGGAGGGGAGTGTGTGTTGTACAACCTGTCTGGGTGACGTGGCTGTCTTGGCTGAATAGCTGATAGCATATACAAGCTGTGAGATGTGAGTGTTTGGCTTGTACCAGTGCTAAGTATTTGAGGGTGTGATGGAGCATATGTACTAATGATCCTCACTATTAGAGAATGTTGGTCGGTAGTGATGGGGGTGTGGCAGTTGATAGGTTATGGCTTTTGAAGGCACACCTTGACCACAATAAGGTATTTGAAAGTCAAACAGTACAGCATCTAAATTCACCAGGCTTGATTCCTGGCATTGATCTGCAAGATTATCTGCTTCCACTGCCTTCTTAGTGAATGTATGTCTGGAGGGCTTTTTGGCCCCCTGCAGGATATCTTTCCAACTTCACCCACCAGGTCTCGAGTGCAGCGTTTGAAAACTTTGGAGCCAGCTGTCTCCCATCTTGTGCTATTATTGATTGTTTCAGAGGTGACAGTCAGTTCCTGCAGGACAATCAAGATCTGCTCCAGCCACAATGCACCTTGAAGAGCTGCAAGCTAGCTTTAAGCAGTGCAGGCTAGTTTTACTTGTTGCCCGCTACTCATGGGGCAGAATATTTCACTGGTCGGGCGGGCATGCGCCCAACCCGAATGAGCATAAACTGACACGTGATGATGTCGGGCAAGCGACCCGATGTCATTGCCCATTCCCGCGATGTTGCAGTTGGCAGGCACGCATGGGAGTCAGCAGCGTGCCAGCCAACAATTAAGCGGCCTATTAAGGCCACCAAAGTCATAACTAAAAGACATTTTTCACTGCCCGGCCAATCTTACGGTTGGCGGGTAGGCGGATCTGCCAGGCGGCCTTTGGATTTCTTGCAAAATCTCATCCACAGGCGGGATGAGGTTTTGATCGGTGATTTTTTAAAAATTAAAAAATTTTGAAATTAATTTCTAACATGTCCCTGCTCATGTGACAAAGTGAGGGACACATTTTTAACATTTTAAAATCCTTAAATTCTTTATTTTTTATTTTAAAAACCTTCAGCTCCCTGAGGCAGTTCTGAGCCTCAGGGAACTTTTACTGCGCGCACCTGCACGCATGCGCAAACTTTGGCACTCAACCTCCTCCCCCACCATCCTGGCTGGGCGCTGCAGCTGTTAGTTGACCAGCCAGCGTGAAATCGATGTTGGGGCCCGATTGTGGGCGGCGGTCCATTTTGCAGCCTCTCCCACTCGCCCCCGCCAAGTCTGCCCGACAACCGTAAAATCCTGGCCATGCTATTTACCCCCTGCTCAGGTGGTTAGCCAATCAACAGCAAGGTTAGTGTGTGCTGGCCACTGAACTCATGTACAGAGCCATGCTGCAGCCTTACAGCTAATGGGAGCAGATGAACCATACATTGAGATCCCCACTCCTGTTTCTGAGGACTATTGAATTTAACCCACAGCATCTTTCCAAACTTTTCGCAAAAAGAACACTAGAGCTTTGTCACTGTTTACTCTGAAGTAACTAACAGTACTATGAGGCAATCTTAACTTCTGATCAGCCCTTTGTGATTCTATGTGCACTCAGGCAGCTTTAACTACCTTGCTGTCTCTGCTGCTGCATAATACCAGAAGTTAAATCCAATCTAAAAATAGTTCCAGTTTGAAATCTCCTAAAAATATGAACTTATCTCTGGTTGATTCAGCTGAATGTCTTAGCTCATCCATAGTACATGTTATGTACAACCGGGGAGTGAATTTTGTTTCTCTATTTACTTTGCTGGAAGACCATCAGAAAATCTGGAGAAATGGCAAATATTTACCACTTACATAGAGTGTTCATATTTTTCCTAGAATAGTGAGAGAACCCCACAGATATACACCCTGATTTGTAATGGACAGGGTAACTTAATCGTGATTATGTTTGATGGGAAGAAATATTTTGATATTATAGAAATATATTTTATTTCTACAGAATAATCTGAGGAGAAAATGGGCCATAACTTCTGATGGTGTGGCAATTGAGTTGGATTGCCATTCCACTCAAAAGTATTTACCTGGAAATCCAGGTGATCCTATCTTGCCCAACCTTCTGACTCAGGCCTGGCAAGATCATTGCAGTGCAGCTTACTACCGGGGCCTACTGTGGAGGGCAGCTCAGTCACAGGTAAGTAATCCACATACCCTTTTATCTGGTGGGGTGGGGGTTGGGCTTTGCATGGGTGCAGGGGAGCAGAGTGGGGCCTAGCTGGGGGTGGGGGTTGGGGGTTAGGGGAGTCGGGCCAGCTGGGGTGGGGGGAGGGTGGTAGTTGGTGGGTCGGGCTAGGTGAGGGGAGTCAGGCCTGGCCGCAGTGGTAAGGAGGAAGGGAATCAGGGCTGGCTGAAGAGAAAGGCAGGAGGTCAGGCCTCGCTGGACTTGGTGGGGTGAGGAGTAGGATTTAGGTCTTGCCAGGATGGGGGTGGGATGGGGAGGGGAGTTGGGGGGGATAGGTGGGCCTGAGGAGGGGAGACGGCCTGGCCTTGGTGGGGAGAGGTCGGGAGTCAGGAGTCGGGCCTGGCCTTGGGGACATTTGAGGTCAAGAGTGCAGCCTTGGTTGGGGTTGGGGTGGGTAGTTCCCATGGTGGGGGCTGGTTTTGGGGGGGTGGGTATTCTCCAGCACAGCTTTAGGGTACTCCCCCAGTTACCCTGCCCTGGAGCACGGAAGTTATGTCCCAATGTGTGATCCATGAAAAACTAGAGTAAGGTTTATATATCTAATTCATGTTGATGTTATATTGTTTAACGTGTCTGACATTGGTAGTCTAAAATGTGTATGATCGTCATGGTTGCGAAAACTGTTATATAAATGCAAGTCTTTCTTTCTTTTTATGGGTAAGTGCATGGCCAGGCCACAAATCAGCCCTGATCTCAATGAATGGCGGAACAGGCCTAATCCTGTTTCTATGTTCTGATAGATCTAAACCATAGTGATCTAATAATGGGATGTATTAACCTGACTCATGATGATCTAATGATGCTGTATTTATAGGACTGACCATAATAATCTAGTAATAGTAATAATAATAATGTTTACATAGTAAGATGGTAGCAGTATAGATGTATTGTAAGGTTTAAGTCACTGATGATTTGGTGGAGGGAGTATTTTTGTGATAGTCATTCGGAATTAAATTCATTTCTAAACCGTGCTTCCCCTATTACAACCAGCTGCCATCAACAACACCACCAAAAATCAAACCTGTTGCCTGAACTTCTTTGAATGCTTCTCATTTTGACTTTCCTTTCCACTTTTACTCACTCCACACAGAAGCAGCTTGCCTAATTGGCCAATGTACACTGACAAGTAGAACTGAATAATTGGTATCATGTTAGTAAAGAATGGCATGAACATGTACTTGATTACAAAGCATTCCTCTCTCTAAAGGCAAGAACCTCTTTCACAGCTTGTTGCAGCTGAGATGACAGTCTAATTCTGTAAGCTGTTAAAGCTACTCTTCAGAATTCAGGTCACAAAGCTACCAAATCTATCTAGTGGATCCGAATGCTATAACCCATTTGTTGCTGCCACAGTTTTATGACTGATTCTTTTCAAATATTTTTGTTTATTTAAATGCTTCATATATTCGTTTTTTAATAAGCTAGTACAATAAAATCTAAATTTTCCTTCATCTTTATATACATACCATATTTTTCATGAAATGAGTGAGGGAAAATCTTAAAACACAAGACATTTCACATCACAGTATTACGTATTCTCAACTCTATAAATTATTATCCATCTCTTTCCATAAACCATATGATCATTTTTCCTACTATAATATGTATGGTTTTATGAGAAACTGTCTATCCACTTCCAGTAATCCCATATAGTCTATTCATGAATTTAATAATACATAAGCATCATCTAATGACGGCACCCTGTCATCAATTTCTTAATGCAGCTGGATAGTTTTAAAGATATCCTAAATAGAAGAGATTTATATTGTCCATTTTCTGGTTTTGTTTCTTCATTAGACAGTGTTGGCACAAATTAGATCAGGGAAATGTCTTAGTAACCTCAATCAATGCCAATTTAAGATTTCTGATGGGGTTGCTAGGTAGTAGGTCAAGATATGACAGATTCTTTGTCACACCAGGGCCCTTAGACTAGGAGCTCAATTAAGAACTGATGAAAGGTGTTCAATGGTGGATTTGCATGACCGACATGCTGGAGTTTAATCAGCCAAAACTGTGTGGCCTACCAGTAGAATGACCAAATGATTGAGTAGGAAACAGATATTACATTTCCTATGATAAAGATTAATCTATAGGATATGTAGATCCTGTTTACATTTAGAAGTTAAGTAC